>NW_023597054.1:53929897-54184897 GCF_011947565.3 Pollicipes pollicipes | reverse complement strand
GGAGGAGGAGAGGCCTGTTCAAACTGGTCCGCCGTACAAGCGGTGTGGTCTGCCCGAACTGGTCCCCCACATCAGCTCTGGTCCGAACTGGTCCCCCACACAGTCTCAGTCAGCCACAGCATGGCACCTCTCGCAAAGAAAACAGCACGTAAAGAAAGAACCAACAGTGGTGCACTAGTAAGGCAGGCGACCGCGCATCAACATCATACAAAACCATATATCAGCATCAACAACTTTGCGTCCTCGTGCGAGGCTAGTTTTGCTGTATTGGTTAGAAGTTAGAGCGCTAATCGACGTTCAACGTAGACGGCGTCGACGACGACGTAGACTTCGATTTTCATGCTTCTATCAGATGATGATTTTGTGTTTCTTTAATCGGAGGGGTTTTTGGGTGGGGTAGGTACTGCACGCCAAAACCAGCTAGGCGGTGATTAAGATACGGATTTACGAAGGTCGCGGTAGATCAGGGTCCCATTTATTTCGTCTTATGCCCCCCCCCCCTCCGTACCTCAACTGCATGAAAATTTACCTATCCCTCTCAGCGGTGTATAGCAATGACCACAGTAGGTTAGCAAGCATCCTGCTGGTTGCCACTCAGCTGCGCCGCTCCTTTCTCCTCAGTTTCAGCCATTGCCCACCAGATGGCAGTCGGTATCGGCCATATGATTCGCTCCCTCACTGTATTATACAATTTTGTACGGCCATTTAGCGCCGGTGCAGGCCAATTCAGGCCGCAATTAACACAGGAATACATTTGCCATGATTGTGAGAGAGCGGGCCGCGCTATTTCGTAGCGGCCCCCGGCGCGCCATGATGGGTTCACACACGCGGCTTTATTGCAGTACATTTTCCGCGCCGCAACACCGTGAAATGTGGCACGCGGCGCATGCAAACAGCACATAACACGGCCAACGGATAGGCACACCTCCACTTGCGGAAATTACAATGGAGCTTTCATTTTGGCGGCGCTGCCTTGCAGCTGGAAACGGGCCTTGTGGTTGGGGTTTGATATGATGCGAACCGGCATATGCTGGTCCGATGGTGAGGGCCGACGGTCGGGTCTCATGCCAGCCTGCTCGCATGCATCTGTTTTTTGAGGCGTCCGCAAAACGGCACCGGATAACATTTGCTCTGCCTGCATTCCGGTCTGTTCGGGAAATAGGACGCTGTTGCTATACTCGTCCTGCGTTGTTGATGATTTTCTTTCCACGCATGCTCAACACAGGGAGGCACGGCGGGCCGATGTCGGCGCACTTTTGATATGCAATAAATGTAAGCACGCGACGTGCTACAGATAAAGCTGGCAGATGTGGTACAGCCAATGCCATCACACTACGTGTTACACACCGGCTTCAGCGGCGCCCACTTGGATACTCAACGATGAGACCACTGAACAATCACACCCCTATGCCAAAACAAATGTAAACGCCTTGATCAAGTAGAATGGCGGCCATGTCCACAGGTTACCATGTCAGCAAATTGCTTCCTGGAACTGTTACGTTCCTCCGGGGTGGGGGCACCTGTCTTACCATAGGCTGTTAGCGACCATAGAACGCGGAGAAAGCACTTAACTTTGTCATAATTGAACTCGGCCTCGAAACTAGGTCCGAAGCTAGACGGGCGTTTGACGTGCGCAGAGGTCAGAAATGACATGTGGGCACTAACGCCCACGAAATGGCGTGATGCAACGAAAATACAGTGGTCGAATCAACGGCCATGAGGGTAATGCCCATTTGGCCTGCTTATTAGTATCATTGGAGAATGATTGCCTTCATCCGTAGATCCAGCAAAGTATGTCAGAAAGGTTCCATGTCGCACTAATGTCTCGTCATAAATTTTGGTGCGGATATTTAAGCCATATGCTTGGATTATCAGACAATAATGACTCGACGCTCTCAACTTTCCGATTCGAATTACGTTTACTGGAACGATAACCATGCATTAACCTGAAAATTTAATTTTAGTCTTTGTTGATGACTTTCATAATTGTATTCAACGACGAGACTCCGGTCTAATGTTTAAAGATTTGTGCTTATTACGGGTCCGTTCGGTATGGAAATGTGTGCAAACGGCCCGAGAACGGCCCGCCACGCGGCGCAACTCCAGAGCACAGCCCTCTACAGGCATTCAGGGATAAATCAATTACACAAAGAGACGGAGGCATTCGGACGTGATGTAAATTATTCAAGCTTGCAGTGGCGAGTGGCGGCGCGGCGGCGGCGGCGGCGCGCCCGCGCCCCACTTCAAAGGCACCGCACCGGGCCGGCCCGGTTTTTGCCGGACACAGTTGCTAATATGTAATAGCCTGGACCCGACGAGCCGCGCCGAGCCGACCGTCTCCGTCCCAAGCCAAAGCTCTGTCCAAAACAGGCGGGTGGCCGCTCGAGGACCGCGGCGCCAAGCGGAGACAAGCCAGGCGGCCGGCCTGAGGACCGCGGCGCCAAGCGGGGACAAGCCAGGCGACTGGCCCGAGGACCGTGGCGCCAAGCGGGGACAAGCCAGGCGCCTGCAGGACTCGCGGCCGGACTGCACGAACGGCGCGTGCGCCGCGACTGACGCCGATCGCTCGGGCATGCACGGGCCGCTCCAGAACGGTTTGAAACATTCGCCGGAGATATTTCGGCCACGTGGTATGGCTGGCAGCCAGCACACGTGATCGATCAGACAGGCCCAACACAACACTGTCCGGCGGGCAGGCATCACCGGGAGTGGCGGACAGACGCTCAACAACACAATGCAACACATGACCTTTCGCGACCATTGTTAGGCTTCCGAGCCATTCGGTTGTCATTTATCGATGGGAGCCTGCACACCTTCAAACCTTCGCCGCCATCACCATACATCGCCGGCACGACTGCGGTGTCAGCCGGCGGGGACATATATGTCAAAATACAATTAAGGTAACGCGAGGGCACCGAAAGGTTGGTTTGAAAGCAGCGGCGAATGGCACGTACTTGGCTCATGGGCGGCGTCGGGTGACCAGCGCTGCTACACAAAGCATTGGCCGTGTGTAAATTATACAGCAGTCCTGTCCTAAAGATAGGGTGAAGCCAATGTGCTTGCGTGAATAAGGAACGGGTTTTGAGCTCGTTCTTGGCATTGGACGCGAAAGGCGAATGCTGCGTCTTATGGCACGTGTCTGTGTAGGGGAAGGGAGGGAGAGAAGAAAGCTGCCCCTCCCCTCCCCCCATCCCTCTGTTCCAGCACCCATGAACAGGAGTCTAAACTCATTTAAGTTTCAAAGGTGCGACATGGGCTCAAGCTGTGCGTCACTATTGCTCTGCGCCGGGAAGTGAGGCTCTAGTCATTAGGCATCAGCCGCGTTTTTTTCTGTTACATGCGAAAGCGTGCCATTTGCTTCATACACTTTGCTTCGGTTCCCACGCAGCATGAAGCACATCAGACCTAAAGGCGTTCAAGACCAAAACGTATCTCTACATTCTAAATGCACGTAGTGTAATGTCTTTTAAAAAGATGAATCCGCCAGTGCACGTCCTTCTGTCGACCTGTCCAGATGTACGGTAGAATGTTGAATGAATTCGCTAGTACTTTATCTTAGCCTCTTGTGAGAAGTGCCCGAGGACTGGCGCAAAGCCAGAGTATAAAGAAATGGTATCGATTTTTAAGTAGGAAACCAAAAAGGAAGTGAGGTGCTTAAATCTGCCGGCGATATTAAATTGGTAGGGGCGAAACTTGACTTAGGGAAACTAGTGAACTGGTAATGCATTCGGTAAGGTAATAAGGTAATGCATTCGGGTAGTTTGGCAGCGAGGGCACTGGTTATAAAGTGGGAAACGGGAGGCCGAGAGTTATACCAGATCGAGGAAGAACAGTATTTTGGACTTGTAATCTCTAGAGATTTAAAGGGTTAAAAACAATGTGGGGCTGCTGGGAGCAATGCACTTTGGATGCTGGGATTCATTAACAGGAATGTCCATTACAAGAGTAAGAATGCTGAATGCTAAATAATTTGTACTTAGCTATATCAGACCACACCCAGAGTACTGTGTACAGGCTTGGTCCCTTGCTTCCAAACACATATAGATAGACTGGAAAGATTGCAGCAAAAGGCAACAAGGATGATAAATAGGACTGGCGACGTGGAATATAAGGCTTGGGGCATTAGATTTGCATTTACTGAAACATCGTAGAGTTAGGGGGGATCTGATGAAGGTATTCAAGATAATGAAAAGGTAGACGCGGTAAATCTACACGGAGCACTGGAAATTGGGCCGAGACATAGGGGAAACCAGTTTCATTTAGCAAAAGGTAGGAGCAGAGCCATGAGGAGGCAGATGCCATTTAGTCAAAGAGAAGTGAGCCATTGGGATGGGCTGACAACGAAGTTGCAGGAAGTCCCTCCCTAGCAACATTTAAAAGCCGTTTGGACAATTTCTATTGGTCTAAAAGTCTCATTTATAGCTAAATTCATGCAGGTCAAGTGATAAGATTAGTTTCGAGGTCAAAACATTTGTCCGTGAATGAGCTTCCCATCTTCCGTTCGGAAGAAGCACACCGAGTCGCACTGAGTCGACGGTTGTGACGTCACGCATCTCGTCCCTTGTCTGCATTAACGAACCGGGGATTATGATCCGAAGTACTTCCCTTCCATGGACTGACCACAGGCTGGTCAAGGTGATTATCTTTCAACGCAAAGAGGGGTACTGATCCCACCGGTATCCAGTTTCCTTTTATATACAACCGCGTTTCTATGGCCGGGACTAGTCCTATTCATATTCTCACCCTTCTTTGTCCCCGCCTGAATTATCTCCTTTTGGGAATTCTATAGGTGCCAGCGATGCCTGAGACCTATGCGGAAGGATAGATGGGCTTTGGTCCCTGAAAATTCTTGAAAGCACCTCGGTTTAACCGGATCTTTAACGAGAATGACACTGCCATGAGTCACTACCGATGATGTCCGAGGCGCCCTGAGTGGCGCATCGGGGTGATAGTGTACGGACCACGCAACTGTGACGAGTGGAAACCGACCTGACCAATGGTTACTCCTCGAGTGTAAGCCTCGACCTCGACCTCCAGCCCCGACTTTTCGCAGTAACTGAGCTCCCTCTAGTTCATGTAATACCAAAACAAAAGTTAGTTGGTGATTCGCGCGAACAGTGGACGTAAAGAAGCGTCCATTTTTGAATGGAAAGCGTTACTTCCTTTCGGGTCCCCTTTATCCGTGCTGTGCGGTCTTTGTCGCCCCTGCGCAGCTGTCAGCGTTGTCCATCTATACGTGTTTACCACCGCTCTCCTCCGGACGGCGTCGGGCCGGATGTTGGCCTGGCTTGGGAGCCGCCGCGCCGCCGCGCCTCCGCCCGCAAACCCCGCCAGATAACATCGACTCCCGCCGACGCCACCGACGCAGACGGAAGCGGCGCCCCCTCCCCCTGAGGCTGCGGCGAGGGGGACGGTGGCGAGCCTTTGCGCTGCGCGGCCCCGCTTCTCGCGTCGCTATCCGTCAGAGTTAAACACAGCACCTGAAGCACCGACGCCGCCGGCCGCCAGATTGGCACACAAAAGGCGATCCATCTGCGGCGCCGGAGCCGCACAAAGGCGGCACACAAAGCGGCGCACCGCGGCGCCATTGTCGACGCGGGCGGCGGTGACGTGCGCCGCGTGACGGCCGTGTGACGTCAGGCCGGGCGTGCCGGGGCGGCGACCGGGTGACGCCCGTCACCGGCTGTCGGAGCGCGTCACACTCGCGCCGACCGACGCCTCGCCCTCGGGGCGTCACGGCGCACCAGCTGACTGACGCCACCGTCTAGTCGTTCCGTGAATTGTGCGTGTCTGCGATGCGTGAACGGAGGCGACTTGGTGAACGAGCACATCTAGCTCGGGCGAGTCACTGCGTGACGTCATGGCTATTCAGTGGTGCTGTAACTGTTATGCCGCCAGTCGTTGCATAAGTTGTGAATGGTTTTGCACACTTCGCATTCTACCAGCTGGCTGGTTGACGCACTTGTTGCTCTGCCAGCTTCATCGTGTAATGTTAACATGCCTTGGCCTGGGCAGAAACGAAAACGAGCCGATCTGTCTGGACCCAGCTCGAGAGCGGGGATAGGTGATCGTCACATGAAGTTGTCTTTCAGGATCAAAAGTTGGTATTTGCGAAGCGCGGAACAGCTCAAGGCAAGCACAACTAGGCATCGGCCGAGACTTGAATAAAAGAGAGGCGTGAATACGGCAGTCTCAATGTGCGTTCCTCACACACCAGCTTACCCCGTTAGGCGGTTTTAGGGCGCGTTCCTTACGCACCAGCTTACCCCGCTAGGCGGTCTCAAGGCGCGTTCCTCACGGATCAGCTTACCCCGTTAGGTTATGATAGTCACGCGCATGGTCTCACACAGATTCATTGCTAACTGAGCACTAGCTGTGTTTGTCGCACGCGTACTGTCCTCAACAGCCAGCGTCAATTCATTCGGCAATAGATTATGGGTAAAAATTCAGTGAAATTACGCTGGCAACCAGGCACGTATGTTTACGTGCAATGTGAGAGGCATACACGCATCTTTACGGGACACGGTGTAAACGGATGAACATATGACGTGCTTGCCAATGGCGGTGAGCGAAGCGCCATTGCGATGATGTGTGCAATAACTCTTACAGCTCGGCAACTAGCCTCTTCGATAACTTAACTTGCACATGATTTATGGTCTCACAACAAACGGTAGACCGACTCGTGGAATTCTAGACCATTTATCAGGTGACCAGTGCCATATTTCCCACGCTTCATTAGAATCTGTGAACACGCATGACGCAGATCTAGTGCCCGCAGTCTTCAGTCGAATGAAAATTAAATGAATACCTGTAATCTGCCCATTCACCTTGACCACTGTGCCGTAGCCTAGGGAAAGGTGCTTCGACACCCTCATATCGAACACCGGACTCGAATAGCCACCGCGCGGGTAACAAGTCCGGCATCGCGGCAGGGAAGCCGAGCCCCGACCTCCGCTGGCGGAGCGAAGCCGGACGAAAGTGAGGCGCACACCTGGCTATCGCATTTTCATGTTAATTAAAACAGCTCATTCGAGCGCCTCACTTACAAAATCAGTTTAGGCACCGACCGGTAGGCACATTTTCCATTACCGACTCGTTGTGGAGTCAGTTGTGGTTTCCTGTGCGCCGAGAGGGCGGTTCATGTATCATTCAGGAGGCCTTCACCGAGGCGCCGTCCGAAGAGTATGTTTTACCCCGGTAACGGCCTCCCAGGTGGTAATTACCCACCGCATCTCTCCCGGGCCGGACGGCGGGCGGCTCTTCTCACGGACCAGCCCGTCGGTAAGTCTGTGTCCAGCGTTGTAATGGTCTGTCGTGGTCAGGCAAGGACAGTCAGCTTCTGTTCGTCTTCCATGACGGATCATGCAAAGTTCAGGGCTTCGAACCTTTGCGTGTGATCAATGCCTTTCAGTTTGCAGCATCGCGCCGGACGACAGCGCAGTTCCACCGTGACAGCGCCGCACGCAGTGTCACGTGTCCTAACGCCCACCTGCCTGATGATTTTCCAGCCAATCTGCGGCTTTACCAGCGCAGAAGCGAGGCGCATTCCATCGTGGCCTCCGAGCGCGCCGGGTCGTCGCTGCTGCACCGGCCCCATTGTCCGGGCTCCATTGTCATACCACCTGCTTCCGAGTGCACAGCCCAACACGGCTCGTGCCTAAAACAAACAGGTCCGGCGTCGACCGCGGCCGTTCGGGCCGGCCGGCCCCCGCCGCGTCCCGAAATTTGTCTGCGAGCCGAATAAAGCGGCCATCATCGGGACGACCCGGGCGCCGGCGGGGGGCAGAGGAGCGGCGTGAAAACAATTGTCGGCGCGCGCGGCCGGCGCTGACCGGACCGTGACGGTGTCGGTGACGGGCCGGCGGCGCCCCGCGGCGCCGGTGGCGGGGGGCGGCCAGCCAGCCGGCCGCGCGCGCCGCCGCAGGCCGGGGTCAAACGCTAAGCAGCGGCGGACAATGGGGCGACACGGGCGCGGCGACGGGCGGGCGGGGGCGGGCCACCGGACAGATGGTGTCGCACCGTGTCCACAATGGGGCGCGTGCGCCACCGCTCGGGCCTCCGGTAATGGGCGGCGGCCTGAATGGCCGGCGGCGCCGCTCAATGGCCGCAGGTCACGGCTGGAGGCCGCCGGGCGCGCGCACAATGCCGCCGCGCCGCGCCGACTGCGGATCAATTACCTCGGCCGGCGGGACGCGCCGCCGCCGCCGCCGCCGCCGCCGCCGCCGCCGCGTCGTCTGCGTCGCGATCGATCGGTGCCGGCGCCCAGGGCAAGACGCGAGCGGGCCGCCTCGGCTCGGAGAGGTGGCCACCGGCGAACATTTATCACGGGTCGGCCGGCGGCGCCGCCGCGGCGCCGGCCGCCACCGCCGCTGCTCAGGCCGTGTGATCTTTTCATTAGCGGATTAGCATATGAATGGTTGAGCGATGTGTGGACTGGTGCCGGCCGCAGACGGACGGCGCGTGAGTGGCCGTCCCTGAGCCGTCGGCGCTCGGTGTCGGAGACGGCCGCCTCGGTCGGGCCGAATCTCGCCGTCATATTTCTCCTCTCCACTGTCATGCAAAGTAGCTGGTCAAGTGTGAACGTAAGTGCCCCGACAAAGTCGTTCATCACAGCCGCCAAAAGGAAGTGGAATTCGTAATTACAAACCGGGACCGAAAA
Organism: Pollicipes pollicipes; assembly: GCF_011947565.3. Classification (NCBI taxonomy): domain Eukaryota; kingdom Metazoa; phylum Arthropoda; class Thecostraca; order Pollicipedomorpha; family Pollicipedidae; genus Pollicipes; species Pollicipes pollicipes. The sequence continues at coordinate 54,176,238 of NW_023597054.1, read as the reverse complement.
TTAGAAAATGAGCCGCCAAATGAGTAGCCTGCGTGAAGGCTAGCAGGCTGCGAACAAAAGCTGGTGAAAATTCTGTCGCGGGACGATCTCGATGGTGGGAGAACAACACGGACCTCCTTGGTGGGCCGGCGTGTTCTGATTACGCCGGCGGGGGAGAGCAGCCAGCAAATCATACCGACACAAAATACCTGCCACTTACACCGGCCGGGTCCGGTGCCGACGCGGCCGCAAGAACTGCTGTGCATTGTCCGGTAATTGCCCGCATGTTGCCGGGCTGTGCGGGCCGGGCGCCGGCTGTGGCGGCGGCGGCGGGGACGGCGGCTGCGGCAACAGCGGCGGGGACGGCGACGGCGGGAGTGGCGGGGACGGCGACGGCGGCGGCGACGGCGGCGGCGGCGGCGGCTGCGGCGACGGCGGCGGCGGCGGCTGCGGCGGCGTTTGCGGCGGCAGCGGTGACGGCGGCGGTGACGGCGGCGGCGGCGGTGACGGCGGCGGCGGCGGCTGTGGCGGTGTTGGCGGCGGCAGCGGTGACGGCGGCGGCGGGGAGAGACCGTCTGAGCTGCCGTCGTTGCCACCCGCCCATCCGGACTGACCCAGCGGCTGGGGCTGCTGCTGCTGCTGCTGCTGCTGCTGCTGCTGCTGCTGCACGCCTCCGTGGAGGGCCGACTGTCCCACGGCCAGGGTCAGGGACAGTTACGCAGCTGTCACGGGCGGGGAAAGTCCGGGGACTGCGCGATAACGCTCGGGAACGGCCCTGTACCGGTCAGGACAGCATACGGTCCTGACTGTCAGGGCTGGAGAAAGTGCTGAGACGAGACGGGAAGTGGTCTTGTACACCTGGGACTGCCAGGGCCCAGGATACAACTGGAAATGTCAGGGCCACAGATGGCATGCTGGGGTTGTTATTGAGCCTGAAATAGTGCATAACGGGTCCTTCTGATGCCTTTGGAGTATGGCTTAGTGGCCGGCCTCCATGTGGCTCAAGAACATAGCTATTTGATTTCTAAACTTTTTATGCTCTAAGCTATCTGATTCCCACATGCAGTTGATATCATGCATCGATTTGGGAGGCGCGCCACAGCTAACCCGGCGAGTGCTGGATTCTACACTGCGACCGGCACACCAACATCTCGTAATTTTCACGTGATGTTAACAGCTGCGCTCGTTCATGAGTATTCATCACTATTTTCAGACGAATAAACGAAATGCCAGAATGTGGCCTGTCAGAGTTTTGGGATGCCGCTTACCCCACGATGTGGATAAGTGGAACATTCTTCGGGCACGCATCTTTCTGTGCCCAAGGGGATTTGACATGGCAAAAGTTTTGCATGACATCTTTCTCACATAAGCTGAGATTACAAGCAGCAACTTTTCAACGCCAGCAATATCCAGCAGCCGGATTATTGCCGGTTCACCGTTTCGTCCTCAGCTGAATTCCCAAATGCCGTACACTACAGACTGACACAATGACGGCATCGCTGTAGGGTGTTTGCTTCCCCCATAGAGAAAATAATTATTATCGTCTGCTATGCAGCAATTTTGGCGCGCTTTGGTCGTGGTTGGACGCGCATCAAAACTGAAGACGTTATAAAAAAGTGTGATATTTTTCACCTATCGGGCTTGGTAACATTATTTACGCCTAGACCTGGTTCGCGTCGGGAGAAAAGCGATTTCCCGGGTTTTCATATCTAAAATGAATGTAGCACTTGCCTGAAAAGTATAATGCGCAATCGAAAGCGTTCAGTTTGGGAGGCCAAGCGGTTTTTTCGTCGGGTTTCAAGACATACCTTAGACCCGAATATCCCCTTAAATCAACTCAACTGAACCAATAAATGTCGAAGCTGCAATCAACAAGCCAACCCCAACCGCCTGCAAAAACGATACCGTCATTTGCACACTGGCATTGAAACGCTCGACCAAATCACCAAGGCTCCACTTCTCCGAAAGGACCACCGACGTGACCGGACGGGATGAGACAGAGGAAGCAAACATGTTACATATGGAGCGGTAAGTGTCGTCGAGATGTATGACGCGTTCAGAGCCAGTGCGGTGAAGGCAGAGGCGCAGCGGCCTCGTTTCCGACCCGGGTGTATGCCTGGGGCTATCTGTCCGCGTTAAATGTGCGAGGTCCGCGTGAACAGGCCATGGGGCCAAAACTAGCAGCGTAAACAGAAAGCTGATGGGCCTTTACGATGACTGAAGATGAATAACACCAAACACACTTTACGACCCATAACACGGTTTGAAGCGTGAGAGTCTGTACGTGTGTGGAGTCACAAGAAGGCAGCACCGAACAGTACATTGCCACGTCAAATAGCCAGGTTCGGTACAGAAGCATGCAAGAGTCCCCTGACTCTCTTGGTTTCCAACAACAGGCGCACGCCTGACCCACAACAGGCATTGACACTGAATGCTGCGAATGTGACACTCTCACACCACTTGTGACACTCCTTGAAGTATCCCGACGCCAGTTTCGGCTCCAGCTGCAGGCTCAGATCCACCGCCAGCGTCAGCTTCAGCTTCACGTCCAGCCCCGGCTACGGCCAACTGCCCTATCCGACGACTCTAGACTGACGCCGCCTGGCGCAGGCCTGGCCGGCGCCGGCCGCCAACACTCACCATTGGGATGCACGAGTGACGGGACCCTATTTTAGATGCACTTTACAAGGTACGGAATTGAAGGGACCGGGGCGTATCGAGCATGGTAGGGAGACCAGTTTTATGATCTCGCCCCGTCCGACCATTGTAATGCCGTATAAAGCACACTGTAAAACATACGAACAACACCAATAAAAGGAGTTAGAAGCAATCAAATCATTTTAACAGGATAGCTGTCCCAAAATTATAATGCCGTGATGGTTTTAGCGCCAGTTAATTGACTACAGATTGCATGTTGTAAACTGAGGATGGGGTGAATTCTTCTTCAAAGCCTTGTGTGTTAAACGAGGCTCGTTATGGCTAACAAGGCTCGCAGAACAAAGATTCAACCAATTAGACGGCTTGTAAATGTTTGGTGTCAGCGGTCGCGGTGGACAAGCGTCGGTCCTGCGCGCTTCTGTCTGACAGTTGTGGCCTGGCCTGCCGCATAACTTCAGGGTGTCAGTGACGTGGCCTCAAGCACCGCACCCCCGGAGCCAAACCGCCCGGCCCCCGAGGCCCGACCGACACCGGACTCAGGGGTCCGACCACCCCGGCCCCCGAGGCCCGACCGACACCAGACTCGGGACCCGACCAGCACGGCCTCCGAGACCCGACCGACACCGGACTCGGGGCCCCACCAGCACGGCTCCCGAGACCCGACCGACACCGGACTCAGGACCCGACCCGCCCGGCTCCCGAGGCCCAACCGACACCGGACTCGGGGCCTGACCAGTACGGCCCCCGAGACCCGACCGACACCGGACTCGGGGCCCCACCAGCACGCCCCGGCCGGCGCCGGACTCGGGGCCCGTCCAGCCCGGCCTCCGAGACCCGACCGACACTGGACTCGGGGGCCCGACCAGCACGGCCTCCGAGACCCGGCCGACACCGGACTCGGGGCCCGACGGCTCGGCCGACGCCGGACTCGGGGCCCGACGAGCCTGGCCCGGCCGACATCGGATCAGGGCCCGACCAGCACGGCTCGGCCGACGCCGGACTCGGGGCCCGACCAGCACGGCTCGGCCGACGCCGGACTCGGGGCCCGACCAGCACGGCTCGGCCGACGCCGGACTCGGGGCCCGACGAGCCTGGCCCGGCCGACATCGGACTCAGGGCCCGACCAGCCCAGCCCGGCCGACGCCGGACTCGGGGCCCGACCAGCACGGCTCGGCCGACGCCGGACTCGGGGCCCGACCAGCACGGCCTCCGAGACCCGGCCGACACCGGACTCGGGGCCCGACGAGCCTGGCCCGGCCGACGCCGGACTCGGGGCCCGACCAGCACGGCCCGGCCGACGCCGGACTCGGGGCCCGACCAGCACGGCCCGGCCGACGCCGGACTCGGGGCCCGACCAGCACGGCCGGACGCCGGGACGGGGCCCGACCAGCACGGCCCGGCCGACGCCGGACTCGGGGCCCGACCAGCCCCGAGGCCCGGCCGACGCCGGAAGCTCCAGTCGTGACGGCCCAGACCGCAGCCGACGCCGACTGACCGCCGGCGCACCGCCGTATTTGCACGGTGTGGTCACGTCGTTCGCGCGAAGCGGCGGCAGGAGCGCCCCTCGCGCGTGACCGACGGCTCTGGCGGCGGCGACGGACCAGCGCCGATGGGCGGCTGGTGGGTGCGACGGCCGTGTAATGCCGCCGCCGCATTAGCGTTTTTGCCGGGCAATTAATGTGAATAATGCTCGGTCGGTAACGACCGCTGCGGTAGAGGCGTTTTGTGCTATTACTCATGGGCTTTCAGCGGCGGTGTGCAAACAGGGCCACCGCGCGGTGGCCTACGCCATTTACTTGGGATTAGATCCATGTTCATGTTTTGCACGGCGGCTGGTCACAGGCGGGGAACGGTCAGGGCGAAAACGGCGCGCCCGCCACAAACATGGCGCCGGGATGTAAGGGTTTAAAGCTGGGTCACTTCGTGGGAGATAATGCCATGGCGACGAAAAGTCACGCGCGGGCCCTGGACGGCACAAGCCGGAGCCTGTTCCCGGAAGCTCCCCACCGCCGGGATTTAGATGTTCACGGCACAGCAGGCCACTTGAACCCAACAAGGAAGCTCTCGGCAGCTGCCAGACGGGGAGCTTTGAACCATCAGTCAAGCGTAACTTTCGGCGGTCTCGCTGAACAGCTTAGCACCCAGCGCCGCCTTCGAGCAGCGGCTTCCGGCGCTGTTCCGCGAAGTGAAACACCGCAACGATAACTTGGCTGGCGGCCGGCCGCCTCGCACTGACACCCCTTCACGGGAACTTCCCGTGCCGGAGGCGCGCGACACGACCATTCGCCGAAGCAGCCGTCACCTCGTCAGCCAGCTCCGGCCCGCGGGGGGCACCACCCGCGCCCGACGGCTCCTCACGCTGCTAACCAGCGGCCAGCCCGAGACAAATGGACGGCAGCCGGCCGCCGCCACGACCTCCCGCTCAGGCTAATCGCGCGGCTCCGCCATAATCGCTCTGGATGGCATGTTTGCCGGGTAATCACTGCTTAAAACCGACCGGCTTCCGTCGCCGGCGCCACCTGCTCGCGTCCGGACGGGGTCGGCGCGTCGCGAGCCCCTCAGCGGCGCCGACAAATCAGCCGGATGCGAGCGAGAGCCGCCAAATTGCGTGCCAATTTGTCTAATGTTTGTTTGAGCGGCGCGGCGGTGGCCGGACGCCGCCGGCGGTCCCGGCGCGGCCCGTGTCGCCGCGCCGCCATGTTTAATTCACTGGCGCACCGGTAACACACTACATGATTACGCGGTGCCACAAATTACCAGCTGCATTATTCAGACGCTAATTGTGCAGCTCGGATTGGACCGCGGGGCCAATATGGCGGGCTCGCGGGCCGCGAGCCATACATGTTTGAGCGGCCGGCGCCCGCGCCCGTGCCGCCGCCGCGTCGCCGTAGACGACCGGCGTGTCGACACCGACGATCGGCGACGACTCTATCTAGCGGTGCCCTCTCCCCCACCCCCCCTCGACGCCGCAGGACGCGAGCCCTCGCCGCCGTCGTTTGATTAAGGTAGCACGCTCGCAACAATGACGCGGGCTGTGAGGGCGGTGCAGTCGATGAAGCTAGCGTAGGTACTTGAGTGTACGTACATATGTATGCATATACATGAGTGTGTACATGCCTGCGAACGCAATTGACGGTCGAGTTTGTCGTGCCCCGGCTACGGATGTGCACCCTGGAGCTGAAATATACCGGGGAGCAGACCGAAGGCTAATCAGGGCCACCATGGACACTCAGTCAGCAAGGATAATTAGTGCATCGCAGGGGATCAATATGTAAGGGAAAGTGGGCTGGTTTTTACTTGGGATAGCTGTCACAAACATCATCTCTCAACTCCTATACGTCAGAAAAATATGTCAGCTAGAGGTTCTTGTTCCTTACAGGTCGCCGGGTCAGTTTGTGACCTGAGGCGCGGCGAAGCGATAACACGACGGCACGTGCTACATTTTCAGCGGAGATCTCACGGATTTTGCACCTAAGCTATGATAATATACCTCCGCCGTTGCCCATAGCTAGGTCTGTAGCAACTATCAACAACAATACACAAGACCGAGTTGCATAGCAATCCGTTTCATGTGTTGAAGTATGGTGACCAACAAGAGGAACATAATTGGCGCTGTGCTCGAGCACTGAGCAGGTGGCCGGGACTGCGCAGTTGGGGTGTGTCGTCACACCTCGCGTTGGAGCTCACTGATATCATGTGCCGCGACCTGTGCGTCCCGTGGCAAGCAGAGGTGGGCTCCTTTAGAACATTTGATTCGTGGTGGTGCTTGGTCATTGGACACATTCTTCTACGCTTATGAATGTCACGAACAGAAACAGCATAAAATCTTGGTCATTTGATAGTAAAGTTGAATAGAGAGATGACATTAAACTCTAATAGTACTAACCTTCTTGTTCTGGGAATTGCTTTTTCCTGTTTCCCCTCCGTATCCTTCTGATGACAAACACCAAAACTTCGTGCCCTTACTTCTCTTATTCTGATCTTCACTCATGGGCCCGCCTACAAGATGCCAACAACAAGGAGGAAGGTAATATAAGACTTAATCTCATCTACCCTCTTTTAAGTACAATACCCTACATCGATGTGGTGATCCGAAAACTTCGCATACATGTCCGCAGAAAGGTGGTTTAGGGTGCCAGCTGCTAAAATCCTGGAGCTTGCGCCTTGAATGAACTTACTTACGCAGGTTATCATGGACTGTAAAAATCGGGGCAAACTTTTCGAACTGCAGTGTTCCATGGCTAAATATCCGACATGTGAGTGTATCGGTGATTACATAAAGACACATACACTGACAACTTACACCAGGGCTGAGGATTTTTACTTGATTTTTTACAGGTGGAGGAAACCAAAACAGTTCGCGTTGCGATGCCAACGGTCAAAGCAACTGTTAACCACAGAACGCACACACCATCTTTATTTTGATGAATGTGTGGAAATTTGGTGTGGTGGTTCCCGCACTCGCCGCACCGTGTCCCCCAAATATTGGTATGTTAACACAGAATATTCAGATGCGCTCACTCTATACTATATTCACTGTCGTGGGGATCGAAGGATGTAGTTCATGCAGTTTCAATAGAATTCCACTTCATTAACCGCCCAGGACTACCGGCATGTCAGGCTTCCGTCCAGTGGAATGCATGTGTTCCCTCCATCTCCCTTCAAGCGGCACCCGGGGGCGCTGCACCCCTATGATCGCACCCGGGTGCTGCACCCCTACGAACGCACCCGGGGTGCTGCACCTCCTCAGACAGTGCCCGAGAGCGCTGCCTCCCTTTGGACGGAGCCCGAGGACGTGGTAAGGTACCCGTTCGGGAGACGGCCGAGCCCGGCCAGCGCCAGCCATTATCGGTGACACTGGCTGCGCAAACAACTCGTCCTGTAGGGCGGTGTTTACGCGGACACACGCGGCATGATTATACTCATTCACGTCAGCTCGGCGGGGTCCAATCAGGGCGGCCAGACAAAACGCGGCGCCGCGCGCGGCTGATTGGGGCTCGGTCAGCACGAGGCCGGCCGGCACCAGCTACCACCGACTGCGCGAGGACCACCGGATCGGTCTGAGGATGAGCGCGCCGGGCTGGCCTGCATAGAGGTGACACGCTGGATTGTATAGAGACGCTGGACTGGCATTATGTGCTACCTGACAGGTCTGTCGAGGGCACCGCGCCGGTCAGGGGTGTAGTTTTGACAAATAAGTCGGGGAGCAGAAAAAATTACCAGATCTGTCCCGAAGTAGACAAAGTTTTTTCTAGGATTTGGCAAAGTAGCCCCACGGGGTTCGGGTGGGCTACAGTCCCCCCCCCCCCCGCCCCCAACTGGTACCGGTCCGCATAGGACCACCCGGCTGCAGGCGAGGCCAGACTCCATCCAGAATAGACGGCTGGTCTGGACACGGTTACCAGACATATGAAGCTAACACACTGGTCTGCATGGAGACACCGGACTGGTCTGCATGGTCACGGGGCTGGTCAGCGCTCTTCTGGGTCAAGGGGCTGGTCCGCACTCTGCAGGGTCACGGGGCTGGTCCGCACTCTGCAGGGTCACGGGGCTGGTCCGCACTCTGCAGGGTCACGGGGCTGGTCCGCACTCTGCAGGGTCACGGGGCTGGTCTGCACTCTGCAGGGTCACGACACTGGTCTGTGTCATGTGACTGGTGCCCAGGGTCATCGGGTTGCTTTGCAGGGCATAGTATTGGTCTATAAAGCTGCCGGGCTGTCCTATAGGTCCGTCGGATAGGTTCACTGCAAGCTCCAGTACGACCACAAAACAAAACAGTACATCAAACAAAACGTGTTTGATGCACACTTGCGACCATGGTCAGTGGCATAGCCAAGGAAAGCCATTGGGAGCATGTCTCAACCTGTGGGTGTGGTGGAACTCTTTGGGGCTGAATATCCAGTGCTTGTCGGCAGTCAGAATTCCTGATAGCATTCCAAAATATCAAGAAAAAGGGCCCTGGAGGCCTGTAAATAGGATTTCGAACCTTCGGTTCTTCCGAATTCACAAACCAGGCCCTCTGTACCGACGATGGGGGACCCCTTGGCTAAAAAGACCCCCCGTGACCCGATCTCGCCAACTGCTGGGATAAATCCGGGCCACGTCACTGAGCACGGCACGGGGAGCAGATCTAAGCAATGTAGGTGTACACGATGTGCATACCGCGCTTTTCCTTTGTGCACCACCTGCGAAGGGTACTGCTGTACTGGCATGTTGCTGCTAGACGGTGCGGCTATTTGATGTGCATGAAAGGCTTATTCCAAAGAAAACCAACGCTTTCGAAACCGTATCGCGCACCCAGAACAATTATGCGGAAGGGTCTCGCCCAGACTAAAGACGAATCCACGTTATCGTCGTAATACGAACATTTGACTGTATAGCTACCGCGCTGCACCAAGCCTATAAATGTGCTGTATGACATATACCCATATATCTGTGGTTTAGCAAACTAATTTAGTGCTTACGTGGACCTATCCCGATCTGAACTGAGAATGGCTACAGCTGGGGATTCTACAGCCCCGGCCGGAATCGCCCAATGATCAGTGAAGCGTGGGATCACTGGGTGGCGACGGACCACGTGCTCATGCGGATCCACTTCACTAGGATCCTGCAACGCTAAATGATGGCCGCTGCTTGCACTACCGCCAGATTGGATCCGCTTTTCAACGGCCTGCGTCCGCTCGGATCCACTTCGCCGTCGGCGTGCATAGCGAGGATCCACCTCCACCTGCACTGAACGGATACGCTGCACTGTGCGCTCCACACAGTCGGCACCCAATTCAGTGCGAACCTGAGCGCAGTAAACTCCCTCCACCGCTCCTGCGGGCATGGATCCAGGTTGCTGTCGGCCAGCATAACAAGGACCCCTTCATGGCGCCTGTGCATTACGAGGATACACTGCACAGCTGGTCCACAGCGCGCACACCCAATTTGCCGTGTCACTGCCCCGTGCGTGGACCGTTTACAGTGGCGTTCATGCCGTGTTCGTGCTGTTGCTAAGGTCGGCAGGCCAACTCTGTAAAATCGTCCCAGTAAATGTATAAAGCAAAGACAAAGAGTGCGCTCAAAGGTCCACGACATGTGTTCGTGCTGTTGCTAATGTCGGCAAGCCAGCTCTGCAAAAACATCCCAGCAAATCTTTAAAGCAAAGAAAAAGGGTGCGCTCAATGGTCCAAGACAAGGCCGGTTGTGCAAGGGCGCATGGACCATGGGCCAAGGGGGGCGGGCCTCCGCCCCCAACTTTCTAAGAATTAACATTGGCTCTGTGGACGTTGACTGGAACGAAATAATCAAAAAGGACGATCGATCTCCTCCCCCCAACTCAGGAGGACTTTCATTGTCCGTGCGTTTGCGATGAACGTGATGAAGTGCGTTTGGCCAAGTTCATGAAACCAGGGGCAAAATTCAAGCCGAGTTCAGCACGATTGCCTTTGGCGCGATTGTCACACATAATTGACCTCTTAACGTGCATCATAGCAATGCCTCTTATCTTGTCATGCTTTGCTGGAGAAAGTGACTGAATTAAAAGCACCGGAACCGATTTCTTTCTTTCCGGTCTCGATGCCGTATCTGGTTTCCCGGCGTTTCCGGTCAGCCGCTCCCCTCCTCCCCTCTCCATCTCTTGATCCATCCGCATCTCCCGGGGCTCACATTGCTCGCAAGCGTGGCCCATTTGTGTGAAGTCTATTTCCCGAGCCTTATCCGCCCAATCCCCACTCTGTTGCAGATGACGCTGTGGCCGCGGCCGATGCCGGCTCTGATACGGCTTAATCGCCGCGGGCGAGCCGGCCGCGCGGACGGAGCGACGCCTCGGGGAACCTCGGCTCCGGAGGATCGGCCGGCCGCCGGCGGAGAAACAGGCGCACTGTGACCGGAGAGGCGAGCTCACTGTGGCCGGAGAGGCGAGCTCACTGTGGCCGGAGGTGGGACTCGCTATGGCCGGAGAGAGGCGAGCTCACTGTGGCCAAAGGTGGGACTCACTATGGCGGGAGGTGGGACTCACTGTGGCGGGAGGTGGGACTCACTGTGGCCGGAGAGAGGCGAGCTCACTGTGGCCAGAGGTGGGACTCACTGTGGCTGAACTTGGGGATCAACGTGGCCGGAGAGAGACGCGCTCACTGTCACTGGAGGTGGGACTCATTGTAGCCGGAGGTGGGACTCATTGTCGCCGGAGGTGAGACCCACTGTGCCTGAAGGTGGGACTCAATGTGGCCGGAGGACCCCCCCCCCCCCCCCCCCCATTATAATGAACAGCGCTGAATATCACCTCCACGAGCACGGATGCAGGACATTTTGTGATCCGAAATATATCTGGCACGCGCTAATAGCCCAACGTTTTTTAAGCTCAGGAAGTATGGAAGATCTGTGTTTTCCCTGTCCTCGGGTTTCCAGCCCCGAATATGTGACCTAGATTCCGCGTCCAATCCCTCGCCCTTCCCCATTGATGCGGTCTTTCCTTTTGTGAACACAGCAATCGATCGATACTGCAGCCGATTTTATCGACGCATGCCACTAGTACTGTCTTCGCATCAAGCCTTTTCTAACGGCTGCCGAGATGGGGCCGGTTGAAGGTGCCGTGCGCAGGATTCGAACCAGCATCCGGTAATGGCAACCCCGACTAGCTGGGGAGAGCGTCACTTTTGTCCGCTCCCCGGCTCCATTGTGACCCTCGCCCCGGCTCATGTGACTGCCGATGAGAGGGGATGCTCGTCTCCCATTTAATCACCCCTCATGCAAATACAGCAGTCGATGGCGCGTCGGCCGACCCCTCGCGCGCGACCGGCGGCCTGCGGCCAAACGACCACCAGCCGACAGACCGGGCCCGCAGCGCGGCGCCGCCTCGTAAAACTGCCGGCGGCGGTGGCGGCCGGCGCGGAAATCCGACTCACCGGCCACAATGCCCGCCGCGCCGCCGCCGCCGCCCGCCAACAATGCGTCGCCAAATCAAATTAATCCCGACTCGATAAATTGATACATGAGGCCGATAACTAGGGGACAGTGTCGTCGCAATATCGGTGATTACGCTGGTGACGCGGCCGGTCGCGTCGGCCGGCGGCCGCGTTCTCACGATCGCCTTGTTGACCTGCGACCCGCGCCGGTGCCGCGGCCGGCCTGGCTCGCCGATTCATTAGGGGCGGGGCGGCGCGGCCGGCCGTCCCAGGCCGGCTGAGACCGGCCGCTGCCGTCGCGCCTATTGTGTCCACTCTCCCCGCGACCTGGACGGCATTAGTCGGCCCATTACCGCTAATAAAATGTTATTACGCCGACTGTTCGGCGGCTCGTTCTCAGTGGCTGGGACGGCGCCCGGCGGCGGCGGCGGCGCGCCGCGGCCCGACCTGTCGTCCGGTCCGCGACCTCAGAGGCGGGCCCCCGGCCGTCGGCAGCTGCGATGTCAAGCGCCGCGTGGGCACAGGTCCAGCTCTGTGCTCCGTCTCCCGCGCGCCCACCACAGGCTGATCGAACGCCCTTTGCGCACGATGGGAGAGCGCATGAACGAGAGACGTCTTCAGGTTTATGCTGATAATTTTTGATGATTGTAATGTTATGATTTTTTGCACACATAGTTTGTGTTCAAACGATCTTTTTCTCTGATTACGAGGTGACAAAAGCATTCTCGCTGCTTACGTTTCTTATCATCTTTTGTCCGAACATCAGTGATGCGCCAGCAAAGTAATAGTTTAAAAACACACGTACATTGCACGACTTGCACGACTTGACGCGGGGTTGCACGACTATCTTCTTGATAAAAAAAACGAGCTGGTCACTTGCTCTTCGTGCTGATTTCCCAAATAACATGGGACCAGACACGACAATATATCCAAAGCTTCTGCGATGTCCCGTAGTATGTATTTAGTTATGTAGTATTGTTCTTTTTCGTGGGTCACACGTGGGCAAATATTTGGGGGAGCCCAAAGTGCAGCTATTCATTCGCCCATCCTACGTTCCCATGAAAGAAGGTGGAACTGAAAGCGACAACAACGGTGAATAGGAGCATTCAGATGATAAATTGACGGCTGTAATACACTGGATCAGCGCGTCAATATGCGGCTGGTGTTGCCATCAAGTTTTCTGAATGATAATAATAGGCTTTGTGTGTTATGATCCCCTTAGACAAAGTTGGTTTTCAATGTGTTATCGCCCAATGGTTTCACAGCAGTAGTCCACAGCGCATCAAACCTGACCAATCTAACAACACAGCGACGTAAACGTACGCTCTTTTCCAATTTTCCGCCATTGGGCGCAGTTGTGCGTATGACACGCCGTGCGTTACGATCCGATTGTGTTCCTGACAGCTATAAGTGAAGTTCCCATGAAACGCCGAGATGTTGCGTTCAAGTTCCACATACAGCTACGTCCCTACCCAACAAACTACGGCAAAATCATGCAATTCAAACCGATGCATCGGTCGCGTAATGCGCTGCGATGCATTTTGATGTGCCGATGCATTAAACCGATGCATTGGCGCGACGTAGCGTCATGTATAACCAGTTGGTTCAGTTTAGACTAGCCCAGCGCTGCAAACGCCATAATGAGTCGACACGATTGCACGCGTGCTCTAATCTCTGCTGCATATTTAAAAACTGAGCATGTTGTTAGGAAGCCAGTGAAAGGAAGCTGGAGGACCGCAGGGGAACAGTAACGTGGTCTGCACAACTTTTATCCTCCTTCACCCGTGAACAACGGACATTAGCAGGGAGCAGGCGGAGGTAGACACGTTATGATGCATGGATACTCCTGTCTCAGCACCAGTAGTCGTTTAAGCATAAGAACAAATTGAAAAACCGCTGGTTGAGACGGAGAAAACACTGTTTCAGACAAGAGTACGCCAATATATATATATATATATATATATATATATATATATATATATATATATATATATATATATATACAGTATATATGTATACGTTGTTGGCGGAAACGGGGAATTAAGTTACGGAACAGCGCACAAGGCCAAAGAGAGCAAAGCATCAGGCAGGAGCTGGGCCCTTCCAGAGACAGCAATAACAAAAAGGGACAGAACTCTGACACAGACACCAGACAGGGGCATGACCGCTGGCTCAGACAGCTCAGCCTGGGGCAGGACCGCTGGCTCAGACAGCTCAGCCAAGGGCAGTACCGCTGGCTCAGACAGCTCAGCGAGAGGCAGTACCGCTGACATCAGAGCAGAGCTCAGGGCCCATAGAGACAGCATATAAACAAAAAGGCTGACTCGAGCTCAGCAGGCAACCGCTGGCTCGACACTCAGCACATACCGCTGCTCAGACAGCTCAGCCACAGGGCATGCTAGCCGCTAGACAGGCCAACAGGACCGCTGATTCAGACAGCTCAGCCGGGGGCAGGACCGCTGACCCAAACAGTTCATCCAGAGGCAGGACCGCTGATTCAGACAGCTCAGAGGGCAGTACCGCTGCTCAGACAGCTCAGCGAGAGAGGGACCGCTGACTCAGACAGCTCAGCCAGAGGCAGTACCGCTGACTCAGACAGCTCAGCCAGAGGCAGGACCGCTGACTCAGACAGCTCCGCCAGGGGCAGGACCGCTGACTCAGACAGCTCCGCCAGGGGCAGGACCGCTGACTCAGACAGCTCCGCCAGAGGCAGGACCGCTGGCCGTATAGCCGGGGAGGTGCGCCGGGTAGGGCGGCACGCCGCGGGCCCTCGCCGCCGGAGCGCGGCTCGGACGCCGTTTTCCGGCTCCGCCGACAGCCCGACGCCGGCCGGATGCCGGCTGACGGCCGTTCGACAGCCGATGACGGCCGCTGACAGCTGGTGACGGCTGGTGACGGCTGGTGACGGCTGTCGGCCGCAGGCGGGCCCGGCGCGACCGGCGGCGGCCGACAGCCGATCGCGGTCAATTCCATTAGCCTAGCCGCCGCCAGCACCGGCGTTCGATGCTCGGGTGGGCTTTAACGACCCGGCGACATGTCATGGTCCGGCGCTGCGACGACCCGAGCCGCAGAGGCGCACCCAGCACCGCCGACGGTGGCTACCGGTCACCGGGGCAGACGGCGCTCGGCTGCAGCACGGCACCCTGCCGGCCCCGAACGCCTCTGCGCGCGGTGGTGTTTAAGCGGGCGGCGAGGCGGCGGACACCTCAAACACGCCTATCGCGCAGACAGACGGCCGCTTTGCGTGCGCCACTGGCGGTGACATTGTGGAAAGTGAGCTAGCGGTGAGTGGTGCGACCGCAGTCACGGGTCGGTCACGATGACGGATGGTGTTGCGGCATGCCAGACCCGGAGCTCGAAATGGTGGCTGCTCCTGGTGCACACATCTCGCGCACGGACAGGATCAGCTGTTTAAACAGCGGACTGTTCAGTTTGAGGAAGCTGTTGTTCTTTCCAAAAGCATGGGTCGAGCCCTACTCGCGATACTGAGATCTGCAAGTTGTATTTAACAGAAGTTATCAATTGTAATTGCATCAACAGATCAAAACAGCATAATCCACAATCAACTCACCAGTTTTAGTTTCAAGGGATGGTTACGGAACGAGCCTGCGATGCGCTCAGCGACTAGATCTTGATCCGCCGTTGGCCGCCGGGCGGCATAGATCCCACTCATAGCATTACAGGTATCTACGCCCAGAGGGGTGCGGAGCGGGGCGCCAGGCGGCGCGCGGTGGCGTCTGCGTGACGCGCCGCTCGCCGTCCGCCGGGTCCGGATGGCGTCCACGCCACCCAGTTGGGGCCGGCGCCGCCCCAGATAGGCATCGGCCGTCGGCAGGCGTGTGCCGCTCCGTCATTTGCCTCCCCCCTCCCCCCCCCCCCCCCCGGCCGCTGCGCTCCGGCCGTTGGGCCGGTGACGCCGGCAAACACGGCCATTGTCACAGGCAGGTCGCCGCCGCCGCCGAGCGACACACAAACGAGCGCGGCCTTATCCCGCGTGGATCGGCACGGACCCGCGAGGGGCGGCCCCGGCAGCCCGCACTCCGAATGTGGGAAACCAGCGCCCAAGGCGTCTCCACATGGACCGGCGCGCGAGGTCCCCACATCAGCTGCAGGTCAGCAGAGCCGAGAAGGGCGCTGTCGTAGCGCACTGCCGGGGCGCGCCGGAACCAACCCCATGTCGGACACCTCGCGAGGTCTTCGTTGTCCCGCATCGGATACAGCTGGATAGCGGTTCTCGATGGCCCCGGGTGGTATCCTGGTTCAAGACGCAGCAAATGAAATGTTTTTCGATAGGCACCACATTGAGACAAGTGAAAGGGGACTTCTTGCGGGGGAGAACGCCCTATCGATTTCCTAACGTTCGAAACCAGCACCAGTCGACTGAATGCAACAGTCGTGTGAGCAAATTGCTTCGCTCAAGCGCAATCGAACCTTACCATACGTGGGACCAAGTCCCGCTCATATATTCCTAGTCCCAATCTCCATCGATACATCACTTGTTTTTGGAAACAGCTGACACATTGGTGCAATATTACGTCCCTCAGTTTGTTACCGTGGGGGTCTGGATGCTCAGGATTTCAACAATCGCAAAGGGACATCAGAACTCAGCTGGTCGACTTATTTGAAGTAAGACAGCACATACAAAAATACATGTATTCTTGACATGTACCGAGCAGACTAGCAATTCAGCACACACGGTCGGCAGCTCACGATAAATACACACGGTAGCAAAAATACTGAATGTAGACACGTGACTCCCAGCATTGCCTGGAAACGAAACACTGCGTCACAAGTCACAACAAAGAGTTCTGCGAGCCACCAACCGGCTAAGACAGCCGTCGGGGCGCTGTCCGTGATCGTGCCCTGGGGCCATCCCCGAGGTCGGGTCACTTGTCGGGTGGGATCGTGGCGGAGCGTGCCAGCGTCCGGGGGGTACTTCAGGCCCGGCGCGAGCCTGACCGTCCGGGAACTCTGACCTGACGCAACTGACCCTGGGTTCAGGAGGAAGGTTGCCGCCGCGGCTGTGGCCTCCTGCAGCTGGTCCCCGATCGAAGGCGGGGGTGGCAAGGGGATGGGGGCGCTGGCAGCACTGTACCAACAACACGAGGCGAAACGGTCTACGCCAGGAGACTCCTCCACCGAGCACGCCTTGTATAACGCCCAACCCAAAAGACAGACCCAGAACCGGCGCAGACGTACACAGGCCCGGAGCGCCAGACCGCGTGAGAGACAACACGCCAGCCGTGGGCGCCCCCGCGCGACCGGGCGCAGGGCGGCGCCCGCCGCCGAGCCGGCTGTTTGCGACGGCCGCGCCCGAGCGCTCACCCCCGATTACATCGGCGGGCGGGATTCCGGGCATTGCCGGGCGCCATCGGCGGCGGGGCCGGCGCCGCCGCCGCAGCTGCCGACGCCGCGCCGGGCGGCCGCTGCCAGGGCCGGCGCCGACGCGCGCGCGCGGCAGCCGCGCCGGCCGGCCGGCCGCCCCAGCTCGCAGCACGGCACGGAGGGCGCCTGACTGCCAGCGTGACCGTGGCCGAGCCGAGCTGCTGCAGGCAGAGTTCGGACCACGGGAAGGCCGCCGCACGGACGGATGGCCGCCAGCGCGCGAGTTCAGTTATGCTATTGTTGCCGAGGTTGAGACGCTACCGCCGGGCCGGCGCGCCGCCGGTTGGGCTCAGATGCCACCTTCCCTCGAGATCTCAGCAGATGATCCAACCCAGCCTCAACGACCTGGCCGGGGGGGGGGGGGGCTGACGAAACGTCGGGAGCCCGGGAACGGTCAGGGAGGAGAGGGGCCGACGATCGCACCAAACTCTCCGGAATGTCTCGATGGTCCTACTGTGCAGCTACGCCAGAGAGATCGTCTATGAATGACTAATTATGCAGTGCACCTATTCAACACAACAGCCGCAAGCTCCAGTTCAGCGTCCTCGACTGCAACACAGGCAGAATCCCACACTCCCGCGCGGCGAACACACGGAAGCACACACAGACAGCTGCCAAACACCAGCAGCACCCACCCAGCGAGTGTGACGGTCGACGACTGGCAACGGTGCAGCACCGCTAATGGTCATCCTGCTTGCCGGGGCACTGGCAGCTACACGACACGCGCGAGGCTGGCCCAGGCGCCGGACGACCTCCAGCGAGCCGCCGTCGCCGTCGAGCCGCGCCGGTGTTGCCGCGTCACAGCAGCCGCCGGTCACGGCCGGTGATCAACAGCTCATGTCAGGCCCCGCCCGCCTCCCGCCCTGCGATGTTCACGGCGCGGACTGCGCGCGCCCGGCTGCTCCCGGCCGTACAACTCCCTACCGGAGGTAGTCAGACGCGGCCAGGACAGCAGCAGCGCGAGACGTGGAACATTCAAGGGATCCCCAGTCTGTAGGCCGACCCACGAAAGAAGATCGGATGTAGAGATCAACAAGTCAGCTCTTTAATGCTTATGAAATGGATGCTCTGATTCCGCTTACTCGTCACAAGTCATTTGAGGTTCTGATGAGACCACAAAGTTTCAATGGTTTGGGCGCGGTGGTCTTCGTGCCTGTTGGGCGTTCAGGGGGCCCGCCACGCGGTGGTCTGAAGGTCCTCCGGGCGGTTAGAGAACGGCGGTCTCCGGGTCTTCCGGGCGGTTCGGGAGCGGTGGTCTCCGTGTTCTCCGGGCGGTCAGAGAACGGTGGTCTCCGTGTCCTTTGGGCGATCCAAGGGCGGTGGTCTCCGGGTCCTCCGGGTGGTCACAGAGCGGTGGTTTTGGTCCTCCGGGCGGTCACAGAGCGGTGGTCTCCAGGTCCTCCGGGAGGTCACAGAGCGGTGGTCTCCGGGTCCTCCGGGCGGTCACAGAGCGGTGGTCTCCAGGTCCTCCGGGAGGTCACAGAGCGGTGGTCTCCGGGTCCTCCGGGCGGTCACAGAGCGGTGGTCTCCGGGTCCTCCGGGCGGTCACAGAGCGGTGGTCTCCAGGTCCTCCGGGAGGTCACAGAGCGGTGGTCTCCGGGTCCTCCGGGCGGTCAGAGGGCGGTGGTCTGGACGGCTGATGGGCTGTCGGGCGGCGTCAGGTAGTAGTAGGTGGGCGGCGTCTCGGAGATGGTGCGCAGCAGCGGTGGCGGCGGAGGCTGCGGCGGCGACTCGGCCGGCTCCGGCATCTGCGGCTGACCGCCGGCCGCGAACTGGTCCAGGTCTGCCAGCAGCTCCTCGGGCGGCTCGGCGCACACCGATATGTGCAGGCCGAGCGTCTGCAGCCAGTCCTCGGTGAGCGTGAACGCGGGCCTGCGGCGGCAGCCGAGCGTCGGCGGTCAGCGGGGCCACACTGGCACACACACCGGGCGGGAACACCACACGCGGCACGTGTTACCACTAGAGCGTTGCTGTGGACAGAGCCGGAACACCGGACATTGTAGAGGTCAACACTGGCGCGAGGCCAGAGGCAGAGCTCCTCAGCAACCAGTCAACGCAGGCCAGTCGCCTATCCCACACGACGACCACCGCTTCTCCAGACCACCGCGGCTTCAGACAAATCCGCAAGAAATCCACACCGGCCAGTTAGAGTCCAGCCCTGCCAGAGCCCAGGCGGAGCACGGCGCACTGCGGCGTCCCATCGGGCGCACCCACACCGCCGGTCCTGTGACCTCCTGGAGACAGCCCCGACCGCAGAGAGGGCACACAGCAGGGCCGCCGACGGGGACGTCACCTAGTCACATGGCTCCCTGTCAGAGACCCCGCGGCGCACGGGTGGCCCCGGAGGCAGCGTCGCAGCCCGCTCGCGGCGCGCCGCTGCTCGCTCACCGCAGGTCGGCGTTCGTGTTGCAGCAGAGGCAGGTGATCTTGAAGAAGGCCTGCGGGCAGCCGGCGCAGAAGCGGCTCTGGAACTCGCCCTCGTCCAGGCCGAAGTCCTTGGAGCGGCGCGGCAGGAAGTCGGGGTCGGCCGCCACCCGCCCGATCACCTGTCACAGCCGAACACGCGTCGTCGGCTGCACGGCTCGGTTTGGCACGGCGTCCGCCCACGCGGGCGGAGATCCGACGCCAATCGCACCGAACGTCAGCAGCGGCGCGGCCCCGGACGCCGGGCTGGTGCAATGGCGAGACGTGCGCAGCCGCCTGTGGACGCGGATGGCGCGGCTTCGGCCGCAGCGCGGTCGTCACAGTCGCCGTCCAGCCACACCAGACGCCACCAGTTCACAGGCTGTGAGGGCCACGCGAACACGGCACACGAGAGCAGGAGCTACATACAGACAGGGGCGGTGAGACAGTGGGGAGCTCGCTGGCACCATCCAGACCGACAAGGAGAGCACCGGTGGAGATAGAGGGGAGCTCGCTGGCACCATCCAGACCGACAAGAGAGCACCGGTGGAGATAGAGGGGAGCTCGCTGGCACCATCCAGACCGACAAGGAGAGCGCCGGTGGAGACAGTGGGGAGCTCGCTGGCACCATCCAGACCGACAAGAAGAGCACCGGTGGAGATAGAGGGGAGCTCGCTGGCACCATCCAGGCCGACAAGGAGAGCACCCGTGGAGACAGCGGGGAGCTCGCTGGCACCATCCAGACCGACAAGAAGAGCACCGGTGGAGATAGAGGGGAGCTCGCTGGCACCATCCAGACCGACAAGGAGAGCACCGGTGGAGACAGCGGGGAGCTCGCTGGCACCATCCAGGCCGACAAGGAGAGCACCGGTGGAGATAGAGGGGAGCTCACTGGCGCCATTCAGACCGACAAGGAGAGCGCCGGCGGAGACAGCAGGGAGCTCGCTGGCGCCATCCGGACCGTCAAGGACAGCGAAGGTGGCCGACGTGTGGCAGAGCGCTGGTGTGCAGAAGTCCCAACTTGTCCGCCAGGGCCGATACTGTACGCCCAGGTGTGTCAGTCCCCAGCGAGCAACGTCCTGAAGCTGGCATGAAAATCCGATGAGCGTTCCCAATAAGATAAAGGCACGCCACCTACAGACACCACGACGAGCCCTAGCAGCACTGGCGTCGGGCGGCTTCCCTGCATGACTCGTCGCCACACCAGCCTCCTGGGCGGCTTCCCGGCATGACTCGTCGCCACACCAGCCTCCTGGGCGGCTTTCCGGCATGACTCGTCCCCACGCCAGCCTCCTGGGCGACTTCCCTGCATGACACGTCGCCACCCCAGCCTCTCGGGAGCGTGACGCATCGCTGCACGCCCGTCCCCAGAGAGCGACCCTCGGCGACCGCAGCGGGACGCTGGGCTGGCGACACGCAGCCTCCGCAGGCGTGACCGGCCGCTGCAGTCCCTGACTGCTTCAACGCGCGTCCTCGCCGCATGACCGGCGGAGCGCCGTCGCACCTGACCGCTCCTGGCCGGGGTCGCCGGCCGGGCAGGTCGGCGTCGGCGCGCTCCTGCCGGGGAGGTCAGTGGCGGCGGGCTCCTGCCTGGGGTCGCTGGCCGGGCAGGTCGGCGTCGGCGCGCTCCTGCCTAGGGAGGTCAGCGGCGGCGCGCTTCTGCCCCGGGGTCGCCGGCCGGGCAGGTCAGCGGCGGCGCGTTCCTGCCTGGGCTCGCTGGCCGGGCAGGTCAGCGGCGGCGCGCCCCTGCCTGGGGTCGTTGGCCGGGCAGGTCGGCGTCGGCGCGCTCCTGCCTGGGCAGGTCAGTGGCGGCGCGCTCCTGCCCAGGGAGGTCAGCGGCGGCGTGCTCCTGCCCGGGGTCGCCGGCCGGGCAGGTCAGCGGCGGCGCGCGCCGCTCGTCCGTCACACCGGCGCGCCGACTGGCACGCCCGCACTTAAACCGCCCCCCAGGATGCTCCGCATGCAAATGGTCCGCACCAAACGCAGCACACCAGCGCTTCATATCCGTTATCGCAACAGGTAACTCGGGTCACGCGTTGGCCGAATGTCCTGCCAGGAAATATGGGCGTGTTTACGACCTCCAGCAACGTCAACATCGGCGTCGTGGCCGCCGCCAATCCGGCTGCCACTACCGTCAACGTCACGGCGGATGATAACCGTACCTCAACTTCGCAAATTAGTTGGAGAATGATACCCCGCGCATGCCTTTATGCTCTTTTGATACCCCAATTTCAACTATGAGCCAATCTCAACGTAATTTGACCGGGCCCCCCCCCCCTCGCGGGTTGTCAACCCCATGACGCCGCGCGACGTCCTGTTAAGCAGCCTGCTCGGAATCGATTCCCATCTTCGAACTCCGCCGTTTGTTCCGACACAGCCGCCTTTTCGGCAGCACTGTCCGCCCAACCGTGCCGCTGCGCGCTCTCGTGCACCCGGCTGAACAGACCCAGCCAGCGCCGGACAGGCAGCGCCGAGGCCAGCGAAGGTGCGGGGAGGACATCGTCCTCGCCAGCCCGACATCCGTCCCCGAACGGCCCAACGGCAGCAACGCATCGCCGTCCAACGGCTCTCAAGAATACACCGAGTTGCTGCAGGCGACAGCGCTGCTTGCCGGCCTGTGCTCTTCACTAGTCCAACGCGGCGACCTACGGGCGCCGTCTAACGCACCGCGCCCTCGACCGATGCGCGGCGCCGCAGAACGCGTTGAAAGCGCAGGTCGGCCACGGCACACGCGCCACGGGCCGACACGGCGCCGCCCGGACCATGCCTTGGCAGGCCTGTCGGCGACCCCCAGGACGGCACGCAGCGTCCGCACCGCGGCTGAGGCGGCGGCCGTCGGTCTCACCTCGCACAGAATGATCCCGAACGAGAAGATGTCCACCTTCTCGTCGTACTTCTGGCCCCGCATCATCTCCGGCGCCATCCAGTACGGGTTGCCCACCACGGTATACCTGCGGGCAGGGCGGAGGGTGAGCCGCGCCCGGCACCAAGGCCGAGTGCCACGCCTCCGGTGCATATGGCGCCGCTCCGTGCCTCAGTCGACGGCGCTCGGATTATGCATCCAGGGGGCTGCGTTTGCAGATGTCACCAGCAGTGCTCTTTCGGTGAAAGGTCAACCGATAAGATATTGGCAGCGAAATATGCCAAACTGCATACATTTCGTGGCATTGCTGGGAGTACTCGGGAAAAATAAACTAAAGCTTCCACAGAGTCGATGCATGCATTGCGATGCGTTCGGAAGATCACCTGAACAATCTGAAGAATCTACACCGTAATCTGCTCGCGATGATGCAACGAACCAGTGAAGACACTTATATAAACGTCCATGACCACGACACGTCTCAACCTCGTGGTGTGTCAACCGATAAATGTCAACAGCTAAAAAAGAAAGAAGGGGCGACGACCGCGAGCTCACCCCCAGCCCCACGGCCAGACGCGCCCGGCCACAGCCAGGCCTATGTAATCAGCGTCGCGCGCCCTAGCGCCTGTCACGACAGCAGATCGCGTCCTGTCCGACCGCAGCCCAGAACAGTGTAACGTCAGCCAGTTCAAACTCGGGCAGTTCCCCGATCAGCGACATCAGCGCGGCGTGGCGTGCGAAGAGTCTCCGCCTTCCAGAGCACAATCAGGTACAGTCGACGTTTGCCTGCTTTACGGGCAGGACGTGCCCGCACCATCCACAGGCTGAGCGGGCGCGTGGGACCGTGCAGGACGCGCTGGTCGGCACAGCTCAGCTGGACGCGACGGACCGATGACGGACGGTGCGCGACTTAGTGCGGCAACAAGAGCGTATTGATTCTCCGGGGGTGCGCCGAGTTACGCTCCTCTGTGTGGTCCCGGGGGGGGGGGGAGGGCTACAGCTCACATGTCTCCCAAGACCCAAAGAAGCATGCTTGTATCGAGCAACGTGGCTGTATCGCCTCCTCCAACCCGACAAGAAAATAAATACATGCATCTGGCGGTGATGAACGAACGCTTTCGTTTGCCTTGCAAATGTGCCTAATAATTTCGGAATGGGACACATGACGGCCCCAACATTTTCCTCTGCATTGTTACTACCTCGGGTGCAGTTCAGTCGAACCGGCCCATGTCTGTCAACACATGGCACAGGTCATGAGAGGACACAGCGCCAGGTACAGGTCACGTCCCATCACTGCGTTTCTGTCAGTCCTGGTTCCCTTCCAGCGAAAGCGGCCTTCCAGTGGCTGAGTTGGTCACCGGTCCTTCTGCGCCTCGCCAGGCTCTCCCCAGAGAGCGGCCGCGACCGGACCCCAGGGGGGAGGGGGAGGGCGGCTCTCACCGTTTCTTGCGCTGCAGGCGGCGGGCGCGGTTCATCTTGCGCCGCTCCAGCGTCGAATGGTTCTCGGTGATTATGCGGGCCAGGCCGAAGTCGGCCACCACCACCGTACGGTTCTGCGGCACGCCCACCCGCCGCAGAGTCACAAGTGCGGACCAATGGAGACGTGATGTCTTACTGTGCCGCAGCCGCGCGGGCGGCGGCACGGACACAGGGAAGGCGCGAGCAGACCTGGCGTCAAGGCGCCAAGACGCAGGCACCACGGGGCGGCGGCACATACACAGAGGGCAATCAGACCCGGCACCAAGGCAGCCCGGAACCAGCACCACGGGCGGCGGCAACATACAACAGAGGCGAGCAGACCTGGCCACCAGGCGCCCAGACACAGTCACCACGTTGGCGGCCGGCACATACAACAGAAGGCAATCAGACCCCGGCACCAGGCGCCCAGGCACAGCCAACCACGGGCGGCGGCACCATACACAGCGGCCGAGCAGGAACTGGCGTCAGGCCACCAAGACGCAGGCACCACGGCGGCGGCTGGCCACATACACAGAGGCAAGCAGACCCGGCACCAGGCGCCCAGACACAGCACCACGGGCGGCGGCACATACACAGAGGCGAGCAGACCTGGCGTCAGGCGCCAAGACGCAGCACCACGGGCGGCGGCACATACACAGAGGCAATCAGACCCGGCACCAGGCGCCCAGACACAGCACCACGGGCGGCGGCACGGACACAGAGGCGAGCAGACCTGGCGTCAGGCGCCAAGACGCAGTACAACGGTCGGCACAAACGAGATGGGGTGACAGGCGCGGTCCGACGCCGTGGCTAGTGATGCGATACACAACAGGGCCGCAGCTCCGGATACAAGCCCGGAGACGGTGGAGACGTCAGGCTTAGCAGCACGGCACACGGAAGACCCGACACCGGCGTGATGGAGTCAGGGCCGTCTGGAGACCGGCAGGCAGAGGCACAGGGTGACAGGCCCGTCGCGAGGCACGCTACAGGCGAGATGGAGTATTGGCAAGACCAGGGACGAACGCCCGAGCTGCCCCATAGAGGTACATCATGCCAGCGGCCGGCGACAGGGACCAGTGGGACGCGGAGCATGTGGTCCACTCAAAGTTCAATATCGGCTCCAAGTTCACTCTAACAGACTGCACGGTGGGCACAGGGACAATCGATGGTGACACGCTTGTCGACATGCGGCGACCATCACCGCCACCCGAGTCAACTGATAGCGGTGCGCGGCACTACGATCAAATATGCGGCTGTCAGGTGATGCGTGGAACACAATCAGCAGCATTCTCGCTTCAAAACGCAGCGCGTTCCCAAGACACAGCAAGTAAACGTTGACGCAGTCCTGCCCATTCTAGCAAACACTGGGCACAGCAGCATAGCCCCTCCTGCGGCTACGCCCACCCCCGCCGCGCACCCGTCGCCCGGCCGTGCGCCGCTCACCTCCCTGACTAGACAGTTGTGCGAGTTGAGGTCGCGGTGGATGATGTCGCGGCTGTGCAGGTACGCCATGCCGGCGGCGATGTCGCGCGCGAAGCCCACCCGCTGCTCCCAGGGCAGCGGCTCGCCGGCGTTGTGGATCAGGTCCCAGAGCGAGCCGCCGCTGATGTACTCCGTCACCAGGTGCAGCTTCCGCTCCTTGTACAGCACGCCGATGAAGCCCAGCACGTTGGGGTGGTCCAGCGAGCGCAGCACCGCCACCTGTGGCGCCACCGGTCATCGTCACACCGATATAGGTAGCGCCACCAGCCATCGTCACACCGGCATAGATGGCGGCGCAGACGCCCAGGCGGCCCACCAACGGTGCCAGGCCAGGCCATCGGCACTCTGCATGCTGGCCACTACCATTGCAGCATTGGAATACTGCCAGTCTCTCAAGGCGTAGCTAATCAGCTGTGGCACTGCGAGCCAGAAGCTTCTCAGAGTCACACTAAGTCAACACGTCCATGGCCCACCTCTTTCAGGAAGTTTGACTGCGCGTCCTCGTCCACCCTGTACAACTCCTTGAGAACCATCACTTCCCCAGTGGTTTGGTGAGTAACCTGGAAGGTCGTAAGTATATCGCCAGCAGTTCCAAGGTCACACAGGTGACGCGGGTGATTTTCGCCGCGACAAAAACCACCACGCCACCGAGACCGGCACAACGCGAGCAGTCCCGACCGGCACCCCCGCGAAACGAAAAAGCACAGAATGGCATTCACGACCACCAGCACCCAACAGCCGCCAGAGCAGAGCGATATCCACGCACGTTCCGCCCACAAACATCACTACCTTCTCAGCGCTGACACCGAAGAGCCCGACACGTCATAAGAGCACGCCGCACACACACGCCCGCGCAGTACCGACTCCCGAACAGCGGCCGCCCCAGCCGCCACCCGCCGGTGCGCACCTCACCTTGAAAACCTTGCCGAAGAAGCCGGTGCCGAGCAGGTCGCTCTTGACCAGGTCGGCGGCGCGGAAGATGCGCTGGTGCTGCGGCGGCGCGCGGAACGACTGGGTGCGCGCCAGAGGGTCGTGGTCGGCGTCCAGCCCGCTGAGGGGCGCCAATGCCAGGCCGAGTCAGACACGGCTCGAGCGCGGCTGACAGCGCACGGCCGCCGGCCGCCGCCAGCACCGCCAGCTGAGCTATACACCGCTCGTGGACGGGTGCGCGAATGAATCTTCAGCGCAATACACGAAGTAACACGAAGTGAATATATACACGATAGTTAGATAGATAATAGTTAGATAGATAGATAGATAGTTAGATAGTTAGATAGTTGGATAGATAATAGATACAATACACGAAGTAAACCTGGCCCCCTCCCCAGTTTGCCAGGCAGTTTCAGATGCGGCTTCCTACGCCTCCCCCCCGCCCCCACCCAACTTGCACCCTGCTGGATGTGAAAGGTGGGTTTGACATTCTGGGAAGCAGTCCTCACCTCTCCGTAGTGGTCCTCGCCTCTCACTAGTGGTCCTTTCCCCATTTACGGTGGTCTTCCACCTATCGACGGTGGTCCCTCACCCCTCGGCGGAGGTCCCCAATCCTCGGCGGTGGGCTCTTTCCCCTCAGTGGTGGTCCCTAACCCCTCGGCGATGGTCCCTCACCCCTCGGCGGTGGTCCCTAACCCCTCGGCGACAGCCCCTCACCCCTCGGCGATGGTCGCTCACCCCATCGGTGGACGTCCCTCACCTCTCGGCGGTGGTCCCTCAACCTTCGGCAATGGTCCCTCACCCCTCGGCGAGGGTCGCTCACCCCATCGGTGGACGTCCCTCACCTCTCCAGGATGCGCGGCATGCTGCTGGCGCGCTCCTCCTTGTCTGGCCGGCTGGGGCGGCGCAGCTGCCGGCTGCGGCCCGACATGTAGCCCTCGTCGGCGCGCCGCCAGCGCCTCTGGCGGCCGCCGTCGGCGCTGAGCCGGCGCGCCGGGTCGGGCGCCGGCCGCGGGTCGTGTTCGATCGTCAGCTGGGGGCACGAGCCGCGTCAGGGCAAGGGCACACGGCATGCGGAAATGTAGTATGCCATCAGGCGCGTTCGATGACCAAGCTGCATGTCGAAAAGGCAGGGCGAGCCCGCAGCATAAATTTGTAGGAAACCAGGGTCCCACAACTGAGAAAATGTGTAGGTTCAAACTGCAATGAGTGACGCGCCATTTCGGTGGCGACATTAGGGCGACAAGCCTGCTGCGCAGCCATGAGAGCATGTACAAAGCCACGCGTGTTTCACTGTGTGCCGCACATGCTGGCGTGCGGAAGACTTCCTGCTACGGCGACCGACCACGCATCTCCCACGGTGCCGGTGATGCACGCCTGGCACACATGCGCGTCTACCCATCAGCGCAGTCTTGGAAAACTTGACGTTTCCTGGCATAATGTATACCAGGAGCTTTGTACTCCAGGATTGTGACTGGGTAAAATAAAACATTTTGTACTCCATCATGATGCAACAAAAACAGACTTTGAAAAACTCATTTTACCTCTTTGTGCCAGGAAAAAATAAAACCAGAAGGTGAAACAGCTTGAGACTTGCTGCTTCTATCAGGAGCCATGTATTGGCATCTGCAAGAGCACAAATCTTGCATCCACCAGACTAAGATGCCCAACAGCAAGCGGCCTGTGTTGCCACCTAGGTATATGATAAACTATGTATGGAAATGCGAAAAATAAAGCGTGTGAAGGCTGAATGGAATGGCCTTTGAACAATACCGGGAAATGAGAAAAGAGCACAAGAATCGCACCGGTCTGTAGATTAGCAAAGCTCTCACCCCCTATGCCCCACGCAGACCAACTCAAACGTGAACATGACTTAACCTACCATTGACGACGAACCGCATTAATTGTCAAGAATGCAACGAACATTCATAGAAACCGGAACGCCCAATCACCTACCGCAGACGGCCTCCTACCCACGCGCCACCACTGCGTCATGGCAATGCAAATAACGGAATCACTCGCAATTCAGCGTCGGAAACGTCACAACTATTTAGCGGCTTGCGCCTGCCTCCTAGCTCAGCTTGGGGGTTGACCATAGCAAAACTCCCCAACTGGTTTTAATGATCCGCTTTCTCGTCACTGATTTGTCAAGAGCATAAATATTCTGCTCGCGCTCATGCCTCGAACAGATTTGTAAACATCTGGAGGGAAGCTGTGTAGAGATGGACATCACGATTATGAAGAAGGACTTATTTGTACTCATCCAGAACCGCCATGTGGTTGGATTTTTGGCCACTTCCTGGTATCCGGAAGACACAAAAATGTTACGGCAGCTGTGGATTTAAATCAAGTTAAATTTGTCACTGAAGGGTGTGAAATTAAATCTGGTAATGCAGGCTATACAAAAACATTTTAGGTTGAAAAACGTTGCTATAAATAGCCAAAAACCTGTTCGGAGACAGCCATCTCACTCCGGCGAAAACACCCGGATACCAGGGTAACATGAACCCATAACTTGGGCCCGGCAAATTATAGAGGAGGGTTTATTAGGACAAAACATCAATTAGTTGCAACCCAAATTATGATATTTCGCAATGATATTGGTTAAAGCGCATCAAAATCCATTAATACCTTGCATTATCTTCCGGAGTCAGCGCAGCGACTGACTCGATCCCTTTTGGCCGGCCTGCACGTGTCTGTTAGGCATTGTACTTGCGCTGGCTCGGTAAATCGGTTAAGAGTGCTGTCTGTCTATATAGTTCCGGTGGGACGTGCAGGGCCTCGTGTGTTGACCGGGAGTGGAAAGGTGGAGGACATGAATGTTGTTGTTTTTAAAACCAGTTAGCTGGTGGAGCGTGAGTAGCGTGACCGTGGTGAAGCGTGAGTAGCGTGACCGTGGTGGAGCATGAGTAGGTGGCCGTCTGTGACATGTTCATTTGCATTCTTTGTGTACCACTTTTGTCTGGCTGTGGGTATCGTACCCACCCTCCATTTTGGACAGTGTATCAACCCGATGCGTAATTATCCTCCGTTTTGGAGAGTGTATACACAGAGCCTTTCATAAATTGTAAACCAATGTATATGCACATGTGTTTCATAATACAGGTAATAGGTATGAGACCGTGTGGTTTCAGTGTGCCATGTTTAATACTGATGTTTCCTTTCATTTAAAGTGCTTTTACACGAATTGCTGCATGTGAAAAGTGGCGCTTTTGTTGATTGCCACCCATTGTACTGTTATCTCTGAAAGATAACCTAAATATAGCTGTAATGACCCGCGGCACTTGGATAATTTTGTACTCCACTACAGAAAATTTGTACCCCGCTGCCAAGATTTTTTTTTTCTTTGAATTTCCGACACTGCATCAGCGCCTGACCCACGGCACCGCCCGAGCCTACGGGCCCGTCACCCCTGCCCGCTCCAGCCGCCGCCGCGTGCGGCCGGCGCGACTCGCACCTGGACGTCATTCTCGCCGTGGTTGATGAGCCTCTCGATGGCGGCCATGTTGCTGCCGGAGACGGCCAGCCCGTTCACCTCCAGCACCCGGTCACCGGCGTGCAGCGACGCCAGCTCAGAGCCCAGGTTCATCCTGCGACGGCGCCGGCAGTGGTCGCTCAGGGGCGGCTCAGCAGGAGCTCAGGGGCGACCCAGGGGCGGCTCAGCAGGAGCTCAGGAGCGACCCAGGGGCGGCTCAGCAACGGCTCAGGGGCGGCTCAGCGATGGCACAGCGGCGGCTCAGCGGGGGTACAGCGACGGCTCAGGGGTGCCTCAGGAGCGGCTCGGCGGCGGCGCAGCGGTGGCTCAGGGGTGGCTCAGGGACGGCTCAGCGGCGGCTCAGGGGCGGCTCAGGGACGGCTCAGCGGCGGCACAGGGGCGGCTCAGGGGGGCACAGCAATAGCTCAGGGACGACTCAGCAGGAGCTCAGGGGCGGCTCAGGGGCGACACAGGGGGGCACAGCGGCGGCTCAGGGGCGACACAGCGGCGGCTAGGGGTGGCTCAGGGGCGGCTCCGGACAAGGACGAGTCGGGACGGCTCACTATCCACTGCGACGTCACGTCATACCGCTCGGCACAATCATGCACCCCACCCGGCACTCTCACACCGATCACCACCCGCTACCTGCCGCACCCCCCGGGCGATGTCAGTCACCACATCAGCAGTCACTCACAAACACACGCACATGCACAGAGCGTCCACTCGACACTGCCGGCGGCCGGCCGCGCCCGGCGTGGACCTCCCAGTGGTCGTGACCTTCGCCGGCCGGCCGCCTGCCCCCGGGCCATCAGTGACCGCCGGCGCGCCACCTGGCGGGCCGCGCGCCAACCGGAGCCAGGCGACGGGCGCGGTCGGACTAGCGGCACGTGGCGCCACCAACGGCCAGGGGCCTCTCGACGCCCGCAGGCACGCGCGTCACCGCGCGTCACTCGGTCCGGAGCGACAGGACGAGCGGACAGACGACGCAGGAAGCCCCGCCGCCGTGCGGGCCTCGCGAAGCCTTCAGCGAGCCCCCCCCCCCCCCCCCCCCTCCGCCCCCCCCCCCCCGACCACATGCCAGCGCGCAGGCCAAGGCGGCTTTTACTGAGAAGTCCATCTGACTTTGATGTCATCCAATCGTTGCACTGTGTGGCCGAGTGCGACGCGTCAGTCGGCGCAGTCGCCTATCTATCACTCGCCCCGCGAGGCATGAGCGACCCTGGCGGCCGGCCGGGGGCATCGATTGCCGGTCACGTCACCCGCCACGGGCCGGCACGGCGCCTTCAGATCCTGTTAGCTAATGGCATCAGCGCCGCACAGCCGCTGATCTCCACCTTCGCTGCGACAGTGCGCCCGAGCTGAGAGAAGCAGCCGGGTCTGAGCCGGGACACCCTGATGGCCCAATCACAGGCTTCCACACGTCTGACCTGCCCCAACCTGACAGGGAGTGCGTTCTCCTACGGATGCACGGCGGGATACAAAGGCACAAGCTTACTCATTATGGCACCAGGGCGCATCTTTGGTATGCTTTGGTGCGGGTATTCATGGAGAACGTTGATCAATCCCCACATTCTCGGCGCACCATGAGCCCGGTGGTCACTGCGCGTCCTCGCCGGGCGGTGTCAGCAAGAGCGGCGCTCACACGTCCCTCCTGTTTCCGCCCGCGGTTTTACGCCTCTCGGGTTTGTGCCTGTGGGGCGTGTCGTACTGCGGCCTTAAGATATAGGCCGCCCCCCAGCGTCGGCGACAGCCGGCCAGCATACGTCTGGTGCCACATTTTGTGACTTACCATCATTAAAGCCTCCTGCGTCGGCACCATTGTGGGCGCTGTCCCCGGGGCCCTGTACCGGCGCGCGGGGCGCCTCGTCCCCGGGGCCCTGTGCCGGCGTGTGGGGCGCCCCGTCCCCCGTACCAGTGTGTGGTGTCCGGTCCCCGGGGCCCTGCACCGGTGTGTGGGGCGTCCCGTCTCCAGTATCGGTGTGTGGGACGCCCCGGGACCCCGTCCCCCGTGCCAGTGTGTGGTTGTCCGGTCCCCGGGGCCCTGCACCGGTGTGTGGGGCGTCCCGTCTCCAGTACCGGTGTGTGGGACGCCCCGGGGCCCCGTCCCCCGTGCCAGTGTGTGGTGTCCGGTCCCCGGGGCCCTGCACCGGTGTGTGGGGCGTCCCGTCTCCAGTATCGGTGTGTGGGACGCCCCGGGACCCCGTCCCCCACACCGGTGCGTTGTCCCGTCCCCCGCACCGGCGCGTGGGACGCCGCCGTGTCCGGCTCGTCACGTACTCGGCGATGCGCACGGCCAGCGAGCCGGGGTCGGGCGAGCCCAGCCGGATGTGCCGGCCGGCCGCCTCGCCGCCGCCCGGCAGCTGCACCAGCTGGATCGAGTGCGGCTTGCGGAACGGCTCGGCCGGCGCCAGCAGCTCCATACGCCGCGTGTAGCAGTCGCCACTGGAGTGCACAGGGCGGCCCCGTCACAGTCACGGCCCCTCAAAGCAGCACACTCCAGCTTACGACCATGGCCAGAGTGGAGCAGCCAGTATTGCAGCCCACAGCACGACAGCAGTACGATAGCAGGCTGAGGTGCGCCGGTGCAGATGCTCACAGGAGCTAATCAAATCATGGAGCAGTCCCAGGCGCAAATACGCAAATGACGTGCGCATCCATTAAAACTGCATGCATTTCATGCGAGCATACATGAAAACATCGACATCTATTTAGAACATCAACAAGACTGGAACTAACTTGAGCTTTGACGAATGGAGTGAACATACAGTGAGACCACGCTCTTCACGATTGCCCAGCACCATCGGCCCGGCTCGTGGGTCACGACTGGCACCATTCGGGAAGGCCGTCAACCAATCTGGTCTGCCGCCACTCACCAGTAGAGCTTGGAGCGTTCAATAAGGGCGTAAGCCTGCCCGTCCTCGATGAAGCCGCTGCACGAGGTGCAGCGGAAACACTCCGGATGGAACTTGTGCTCGGCCGCCTCCATCACAGGGCCCGTGATCACCTGCAGGTCAGGTCAAGTCAGGTCAGGTCGGATCGGACCGTCCTCAGTGGCCATCACTACCAGGCCCACAGCCGCCTGCAACGGGAACGTCATGTCAAGTAAGGTCGGGTAATGCCAGGTCAGGTCAGGTCAGGTCAGGTCAGGTCAGGTCAGATCGGGTCGTGCTCGGCCGTACTTACCACCAGGCTCATGTCTGCCTGCTGTGGGAGGAGATGCCATGCCGACAACGCAACAATCAGCAAAGTGTACCGGCCTCCCGCGCGGCAAAACCCAACTGCCAGAAGCTCTTGAGTGAAGGGAGATAACGACCAACTAATGGGATACCATATAACAACCAGCAAAATCGGTGGCCTCGTATTCCTCTAAAGATACAAACAAATCTCCAATTTGTAACTTCTCATAATATTGTTAACATGTTTGTGCTGGCCTTTCACTTTGATGTCAGTCTTTCAAAATTAGGTCCATATTTTTGGCCTGGATAGACTTCTGGGAGCAGCGCCCAAGATAAGCAGCGCATGTTTCCGATCGTCCGATCGCGAAAATCCTGCTCCAAGGCCGGACTTTGTGGCGAGAACTTAACTTGCCAGATAATGCCCGGCGCGGTCCGTCCAAAGCCCTGACGTCTGCTGACCTTCAGCGTGGCAGCTGCCACCGGCCGTAGGTCATCCATGTGCTAGAACGCGCATGCCTCAAGCGACTCGAACCCACCCCACCACGGGCGAGTGAACTGAAATGCGGGCGCTCTCACCAACTGGACTATCGCGACGGCAATTGTCTTCACAACAGCCTTTCAGCACTGCGCGCGCTTGATACCACTGGCAATTGTCAGTCGATGTCGGAGCAGCAGGGGCCCGCCAGAGCAGCGGCGGCTGCCGGCCGTGACGGCGACACGCGCCGCACGCGGCCACGGGCGCCGGTAGACGCGGCTCGGCCGCCGACGGCAGCACCCACCTTGGAGCACGTCTGGCACGCCTCTCCGAACTTATCGGCGTAGTCGGCCTGGCAGAAGAGGATGCCGTCCTTCTCGAAGTACCAGGCGGCGAGCGAGGCGTCGCAGACGGAGCACCTGGACGGCGCGCGGGGCGTGATCACCCGGCCCGGCGCGGTGCGACGCCGGCCGGCACAGCACGGCACACCACAGCGACGGACGACCCGGCGGCGGGCGCGGGGCTTCGGTGTCAGCCGGCCGCCACTCGGCGCCGCCACCCGACTCAGGGGGTCGGCAGCCGGGGAGTCAAGCGTCGATGGCAGCACACGCGTGCAGCAGCTGGGAAGGGCCCGCTGCTCGCGACCACAGGCAGAGCATGCGATCGACCGATGGTTCCACGCCCCACTTGAGAAAGACAGCAATGTCCACCAAATGCCTTCACGGACAAAGCTGTTGATGGTAACTGACTTTCAGCAAGAACATTGAAAATGGCGGCAAGTGCGTGCGAATAAAGGGCCACTACCAACGAGGTCACGATTGGTGTATGAGAATGGAGAAAAAGTGCAGACGCAAAGGCCACTTCCGTGGGAGACTTTTACCAAACATTCGTAAAACCCTTGAATTTTGCATGAAAACTTTCACCCTTATTCTCCCTCTAATGACACCCGTATGGAATTCCCCGTGTTAGGACAGTTTCCGTAACGAAAAAGTACAGATCACACACACACACACACGCACACAAGCATACAAATCAGGTTCCTCCTTGTACGTGCCGAGGGTGAGATGCCTTCATTTAGAAACCCTGACAGTGAGTTGAACACAACATAAATCCACTCCAAATGCCCGACATAAAAATGAAAACACAAAGCAATTAAGCAGGACAATCACGGCTCCATTTTGGTATTTAAGGATCAGAGTGAACAGTGACCAAAACCACATAACGGACGTACCTGAATTTCTTCCTGCAGGTCATGAAACAAAGGGCAAAGACACGTTAGCTGCATGTTGATGCAATTCAGCTCCCATCAGGAAAACGCAGCACTTTCACCCGGTCAGTAAGCTCCTGTTTCTTTGGGCCCAGCAACATGGACGTGCAATGAGAAAGCCATATCTTGTTCGAATCGATTTAGAGCATTACACATGTTATGTTGTCGGTCAGTTAACAGCGTTTAGCAGTCAGCGTCGCACGCTAAGTTCCATGTTCCAGCCTTGCAGCAATGCCAAACGCTAGCCCCCCCCCCCCCCCCCCCCCTCTCCCCCGAAACGAAAACATATCGGATCAGTTACGCGCAGACCGCACGCCCTTTAAAACATCGGCGTAGAAATGTCATCGTTATATGCATATTGAATAACGCAATGAAGTCATGCCAATGATTGGCTTCCGTATTGTTCCCATAAAACGCTACCTGCCACATGGACAATTTAAAACCTGCTTTCTTCACTTACAAGATGAAGATGCTTTTTTCATGTATCAAGCAGCACGTCAGCTCGAGCCAATCACCAATCTAAGCACACCACAGCATAATGCAGCAAAGCCTCGCTTCAGCAGCAACCCCGGCTTTGTACTGCCCGGCCCCTCCTGCGCCCGCGTCGCCCCTCCACCAGCACGCGGCCGCTCAGCCAGTCCTCAGTCCTCAGTCCAGTCCTGACCTGAAACACTCTGGGTGGAACGACTTGCCGAGCGCCTGGACAAACTCGTCGTCGTCGATGTCGTTGAGGCAGCAGGCGCAGGCGGGGTCGGCCAGCTCGTCCTCGGCCGGCTCCGCCTGCTCCGTCTGGCCGCCACCACCGCCGCCGGCGGCCTCGGCGCCGGCTCCGGCCGCCGCGCAGAGCATACCGCCTGGGGCGCGACAGTTGCCGGTCAGCTACGGCAGCGGCCGGTCAGCTAGGGTGGCGGCTGGTCAGCCACGGCATCGGCCGGTCAGCCAGGGTGGCGGCTGGTCAGTCATGGTGGCGGTCGGTTAGCCACAGCAGCGGCCGGTCAGCCACAGCAGCGGCCGGTCAGCCACGACAGCGGCCGGTCAGCCACGACAGCGGCCGGCCAGCCACGCCGGCAGCCAAGCCCAATGCTCACATCAGAGCATTGTAACACTACTGCACTTATTTATTTGTGCAGTCTTATTTATGTTGTCTGTGTTGTCTCTGTGTCTATTCATCACTGTTGTGTTCCAATGCAAAAATGCATTTGACTCCAACATGGCGGTGGTGATTTATGATGTGCTGCTAGTTACATGTCAAGAACATCACTATCAGAACATGGAATTGTCACTGGCATCATAGGAAGTACAATACACCCTGAAATTCAGGAAGTACAATATACCCTGAAAGTACAATATGCCCTGCCCCTTCCCCATTCCACTCCCAGTAAGAGCAAATCAGTATAGTCTCAGTGTCATACAGCATTAAAAATTACATGATACAGCCAGTGTTTCTTATTCTCCAGGTGTAGACACTGGTTGAAAATGATGCAGAAGCATGCATAGGCATCAAATCATACCATATAAACTATGGTGAAGTGCCAACTGATAATCCCAGTAAAAGGTGCCCAATCCACACACTCAGTTGCCTTAAATCAGTCTCAACCAATACCACAAAAACAAAAAGACAAACTCTCCTGAAGCATGAGAACAATTACAGCCTTGGCAATCAGCCCTTGCATTTGCAGCAGCAGAATGAAAGCAATAAATACTAACATGTGAGCTGACACAGGCCAAACTGAAAATGCCAGTGCTGTTTCAGCTGCCACAGCAAATGATATGAGGCGACACAGCAGCATTACCAAACACAGGATCGCATGCCATGATTGGCTCACAGTTGCTGCCCAAAGAGCTGAGGGTAGTCCACCACCAACCATTCCAGGCCTCAAAGAGAGGACAACACAAGGAGCACAGATCAAAATAGACTTCTTGAAACATGGCTTGACCTGAAAACCAGATATGACAAGGAATGCACATTGAAGCACACTTTGTAAAACAAGGTTGGGTGGAAAACCAGCTGACACAATGACTATATATCCAGGCAGACTTCTTGAAAGATTGTTTTTCTTGAAAATTTGTCTGGTTGGCATAATGCTGGAATTCTGACAGAGGACAACATATGAGCTGCATCTCTGTGCATCCCAAAAATAGGAGATTTAGTATATATGCCATAGATAATTCCCTCCAAACAATGCACTTCTGTGGTTGCCACATATTTAAAACCATCTCATTGCTCTAGTGACCATATAAATCATAATAAGTCTCACATAACTTCTAAGCTGATAATCAAATATAAACCAGAGAGCATAAATATAGCTTTATAGAAAATGATATATTTGTTTGCATATTGTAAGGACTTACTTTGAAATAACATGATCCAGTAATGCAAGATGAGCTCCAATATCAAACCTTTTTATACAGAACTGCTGACTATTCTAAGTCCCCAAATCATATCTGACACACCTTTCCTATCAGCTGAACCAGACAAGGTAACAAATGATTTGACCTAACTTCTAGCTTATCCCCTTCATTAAAATGCACATTGATTTATAATGCCTGTCCCATTCTAGTCCCAATCCTATGATGCATTTCTCAAGATGTCACATCCTAGTTATAATTGAACATTTCTGTAATAGTTGCAACAGAACATTTTGAACTTTGCATTTGGTGTTTGCAAAATGCTGTCCCAGTTCAACAAGCTGAGAATCCTACTTCATGACAAGACAATGTTATATAAGTCATAATTTTTCATAAGCAAAAAATTATCTTGTCTACACCTCTTGCCACATGTTGTGCCTCATACCATATTTGCTGTGTTGGAATTGACAAGCCATGCCTGGGTAGTGTTATAATTTTATTTAATGAAAAGTGATGAAATCCTACTACTTTGTCACGAGTATTGGTGTTACATGCCTTAAGGCAGTTGTATGTTGAAAGCATTATACTGAGGATAAGATGCAGGCTGGAGCCCAAAAGTGCAATGGCAATGGAAGCATACCACATTCAAGCTCAAATTGAAGGATGCAATACAACTTATGCCATTTGAGCAAAACAGTCATTTAATGATGATGTTCATTAGCATGTGATGGTGAATTATCAGTGAGAGGGACCAATCTTATGAAACTGGTCTTTGGCGATCTATTTTGGCTGCAATTATACCAAACATATAGTGATTTTGGGATGCTTGAATATGTTGTCATTGTTACACTAAACTCTGAGGTGTTCAATTCTTTAACATGAAATATAAATCAGGTGCCCACCTCCTACATTTATATTGGTGGGACCTAACCTGAAATTTAAAGTGAAATGGGGACTTTAACTGCCAACCACTACATGACGTTGGATAGCATTCAGCGCTTCCTAAAGTATGGAGTTAGTGCACGCGCATTTTAGCAGGAATGTTAACAAACAGCCTACCTTTCTGCGTTATTTCTTTGCCGAGTGGCTCCGCTGACAAATTCAGGGGCGTTTCTAAAAAAAATCCGCAGAAAACTGGCTTACGGCATTAGAAACACACTGAAACGCTATCGGTTTTTTAGCGTTTGAATTAACTTTTAAGACACACAAAACATCAGTCACCTATCACTCGACCCAGACTACAAACGACCGATCCTGACCCTTGGCCTGGAAGACACACGCCAATGTTATTGTCAAGGCTGTATAATAAAGGCAAAACTGCTCGGCGATTCTAGCGTCAACTGCAATTCACGCTACCCTGACGTCACTGGTGATAAAACTTAAATTGTGCTGGAAGCCGCCAGACGCTGGGCGCAATGCTGAGGCAACCGGAGAATCGAAATATTCGCACAGATAATGCAAAGGCTGTAAATGGAAGGTCAATACTGCAAGGGAGCAAAATATGTATGATTGTCTGGCGAATATAATTTTAAGCTTGTCAAGCCAATGCAGCAAACAATTAAAGTACACTGGCATGAAATGTGACGACGTACATACGAGACTGATTCCCATATGATATCAGGAGCATTAGACTGTCTTACCACCCATAACGAACAAACAGTTGGTGAAAGATGTGTGGGACCAGCGAACCGTTTGCGTAGAATCGAACAACAAGCATTATGATGTGCGTGGTAACTGGAAGCGGCAAGTAATTATACTTAATGCGCTTCGATCTTATACTGCCTCGCACCCCGTAGTCGTGCCGCCGCCGGTGGCGCGAGTGGGTCGAAAACGTAGTGAATCTGCTGTTTGCTATGGTCGTTTTTGTTCATGGGTGCGCCGGGGACATTGCGAGTACGATTAGGTGACTGATATTTTTCCACCGCCTTTGTGGTTGTATTATATTGAGTTGCACAATATAGGAGTCCAGGAATTTCGTACCCACCTGCATCTATCCGCACAGTCGCCGTGCTCGGTCTGTACCTCTTTGCGTGGCCGGTCGTGCACGTTCCGTAGCTGTCCATCAAGCTACCGTGCTTGGGACGTACCTAAAATCCACATACTGCGGTGCTCGGTCGGTGCCTGCATGCACGGCTACCGTGCTTGGTCCGTGCTTTTCAACAATATGTCATGTGCTCGGTCCGTACCTGCCTAAATTCCGGCGTCCGTGCCTGTCGGCGGGGCCGGCCGTGCTTGGACCGTGCCTGTACGCGAGGCCGACAGTGTTCGGCCCCTACCTGTCTGCATAATGAACATAACTGTCGAGTCACGCATGTTGAGTTCTCGAGACTCTTATGTACCTTGCTTAGGCATATGGGTAAAATCAAAGATACTCAAACGGGTTGCAAAGTACGTCATGCATCTGATATGGTTCTTTTTGGCCGGAATAGCGTCAAAAGTACAACCGATGTCAATCGTACGATTTTTTTAAATGGACCGGATCGTCATTTACCTGCAGCACCGCCCGCTGGTGCTGGGATCTGATGATGAAAACGGAAGAGTAAACACAGATCGTCTTTTTGTGGTGTTCTTACCGTAAATCTGTTCACAGAACAACCTCAAAACTTGAAAGGCAAAGTATACACAATAATCTGACCTGTGAGCGGTGTGAATTGACTTTGAAGCAATTTCGTAAACATTATTTACAAGGCGGTCGTTCTCGATAGCCCGGCGCCTATCTGCAGCGGACAACGCAGTATAATTGACAGACATTACCACATGGATCATGGCTGCCCTTGTTCCGAAGACGATGACCACACAGGCTTTAAACTGGTTTATGTAAGTTGTCTCGCTAGTCAATCGTGTGAATAGTTAGACGCTGTTGGCCAAACATGGGTTGGCCTTTTAATTTTTTGACAATTTCGATCCACCGTCTTAAACGTTAATTAGGCTATAACTTTTTCCGGGCAAGGAAACCCCAGTGGGAGACTTATTTGACTCAAAGGAGCGCTAGGTGCAGGTGCCAGAAGAGCTGACTGACACGAGCACTTTTGGTGCGCAGAACACTAGGGGGCACATCACTGCTCCCGACCAAGGCATTAAGAGTCATTCCGTCCCAGCGTGGGGTGACTACCGGATGCCATTCTGACAACCTAGGGGCGCAGTCACCTGGTCCATACGGAGACCCTAAGAGGGTCGTATCATATATTGGTCCCAACCTGACGCAGGAGGCTCCCTGACCCGGCAGTTGGCCCCAGATCAACGCAGGAGCTTTCATTGACGTAATAAGATTCCCTACCGCCGCAGGCAATCCATTAATTGGTACAGAGACACCAGACAGACATCTTAGCGGGTCATTGACTGAAATGGGCGGAAGACTTCCAGTTCGGCACTGGGAGCCCTTTCTTCCACTAATAGGGACGGTACTACGGATTTTGAGTTGGGGAGCAGGGTTTTTCGGAGGACTGAAATTTTCCTGGACAAAATGGTAAAGACATGGCGACATTCAAAAATATAGAATGAGGGTCTTCTGATAAAAAGAGTGCTCCAAGTTTGAAGAAATTGAAGCAAGCATTAGCTCTGATGAAATAAGCTCACTTTTAACCATTGGTATACCTTAAAGTAAAAGAAACCACTCTAGACAGCACCATTCCTTTCTTTAGTGATTGTACCTTTCAATAAGTCGCTGTTTGATTGCGCCATGCACCTTACAAGGCATTGATTGAGGGCCGGTTGACGGCCGTAGCATCTGGAAATTGTGCCACGAATGCCAGATTTAGACGACTCGAAAATTATACTTTTCTGGGTCTTGGCCGCCGCATGGCCTACGGAACAACATGACTTAAAAGGCGTTATTGTGGCGTCGTATATGCCTAGGTGATCCTAAATTAGTTTCCCGAAACAGTGTGCACATCTTTGCGGGCATGTAGCTCACAAACTAATAGGGTTTAGGTCTTAAGAGGGGCATAGCTGTGAACTGCACTGAACGATTTTTAAGATGGCTATTTCAGTTCAAAACCTTGTACAAGTGAGGAACACACTTTCATGCAGGTGTCTTCTTGTTCAAGCGAGGGACATTCCCATCCAAAGGTGGTGCCTCCCGTGCCAAAGGGCTTCCGGATGCCAAGAAGGGGCCTCTTCATTTAGAACAGGATCATTTCGATTCACCAAGCGGGCCACCAAATCCAGGAAGGGACCTATCTATCCTAAAACAGGGAGCTCCGACACGGAAATGTGGCTATCTGACTCGAAGAGGTCAGAGAAGTTGGGTTCATGTACCACAATTCTATCGTGTCGTTGGGGCTTTACAATGCGCTCAGCTTCTGATGCTATCTGGCGTCGCATGCCTATCACCCTGGCGGGAATAGCGGGCGCCGTGGGGAATTGAACCCCGGACCTCTGGTTTCCCAGACGCGTAATGGTCAACGCAGACGCGTTAACCACTACATTAAAAGGGGTGATGATGGTAGTCTTGTCTTTGTCCGCCGGGTCAACTCCCATTTGAAAGCAAGCATTGTTCATGTCAAGAACACAAGATGCTGAAACCCGAAAGCGCCTCAAGTGTGTCATCCAAACGTGGAATGGGGTGCGATGAGAGCCTTGTGACGGAATTCGAGCGCCTGAGATATGAACAAACGCGTATTTTACCATTCTGCGTTAAACCAGACAACGGGCGACGCTTGACTTTTACGACGCTCCCCCAAAGCTCCCTTGCTTACCAGCTCCTCAATCTGTGCCCTGAGCCAGATCAGGCGGAACACGTCTCGGTAGCTGACGCATAGCCAGACTCTCACCAGCATCAGAGGAATGGCTCACAAGGATGGTAAAGCCTATGCGGCCGTCAAACATGATTTGGCTTCTTTTTTATTAGAGCCCCTTCGACCAAAACTGATCATTTCAAGGCCATGGGCTGAAGGAAAATACTTGATGGTGGAGCAGACTTTCATGCGCCTGGGGGGGGGGCACCCCCCGAGCTATAACCAGCGCATGCACGCTGGGTACCCGGTCGGGGTCCCCCTTCCCGCGGGGCTCTCGGCCCACTCGTGGCTGACGTATGCAGCCTGCCCCAGACAAGCGGGGTGCCGCGAGGATGCAGGATGAAGCAAGACAGAGGATAAGAGGGACGGATAAACATGATTTCATGGCACACAACCTGACACTGCCCGCACCTTGCCTGACACTGCCCGACACGGCGCGGCAGCCACCCAGCCCCTGCCATCTAGCGAGCATTCTCCGAATCAGCTGAGCTTTGGTGCCTTTTGCAGCGGAGACTGACGCCGCACGCAGAGACGTCGCCCGTTTACCGTTCCCAGCGTCCGCATATGTCGCCGGGAAACGGCTACGCGAGCGCCGCGCCACCGCAGGTGAAAATGTTAAAGATATCAACGCATCTATGGCACCATTATCCTGGCTTTTCTCTACGAGGCATACATCTATGGCCACGTTTGATCTGTTCTCAGCAGGATTGTCAGCTGGAATGCGGGACGATGGGCGTGCTGGCGGAGCGTTCGATGTGTGGGCTGACGGGAAAGCTTTTTCAACTTTACTTTTCCTTTTTCCTTTACCTTTTACTAAAGACCGCACACTTAGACCGCGTTCGGTCTATCGTCAGCACGTTTGTCAGCACCAATCACGGCCCAGCATTCGCCCTACATCACGATATGTGACCTCGAAGTCACGTGGCCTGTTACGTCACGCGCCAGTTGACGATGATGCCAGGATTTTTGTCAGCCTGTCGGTATGCATGGAGGAGAAAGCGCTACCAGATAAGAAAATCACTGACTGAAGCGGGAGTTCGATCTGGTAGCTCTTGCGTTGGCGATTTCGTTATGTACCGGAACTTAGCCCATATTCAGCCCAGATTCAGCCCAGCCCAAATTTGGCAGCACAAATGTAGGGAATTCCCTTTACCGGCCAATATCTCCCATCGGAAAAGGAAATCATGGAGTGGCGAAATGTCACCTGAAAGCTCTCCTTCGGCCAAAGACAACAGTGCACAGAAAAATCACCTACCTTGTCTAGGGGAAAAGCTATAGACGATCCGAAAAATCATGTCTATGGGGCGGCCCCTACGATTTTCTTCAAAATTGCGTTATCGAACCATCGACAGATACGTATCAATCCGGCTGAAGAAACCCTATGGGGCATTGATATTCAGGGGGACAAAACCCCTTAGGAAACATATATAACAGGGTTTGGCAC
Organism: Pollicipes pollicipes; assembly: GCF_011947565.3. NCBI lineage: Eukaryota > Metazoa > Arthropoda > Thecostraca > Pollicipedomorpha > Pollicipedidae > Pollicipes > Pollicipes pollicipes. The sequence continues at coordinate 54,133,273 of NW_023597054.1, read as the reverse complement.
TTACTTAACGGCAAACATAGGCCGAGTTGCATGTCAAATGAAAGCACGTGGCATCCCAAATGCATGGTTTGCACATATGTATTTGGGTCGCCACGTGCTTTCATTTGATATGCAACTTGACCTATATTTGCCTTTAGCTAAAGGCAATATTCCGTTGCATAAGTTTCCTAAGGGGTTTTGACCCCTTGAATATTAATGCCCCGTAGGGTTTCTTCAGCCGGATTGATATGTATCTGTCGATGGTCTGATGACACAATTTTGAAGAAAATCGTAGGGGCCGTCTCATAGACATGATTTTTTAGATTGTCTATTACTTTCTCCCTAGACAAGATAGGGGTTTTGGGTTTGCACTTCTGCATTTGGGATGCCACGTGCTTTCATTTGACATGCAACTCGGCCTATGTTTGCCGTCAAGTAAGTGCAAAACCCTGTTATATATGTTTCCTAAGGGGTTTTGACCCCCTGAACATCAATGCCCCATAGGGTTTCTTCAGCCGGATTGATAAGAAGCTGTCAATGGTTCGATGACGCAATTTTGAAGAAATCGTAGGGGCCGCCTCATAGGCATGATTTTTTAGATTGTCTATAACTTTCCCCCTAGACAAGATAAGGGTTTTGGGTTTGCACGTCTGCATTTGGGATGCCACGTGATTTCATTTGACATGCAACTCGGCCTATGTTTGCCGTTAAGTAAGTGCCAAACCCCGTTATATATGTTTCCTAAGGGTTTTTGACCCCCTGAATATCAATGCCCCATAGGGTTTCTTCAGCCGAATTGATGCGTATCTGTCGATGGTTTGATGACGCAATTTTGAAGAAAATCGTAGGGGCCGCCCCAGAGACATGATTTTTCGGATCGTCTATAGCTTTTCCCCTAGACAAGGTAGGTGATTTTTATGTGCACTGTTGTCTTTCTCCGAAAGAGAGCTTTCAGGTGACATTTCGCCACTCCATGATTTCCTTATCCTATGGGAGATATTGGCCGGTAAAGGGAATTCCCTACATTTGTGCTGCCAAATTTGGGCTGGGCTGAATGTGGGCTGAATGTGGGCTAACTTCCGCTACATGATTTCGTTAGGTGCGGTAGGGGCACTTGTCTCCAATTTTGGAGGAAATGAGGCGTCAGAAAGATAAAGACGAAATTGAAATGCCATGAAAGCCACGCCAAGAGTAGCCATGAAAAGGTGACAGCATAGGCGTAGGAACGTTTCAAAAGGTGGGGTGGGGGGCAAGCTCAGGACATGCTTCAGGAAGTTTTCTGGAAAACAAGCGCGATGATCGGGGGGGGGGAGGGGGAGCAGAGATAAAGGTTGTTATCGCTCTTTACTCAGATGTCATGGCCGGCGTGCTAGATTTGCATCTAGAGCTGTTTCTTACTGGTGTACAATCTCGCCTATTCGACTCATGTCGACTATGTCATTCGGCAAACAACGCTATCCAGCTTATCGAAATTATTCATCCATCTCAAGATTGTCTTTCCTGCGGAGGCGAAATTACACGAGCACACATTACACATTACACGGGTAGGCGTTTTGGGTCACTGAGAAGGAAGGCATCTGCCTCCACAGGGTAGAGGCCAAGATACGGCCTGGACATAGGCTAGTGGGATTTTGAAGGTGAATCCAAGGCTCACAGCGCGACATATTTTTCATGCGCCTTCATTTTGCTGACTGCTTTTCAAGGCTTGTCACATCATTTTAGGCGGAAACAAATGCGAAAGCTTCAAACTGCCAATAACAATGTGATAAAAGCCACAAAAACGGAGATTCTCCTTTAAAAACCAAGCCACAAAATGAACGCCCTCCTGTCATATATTCCTTATCTTGGCCCTGCTCCCGTGCGCCGTCAGCGCCCACTGACCTGGCCTGGCTGTCTCCCGTTTGACTGATTGCAAACCGATCGTATGGCTGCTTTGTCGCATATTTGTCGATCAGCATTACCACTAATTGGTGTGTAAAGCATATGTTGGACACCTGCAACAGTATCTTTTTTCCGAATTATCTTTCCTTACACCCACCACCCCCAAAAAAGTATCCGAGAAGCCGCCTGCCTTACGTATCGATTGACCCAACGGGCGTTTAATTGCCCACCATTCAACGTAGACGACTTGATCTGTTTTTGTGTGCACGCAGTGGAGTAGCCAGAGCGTTGCTAGGAGGAAGCACAGGGTTGACAAAAGCCTCCGTATGGTGACTTCCCCCCAAAAAATTATTGGATGTAGCTTACTTGTTAACAAGGAACACGGTTTTTTCGTTTCGTTTATATTTTTACCTTGCAATCAGGGCATAAACCAAAAGCTACCGTGCCATCAATTCTGTTTGTATTTTGCAGTCAATAAAGTGAAAAAATCAGTGGATGAACGACCGCATGGAATAAATCACCGGTGCCCTCAATTTACAATGGCTTAGTGAAATATTTATAAACCGATAGAATTTAGAAGCTTTGTCAGAACGTTTCATATGGGTTTGATAAACATTAAAGACATCGCAAAAGTGGTGGTGGAACTGGAAGAGTAAAAGGTAGAATATATCCTTTTAGTGTTTCTGTAACTATTTATCTGTCAAGAAGACAGATTAACCTGGAGTCCGCTGTCTGGCGGCACGTGCAGTGACCGCTGCCATTCGGATTTACAGAAGCTTCAACCCAAACCATCGCTGTCCTTGCCCTCGAGGTTGCAGGCGGGCATGTTAAAACATTTTAATAAAATGCTTTCATTACTCCATTCTAAAAATGAACGTTCTCAAGCAAACATGGGATGGCCCTGTTCGTTCTTTTTAAAATTATTTCGACCCATTCTTTTCAACAATAGTAAGACCCTCAATCTACTCAACAATAATGAGACCCCTTATTTCTTTCTGGTCAAGGGACCGCTTGAGTAAAACACTGGAGACCCATTATCGATTCCGGTCAAGTGCTGAGGGGCGTTCTGTCCCATCGCGAAGTGTCCTCTGGCTTTCATTCTGGTGACACGGGGCGGCATCTCTTGGTCGATCCGGAGGCCATTAAAGAATATATCACTTCACAGACCCCCTCCCTGACATGGACGGCTTTCTGACCCGCACAGCTGGCCCCGAGTCAGCACAGGAATCCCCCAAAACTGAGCTAAACGCAGGCTTAAGTTGAAAAGTGGGGGGGGGGGGGGGCAGTTAGCACTCCCGGTTCCTCATTTTGAAAAGTAGGGGGGCCATGGCCCCCGCCCCCCCCCCCCCTGTTCCCACGCCAGTGAGTGACAGTGATAGTGATTGGTATGGTGTGTGGTTGCGTTCCCCAGTAAATTAATAGTGTTGTAGGTAAACACTTAAAATGAGAGGAAAAATTGAAATAAATTGGAAATTGGAAGAAGCACGCAACATATGGACGGGATAAATGATGGCAATACTGGAGCAGAAGCCACACTTCCAGGCACCACTTTGTACGTATGGTGTCATGGTTGGCGGTAAACCAGATGGTGTGGTATGAAGTAAAAGGTAAAGGAAGAAGAGAAAGTTAAATCAAAACACTTCCATCAGCCCACACATCGAACGCACCGTCAGCACGCATGACAAACGCATTCCAGCTGACAATCGTGCTGACGGCAGATCAAACGGGGCCCCTGACATCATTGACAGCCCGCGCGTGACGTCACAGACCATGTTACTGTGTAGTCACGTGACGTGACGTAAGGCGAATAATGGACTATGATTGGTGTTGACAAACGTGTTGACGCCACAGATCAAATGCAACGGTTATCTATTCCCTTCCACTCACCAAATACAGAAAGGAAATGCCTAGAAAGAAATCTTATGCTTCAGATTGGCTACGGTTGCACCAAATAGGTGGAATAAGCTACCAAAATATAGTAAATGAAGAGTTTGTACCAGAGTCTGAGGTATTCAGTCAACCCAGCAAAAACAAACATATTTTAAACCAGGGCAGCACTGTTATGCGAGCATTTTCTGGCTTATCGTTGTCGTTTCCCTCAAACTTTTTTTGCTGTCCGCCTAACTCGGAATACTGGCTACTCATTTTTCCAGCAATATTGTCATGCTAACCCGACTGATTTCATACCAACACCAAATGGCAACCGCGTCATTCCCAAAGCTCAGCTGGCATGACGGCAACGAGCGCCGTGATTGACTCAATGATTAGATGAAGTTCTTGTACGGTTTTTGAAGTTAAGTACTCATACATGACGTTGTAGAATGCATCATGTTATGGATACCTTTCTAGAGTTAGTGGCTGTACTCATCAATAATCAACCTCACCAAGAAAAGGTCTTTGGGAGTAATAGGTCCGACAGTAATCACGTTCTGCTTAGATCAAATGTACATGCCATTGTTATTGGCGGCTGTTGGCTAGATAATTCACGGTATTGATCTGCAGGTAATGACCATCGAGGCAATTCCCTGTAATACAGCAACTAACTGGGGCGACTGAAAATGGTGGCGAAAGCATTGGCGCACCGACAGTATATGGGCTGCTACGAAACAGATGCGTTCGTCCTAAGATGGGCAGCAAACGCCACTTTAGTGGAATTCCACAACTAGCATTCATACATTCACACCATCTCACGTACGCTTGTCACCGGTCACATTAAAGCGAGGCCTATAGTGTGATCACTACACACTGTCCGCATCTTAAGTGCAGCGACCGGACTCCCTCAATTATGAGCGGAACCATACAGCCATACACCACGCATACTTCGGAATTCATCCCCAGTAAATTTTAGTCACCAGGTGCAAGGTTTACCGTGGCATCACCACCTAGCCCCCACCGTCTCTCGTCACGGAATCATGCCGGAATCCCTCATCGGCTTATCATCCTTAATCTCCGGAATCCTTATCGGCACGTCGGAAGCCCTCATCGGCTCTCAATATTTTGTCGCCTGAATGACACATCGGCACGCGGAATCCCTCACCGGCTGATATGTGCGAAACTCGCCTTCCGGAGTCGCTGTAATGATTCCAACAACGGTACCCTCAGTGGCTGAATTTACTGCCGCTGTTGAAGTTCAGTTACTCATGTTCATGTTAGCGGGCCATTTCTGTGGCTCACGTTAATCTATCAACGGGAACAAATCAGCCAGCTTTTCGGACAGCGCAACGCCTTTTTTCCGACTTTCACTTCCTGGGAGTCGCAAGAAGGCAGCTGAAAACCGAATCTCACGTTCTGCGAGTCCCGAATCCATCAACACTACCCTACGCGTGGCACTGCTACTTTCACTAGCGGCCAGCGATGTGCAAAAATGCGTCCCACCTCAGCTGTGAGTCGCGGGGAGATCGAATAACAGCTAACAACCTATGTGGCACGCGGCGAATAGATATACCGTGCGCCACAGCATCAAGTCGCGAGTGTTTGGGACGCAGACACCATTGGAATAACAAATTGGAGTTGCGTTTTGAGAGCGAGCTTCTGACTAGCAATGAGTTCCGTACATACCTACGCATCCAGGAGCGCAGCCAGCTGGTTGAGGGGGGGGGGGGAGATTTTCAAGCAAAAGTTCGCATGCTCATTTAAGGTCAGTAACCTTGTGTGACCTTTCGAAGGTCATGGTGGGCAAAATCATACAGGACTGCTTTGAGTTTTGTATTTGAATAAGCGACAAATATCACACTGGCGGAATATTCTCAAAAGAAAATGTTGACCTGAGTCATCTTAGGTCATTGACCTATTTTAACCTTTAAGAAGTCCATAGAAGATGTTTTACGCGGATCCTGTTATCAATAAATTGGAAATGAGCACCATAATTTTTTCCATACTGAAGCTTTAAATCGATAGCACATTCGGTTTTAACCCTCGTTTGAACTTCACATCCGTCTCCAGGTCAGTGGGATTTGTTCTTTTAATCGTTGTGTTGCCCAAGAAGGTATCTCAGACATCTACGACTTCGTCTAACACTCCGTTGTTCCATCAGATTGAACGATTCCCTAGAAATTGATGTCACTGAATTCATGGCCTGACTTTGATCTACCATAAGTCAGCAGCCTTGCAAGGTACATCTCACTTTTGAATTCAAATGATCCGCCATTTAATTGTCTACAGCTATCAAAATTTGGGGAGGCTGCGCCGCGCCGCTCGGAAACCATTCCGGAAAAAACCTTTGGGGGATCAAATTGACCCCTCATCCCAGTGCGTGTCAAGCCACATAGGGCGACAAGGTGTTGTTCTAATCACGATTTAATTCTTTCCGGTGATTGTTCATGCGCTTCCACCTGTAATCGGATGCTTTAGCCCTGATGTGTAGTCGATTTACCATACCACATTTTGACTGGCACCATTGGTGATGATTCAACCTGGGCCCCGTTCTTGATGGGGAAATGCTGCCAGATGCTCCGCCTTTTCAGGTAACAACCTATGACGTCGCACAGCTACGTCATCTGCGCCATGGAGAACGCTTCAAGTAACTCCTAAATACGGCGGCTAGTAAAATCAGCTGTTTCCCAACGAACACATTTGACCCGCAGCAGAGATGATATTGACGAGTCAGGACAGTCAAATACAAATACTTCGTGCATCCCTCACAACAGCTGTTCATACCATGACGACTTTACTTTAACGAGAATATTATAGGCAGAGAAAGGCAGATCATCGCCCTAGACTCCAAAAGACGCCACATTACTTCAAGCGTTGCACGAGCGTTTCCACACGCACGCAAAACCACACGCAATCGATCATCCCGCGGACACGAAGTTTAACAGGCACTGGTAACTTAACGCCTTATGTCATCCAAGATCATCGCGCATGTATATTGAGGTCGTCCATATATTTTGTTACGCATGGACGAGTTGGCGCGTATTGCTGCAAGCAGGGATACAGCTTTGATCGGAGCACGTGTGCAGGGAGAAATATCATGTGACAAGTCGCATGAAGGAGAGTTCTATGTATAGACACGCAGACGAACAACATCCATGGAAACATGTGACGTCAGGTTATGCAGTATATTCACACTCCAAAGCATTCAAGGCAAATATAAACTTTCCCACAATCATGATGTCCAGACAAACTATTTATGCTACAGGATCCAGAAAGTGACTAACACATTGGTGCACACGCCGACGTAGTGGTTCTGGCCCTGCTAAAACACCAACGTCGCGCAAACAAAGTAGAAAATTATGTACATGACGTGGTTCCAGGACATAATAACGAATATTTCAAATCGCAGTCCCGTATCCGCGCACATTTTTTTCTCTCAAAATCTCTGGGCAAAGCTGGCTCCTTATTATGACAATCATGGCCAGCGCAGGGGCAGCCAGAAGCGTCCGTTGGAAGATGTGATGCCTGCACTGCAATATCTTGCCGAGCCAGTACCCCAACACGACGGTAGCGACAAGTTCGGAAGTTCAAAATCTGGGTCACACTAGTATCTGACAACATTTTGCAAATATGTTGCTACCGCGCACGGTGACGCCATCGCGTGGCCAATAGGAGCGCGGCTACATGGAACCATCGCAGGCTTTGCAGCGTGCGCCGCCTCCCCGGGTGTGGTTGCGGCCATCGACGGGTCCTTTCTCTTCATGAATGCACCCAGCAAGGAGACAGCAGCTGTTCATAATACCCATAAGCATCAGGTTAATACGCCAAAACAGGTTATCTACTGGCTGCTTGTGATCACGGCGGCGCACTCACTGATGTACTTCCAGGGTTCCGCGATCAGCCCACGATTCTCGTGTTTTTTCGGAGAAGGCCCCCTCTGCTACGACCTCAGGGAGCATCTGCGCAGCTTCTCCCATCTAACGCACACCTCGTCGAGGACAGGAGCTTCCCCTCTACATGGAGATCATCACCCCTTCCCGAGACAACGATCACCTCAGCCCCACCCAGCGCCACTTCAACAACCATCCAAAAAAACATGTCAAAATTGAGTGTGCTTTCAGCATGCTGAAAAACAAACTGTAACAACTAAAACATGTAGAACTGAAAAGCTTGGGCAATGTGGCTGAGGTAATCATTGCACTGATCATTGCACCATGCATCAATCATTGCATTGTTCATCATGAGCATGAGGCAGGGATAACATTGCACCTGCAGAGCCCCATGAGCCAGATCTCGTGGAACGGGTCAACATAGGTGCGCTGCTGCTTTCTAGCATACAGAACCTGCAAGTGCAGTGCATGGGCATCACAAAGCAACAGCACATGGCTGACCACCTCATGGCATGCAGCTTGCTCCAGATGATGCATGCAGCTTGCTCCAGTTAAGTGTTGTAATGCAAAGACTGAGAAAGATAAAAGCAGATCAGGCAGAACAGTCAATTCATTACATTCGAATCAGCACAAACACACTTTGGCAAACAGACAATTAAGGAGCAGCAGAGGGTGTCTTTGGAAAGAACATAGATTGAAAAGCTTGGAGACTGTCCCTATCTAGAAACACAATTTGTGTACACCCAGTTACTGGGACTGCCTTGGGCAACATACAGTATGGCAATTCCATTGTTTGATTGCCTAGTGCATGTCAAATCTTATCCACAGGTGTTCACATTTGGCACATAACATCTCAAGAATTTAATGTTCACTGCCTTCCATAATTCACCATTTAGGTTAAATCATGAGGGTAAAATATCATTCACACAATACTTAAATACAAGATGATGACACCTATGACATGTTTTAATTTGTTTACAATTCACCCACCTTATCAAATACAGCAGACAAAACCATGGCAGTAGTGAATATTTTTTGGCAAAGTATGCATATATAATGGCCACATTAAGAAGATTCAATGCAACTAAGACAAGGACAGGCCACAGCTTCATGTGTACAGAGCAAATTGCTCAAAATTATGCATACAACCTTTATCATCAATAAATATATTCAACTATGACAATTTTATGCTCCTGTCTTGTACTTCCACATACTTCAACATCACCAGCAATTAATCAGTGGAATTAACCTCGCATCTATGTTGCCTATTAATCAGGCATGCTGAAATACAACCAGTGCTTAATCTGTTAACATAAATTTTAGGTAATGCCAACATGATACTGCTGTTCAACATGGTTCCCAAACTACCTTCCCCATGTTGTTCATAATCTGCTAGGCATGAAGTGAAGGTACAGGTCAGTGAAGAAGTGACCTTGAAAATAAGTGCAACTAGATCAATAATATAATTTTCATGCTGCATAACAATGATGCTTGCAGACCACAGAACTGCAAGTTTGTTTGGTTAACCTCTACCAACCCATGCCTGTGCAGTCCAGTAATTCAAAATAATCAATCAAACCCATGAAACAAATCAACTTGCATTACAGGAGTACTTAACTGATATGATACAGTAGCACCTAGGCCAAGAAGTTAAGCAACAATGCATATAAGTGCGCATCTACGATCGAATCACCCAGCAGGCAATGACGGCTGACACATCAGTGTACCTTCTGCGCCTTGGCCAGGTATGTCGTGACCTGCAACCCCTGACGAACTATCATTAAGGGAAAGCAAACAAGTCTGACTAATCCATTTTTCAACCAATAGCAGTAAACTACTCCATGGCAATGGCTTAACTTATAAATGGCAGATCTAGGGGGCTAGAGGAAACCCTCCTCATCCACCATACCCCACCCGCAAACGCGTCGTGGGCGTTGCTATGCGTTTGCTATGTAAATAACCACGAGCTACCGCACTTACTTCGCCTCCCGGCCACGTAAGAAATGGGTTTGGGCCGTGACGTCATAGGTAGGTCGGTTATCTACGTATCCATCGACTGGGTTTACTCGAAGTAAGGAATGGGCTTCGTTTAGTCATGAAGAACGGGGCCCTGCTGGCCGTTTCGGCTTGCTGCTTCAATAAGTGATTAAGAAAGGTATTTTGGTGATGGAAGGACCTGTTCTGGTTGTCCAATTAAATTTGTCTCAAAGCGCGGCTTTACGGGTCAGAAGCGCTGGGTTTGCCCGCGAGTTGTTTTGAGGCGGCATGTGATATTCGAATATCAGCGGGATTTGTCCTTCCCGTCTTGACTTATCTTGAAGAGGTGGTATGAGTTTTTTTGTGCACAGGAGTAGCACCAAACAGGCAAGTTTGTTCGCAGGAGGAGACTTAAGTTGTCTAGAGCAGTAGTGATGTGAATGTGCCGGACCAAGGCTACTGGAGGGTGCCGCACGAGTGTAAGCATGATCGCTGTCAGCGCGCTTGAAAACGCCAGTGAATAGGGTTCGTAGCGTTTTATTTTGCACACGGGCATAACATCAAGTGTGGAACACACTTTGTTACATGTCTGTCCTGATAGGTAATGGCTAGATCATGCGTTGACTATGTAATACACTGATCAGCATAGGTGGTAATTACGGGAATTAATTCAATCAAAAAAGCTATGCATTAAATCTTAAAAAGACCCTGTACAATGAGTACCTCTAGAAATGCCATCGCATGTAAGTAGGCACTATTAAAAGTAATTGTACATATGTATTTATAGGAACATAATGTTCTGAATCAGGATGTTGCCCACATCTGACCAAGAGTATGTTGGTGCATGTGGTGGCATGTGACAGCAAATGTTGTATTGTAGCAAGCTGGTGCTGTTCAATGTTTTGAATACTGCATTTGCATTCTAAAGCACTTCATTCAGTGACTGATGCTTTGTTTGATATCTTGGAAAGCATATCTAAGCTGGAGACAATTTTATTTTACTCTGCAAAGAAAGGTGTATGCAGTGTCTTCAAGGAAACATGGCATCTACCAAGTGTTGCTGTCAAACATAAGGATCACTATTTAAACTTTGCTCTTAACATTTTAGGCTTTTCATGATATATGCTATATGAAGATATGTTGTACAGTGTGACTCTTGATTTTTATGCACTCTGCTTGTTATCATGCAAAAAATCTGTTGCATGCTGATATCAAGTGTGACCTTTTCAAGCATGACAAAGTGAACAGATATTTATCTGTAATGCCAGCTCCCTTGTATCTCATTCAGCCAGATTCCAATGCATACAGGGCAGCTGTAGGCCTCAGTTGGATTTCCTGCTTCACAAGGGTGGAAATGCTTATGATCCATGCGTATTGTTACCTATACGGTGCTATACCACAGCCAGCGAACATTTCTCCACATTGTATTTTAAATAATGATGCACTTGTTAGGTGTCAAATTTTGAGATTATCAGCACATTTTGCCAACACAACCTGTGACGGTTTGAATGAAGTTGTGATACCAAGCCATTCCTTCCAGTTCACTCTTCTAAGCCATGTTGCAATCAAGCACCATCATGCTTGTTAGCTAGAAGAATATACTTGTCATTTATCCACTGAGGTAGTGATGTTTTCTAAGATACAAAAATGTTTTTTTTGGTCTGGCATAGTCTTAGTTTGGTTTGAATTTAATAACATATTCACTGCAAGGGGATATTTGCAAAGCAAACTACAAGATCCAAAGACTTCTCTAGCCTATGAGCGTGAATGAATATATGTTAGTCTCTTGCCCATTTACATGATGCATGAGGAAACATGTTGTTGCTACACTGCTCAGCATCTGTGCTTTTCAGGCAACAGTGACAGACTACATGATGCATGAGCTACAGGGCTAGGGCAGTGGCTTGGCCAGGGGGCTTGGAGCTACCTATTGGTTGATGTTCACCTGTCTTGCTGAAAATGTGAGGATGCTTCCATATGGTTCAAAAGGCAGGGAATAGTTGAGCACTTAGCTGTGTTTCTGGGCTTTGGCCAGTATGCCCCCTGGGATGAATTTAAAGAATACTTGGTTCAGGTGTTTTGAAGTGGGCTAACCCGGAAAATACATGTACTGGTAATAATTTTGGCTTCTCTATCCCTCTTTTTTACATTGAGGCTTATTCTCTGTCATGCAGAGCAGACATGCCACATTACTCAGGAAAGTATTTATGAGGGAATTTTTTGTAAAAAACTTGGCATTGCTTTTCATTTTTTACTCACATTGGCATGACCTTAAGTTATAAGCCCCAGTCATCATCATCACTCACATCACCAGGCATGGAGATGTAGCCAGGTTTTGCTTCACAAAGTTACATTTTCATCTTTTCATTGGTTTTGGCTCAAGCCTTGAGCCATTTTCCTTAACTGGCTTCAGCTTTTGCTTTGTTTCAAGGAAAGGACTGAGCTCAGCTTCACCTTCTTCTCAGTACTTTTAAATCAGCTGGCTTTGATGGGCTTGTAAACTTTGGCACTGGCTCCAACTCCATATGATCTCAAACAGCTGATGTTGGTTTGTTGTCATATCAGTCAGTCATGCATCCCCTCTCTTTTAAACACCTTGGAATGAAGCAGAGGAGCTGGACCAAGTTACGTGAATGTTCAGAGGTGTTTTGCTGAAGTGCATCACCTGTGGACCTTTTGCTGAATAGCTGCACTATAAATCAAATAGGTGGAGTTTGGTTCTCCATTAATTGTTTTGAAATGGCATGGGTTACACAGACAGCAGCATGCTGAGAATACTCAGGTCAGCATGGGTCAGGACTTTGGTGAAAATGAATGATTAGGGCTTGGTCTGCAGGGTGTGTTGCAGACACCAACCGTGTCAAATTTTGTGCAATATAGCAAGTTCCAGCCATTCTGGCTCAACAGCCCACATGTGTTTTGTTTATGCTTTAAGCTGTAGTCACGCAGCAGAGATATAAGGAATGATACGTTTGAGCGAGCCATGGTCCACCTAACTACTACCATGTCAAACAAACATCATTATCTGGAGATGTGAGATGTGGCATTAAATGGCTTTGCATGCCCCCCCCCCCCCCCCCCCAGACTTAATGGCTAAAACCGCGCGAACATTTTCCAACAGGGTGTGAGCTTCAAACCGCGATAGCACGGCATTCTTCTTTCGAGACGCCGATAAGGGCCTGACCGGCGGGCACGGCATGTCGCCTTTGTGCCCGCCCAGTCGGCCGGTGCCCTGCGGTCGTGTGTGGGCGCGCGCTGTTGGGCTGGCCCAGTCGCGCCGGCAGCGCCACTCCTGTCACTCGGAGTGCAGGGCGGACAGCGACACCGTCTTCCTCAGGGCTGGCGCGGCACGGCGACGCTGGTGGTTGCGAATCGCTGGTGTGGACGCCTCTTCGTTGACGGCTGCTTCGGTGCGAGTTGGCGGCTGGTCGCTGCATGCATTGACCGAGTGTAGCGGAGTGCGTGGTTGCATGTGTGTCGGCTGTGAATGTCAGCGGTGGCTATTTGTGCCGTGTGCTTCCTGGCATAACTGTCCCTGCCGCGGGGATGAGTTGTTGGATGGCGGTTTGAATCATGTTCGTTATTTTGCAGATTCCCTGCCGTTCTGCAACATGGCACAGATTCCCGGTCTCACCTATGCACAGCCGAAGACAAAAACAAAGGTATGGGATCCATGGATACGACACAGATTTGTGTTTCAATGCGTACATAGCACACACGCGCGCGCGCGCGGGCGAGCGCTTATCGCTGTCGTGTGTTTTTGCATGGAAACGTCCAGATGAGAACATGTGCCAGAATTTGCGGGATGGGTGTGTGCCATGTTTGGGGGCAGTTTCCCAGATGCTGGCTGGTGCTGTTGCAGTGCTCCAGTCGGTTGCTATGTTGGTCGTTGGGTTGTGTTGCTGTTGAAACGTGCGCTCGCATGACTTCGTTTGTGCAGCACGGATGTTTGTTATTTGACGTAGGGCAAGAATACTGATAATTTTTGGATGGGTGTTGCTAGGGGCGTCAGTTTTCAAAAGTCTTTGGGGCTGGTCTGCAGCAGTAATTTTAACCCTTTTACTGAGGTGGCTCTATTTATTGCCCATGTGCGTCATGTTAAAAATCTGAGCGTGTTGGGAGGCCCAACCTGCCGCCCCGAACGTCGTACGCGCCGGTATCATGGACAGCTCTACTGTTCTGACAAAGCGGGTAGACCACAATCGTGGAAGCATCGCAGGCGGTCGTGTGAACCCACCCCCGAGTGAGCTGAGCATGGTGTGAGTGAGAGAGTAAGTGGTCTCTACCGATTCTTGTGTGATGAGGCAAAAAAGTACGTATATGTGCGAAATGGGTGATCAGAATGTTAATGAAAACGACAATTAGTCCCGGCGTTCGTCGTTGTCACAACTCATGGCATAGAGCTCATCACGTCCTGCTGTCGTTCCGCTGCCTCGTCCCGCATCACAGAGAACCCTTCCTGGGATCGCTGTTGCCCGGCGTGACGCGGTTTACGCGACGGCCAACGCTTGCGGCGTCTGCCTGTGGTCGGCCGTGTTGCCACGTCACGGGCTGCCCCGCTGGGCGGCGGGGGTGGGAGGGGGGGGGAGGGGGAGTGGCCCTGGGCGCCGTGCAACCGCGCACCAGTGCAGGCTCGCTGCCGCTGCGATGGCGCCGCGAGCCCGGCGCCGCGTCAGGCTCGTGCCGGCAGCCGTCTGCCGCCGTCTGGACACCGCCCCGCCCATCTTCGCCATGCACGACACCAGCTTGGTGGAACGCACACCAGCTGGGTAGACTGAGGCGCGCCTGGATGCCTCGGGCACCAGGATCGGCCACAGCTGTGTTTGCGCCGGGTGTTGTGTTGATATGTCAGTGGTAATTCGGGCAGAACGAGTAATGCTGCGAACACACGAGACCGGACCTTGGCCTTTGTCGAGTAGACGATAGGTTGGTCAACAGCCACGAGCGGTGACTCACTACGGGTCCAAACAAAGAGCGCTAGTTTTGTTAATTGAATGAGCAATATCGCCGGGATGTTCCGTTGGGATGTTGCAACCAGATGGTCAACGCGGTGGCTTTGTCTTCGCTGTCTTTCTCGCTATCTGGATAGGCCGCGTCCAAAGCTATCAGTGTGTGACCCTTCATGGCATCACAGTTGGACCCTCTTAGTACGCGCCCGGTACACTTGTACCAGGAAACTCACACCGTGTACTGCGGACCCGGCCGGCCGCCTCACACAGCGCGAAAAACACCTGGTCCCCGTGGACGTTTGCAAGGGCGCGTGCGTGACCCGGGCGGCGTGTCCGACACGCGCCACTCGCACCGGCGGCCCGGGCTGTGCCGTCCCGCCGCTGACGGTGCGTGTGTGGCCGGCAGGGCTCGCCCGCCGGCGGCCGCCAATGCCGGGTGGCTGAGCTCGACCGCGGCCGGTGCGTGGTAACGTTCTCGCTGAAGGGCGCGCCGCAGAGAGCCGTGCTGCCGTTCGACCGCCTGTACTCGGAGCACGGCGCCTGCGGCCATCTGCAGCCGCCCGCTGTCGATGAAAAGGTACGCACCCTGCCCACAGCCCAACGCCTTCCGACTACTGGCCACCGCCCACAGCTCCCAGCTCACAGCTCACAGCTCACAGCTCACAGCCCACAGCCCACAGGCCGCAGCCCACCGACCACAGCCCACAGCTCACAGCTCACAGCCCACAGCTCACAGGCCACAGCCCACCGACCACAGCCCAAAGCTCGCCTTTCACCGTCCACAGCTCACCACTCACCGTCCACAGCTCACCGCTCACCGACCACCGACCATCGACCACCGCCTAAAGCCTGCCGCTGTACTTCATTGCCCCCGGCAAGGGCAGGCCTGGAACGTCGCCGAGGGGTGGGGGAGAACGCTGCTTTGGTGGAGTTAGAGTAGAAGGAAAAAGGTGTCCTGCTTTTCAGAACCTCATCGGGTTTCGCTTCCTTTATCGCACGGGACGTTCTGAAGCAAGCTTTTATAAGAAAATATCATGCTTGTATTTCCTTATAAGTCCAGGAACATGTCCTGTTTTGCACAACTTTGGCTCTGTTGGGAGGGGAGGGGGAGACTGACCGCTTGCCCCCCCCCCCCCCTCGCCCTTGATCAACCTGGGCCAATGAGTACAGGGCAGGCATTATTTACGTATGGACTCCTGCTTTGATCGAAGTAAGACGTTTTTCTCTGCTTGCCTTTTTATGTCAAGACTAACGCCTCCTGTGGCATGTTCATACTGTGTCGTTCGTGGTGTTCACCTATATCACTGTACTTTATATCGTAATGCACGAAACACGCAACGACTTATTCATGTACGTCTCATTTGAGCGGACTTGATTGCGCGTGCTGGAACTCCTTGGCATAGCATGTGGCTCTCCGGTCACCGTTCGTCACGCTCTCCTTTCAGATTAACTGTGATATGACACCTGTAGACGACAGGAGCTTAAACGCGCAGTGGCTTGTCACCTTCGCGTGGCGAGGGAGGTTGGAGGCAACTTCGAGGTATGTGTGATTAGCTGTGCAAGCCGCCGCTGTGACATGACACGGTCAGCTGGTTGGTGGTGCGGACCGCCGCCGTGACCTGACACGGTCAGCTGTACAGTGGTGCGGACTGCCACTGTGACCTGACACGGTCAGCTGGTTGGCAGTGCGGACCGCCGCTGTGTCCGGACACGGTCAGCTGATCAGTGGTGCGGACCGCCGCTGTGACCTGACACGGTCAGCTGGTTAGTGGTGCGGACCGCCGCTGTGAGCTGACACGGTCAGCTGTACAGTGGTGCGGACCGCCACTGTGACCTGACACGGTCAGCTGGTTGGCAGTGCGGACCGCCGCCGTGACCTGACACGGTCAGCTGTACAGTGGTGCGGACCGCCGCTGTGACCTGACACGGTCAGCTGTACAGTGGTGCGGACCGCCACTGTGACCTGACACGGTCAGCTGGTTGGCAGTGCGGACCGCCGCTGTGTCTGGACACGGTCAGCTGTACAGTGATGCGAACCGCCGCTGTGACATGACACGGTCAGCTGGTCGGCGGTGCGGACCACCGCTATGTCCGGACACGGTCAGCTGGTCAGTGGTGCGGACCGCTACTGTGACCTGACACGGTCAGCTGTACAGTGGTGCGAACCGCCGCTGTGACATGACACGGTCAGCTGGTCAATGGTGCGGACCGCCGTTGGAACCTGACACTGTCAGCTGGTCGGCGGTGCGGACCGCCGCTATGTCCGGACACGGTCAGCTGGTCAGTGGTGCGGACCGCCACTGTGACCTGACACGGTCAGCTGTACAGTGGTGCGGACCACCGCTGTGACATGGCACGGTCAGCTGGTCAGTGGTGCGGACCGCCGCTGTGACCTGACACAGTCAGCTGATTAGTGGCGCGGACCGCCGCTGTGACCTGACACGGTCAGCTGTACAGCGGTGCGGCCTGCCACTGTGTCCGGACACGGTCAGGTGATATGCGGACACGGTCAGCTGGTCACTGGTACGGACTGCCAGTGTGACCTGACACAGTCAGCTGGTCAGTGACGCGGACCGCCACTGTGACCTGACACAGTCAGCTGATCAGTGACGCGGACCGCCACTGTGACCTGACACAGTCAGCTGATCAGTGACGCGGACCGCCACTGTGATCTGACACAGTCAGCTGGTCAGTGACGCGGACCGCCACTGTGATCTGACACAGTCAGCTGATCAGTGACGCGGACCGCCACTGTGATCTGACAGTCAGCTGGTCAGTGACGCGGACCGCCACTGTGATCTGACACGGTCAGCTGGTCAGCGACGCGGACCGCCACTGTGATCTGACACGGTCAGCTGGTCAGTGGTGCGGACCGCCACTGTGATCTGACACGGTCAGCTGGTCAGTGACGCGGACCGCCACTGTGACCTGACACAGTCAGCTGATCAGTGACGCGGACCGCCACTGTGATCTGACACGGTCAGCTGGTCAGTGGTGCGGACCGCCACTGTGATCTGACACAGTCAGCTGATCAGTGATGCGGACCGCCACTGTGATCTGACACAGTCAGCTGATCAGTGATGCGGACCGCCACTGTGATCTGACACAGTCAGCTGATCAGTGATGCGGACCGCCACTGTGATCTGACACAGTCAGCTGGTCAGTGGTGCGGACCGCCACTGTGATCTGACACAGTCAGCTGATCAGTGACGCGGACCGCCACTGTGATCTGACACAGTCAGCTGATCAGTGACGCGGACCGCCACTGTGATGTGACACAGTCAGTTGGTCAGTGGTGCGGACCGCCACTGTGATCTGACACAGTCAGCTGGTCAGTGGTGCGGACCGCCACTGGGATCTGACACAGTCAGCTGATCAGCGGGCGGCTCGGCCAGCCGCAGGGCGGCCGCCGGCCGACTGGGCGCGTAGACTCTGGACAGTGTCCGTGGTGAATTTGTCGTGCGGGTGCCATCCGGTTAAACTGGGGCAAATGTCACGCTGTCGGGTCACCTGCCCGCCGAGCGATGGCGTACAGGCGTTGGTCGGTTCGCAAGCTGTCATGTGTACCATGCGAGGTTGTGGGGTACACGAGACAGTGCAGATTTCCTGGTGCTCTACAATGCACGCTCACAGATGAAAGCTTGCAGCGCACTCTGCTACCGAGAGAATGGGCGTCATGTGGCCATTGTAGTCGGCGTGCCCTAAAACCCAAATCATTGTCATCATGTTGCGGAGAGAAGATCACAGCCAGTTACAGTGCATAACACACTCGGTTGTATTGGACAACGCGGTCGGTGATGGCGGAGAACACAGCCGATTGTAGCGGAGAACGCAGTTGTGGCGGAGAACTAGTCGGTCATAGCGGAGAGTGCAGAGGACGTGTGTTCTCGTTCTTGTTTGTGTTTGTGTTTGTGTTTGTGTTTGTGTGCGCGTGTGTATGTGATGGGTCCGTCTGCGCCAGGTCAGCGCCCATGTCGGCCGTGCAGGGCATGGTGGCCGAGGTGGCCGACCACTCCGGTGTGCTGCTGTTCGTGGCGGCCGGCGGCGGCGGCCGCGAACGGTGCGCCTTCGGCCGGGCGGCCGTGCAGCCGGCCGGCGCGCCGCTGCTGCCGGGCGAGCCGCTCTCGCGCCACCTGCAGCCCGGCGAGAGCGTCACCTTCGATTGCAGGACCACCACGACCGCCACCAACTGCCGCTGGCTCGCCGACAGGGTACGCCGGCCGCGCCGCCCCAACCCCTCCCCCTCCCCCTCCCCCTCCCCCCCGCCAGGCTGCTGTCTGCTGATGGGTGGTTGGGTGGTAGTGGTACCTTGGTGGTGTGCTGGAGGGAGGGAGACTTAAAAAGAGTGGGGCGAAGCAAGCGAACGGTATGGATCTAGCCAGAAAGTTTATTGTAAAAGGAACGGCAAGTGCTGTGACTGGCGCTACAGCACTTCAAATGCGACCGCCGCTGAAAGTGAGGTGGTCAGAAGCCGGTCACAAAATACGTTTGGACGACATGAACTGAATCGCCGCATGGCAGTGCGGTCTGGTTCTGATTCTAGTGATTGAGATTGCGGATTGTGGATTAGGACTTCGCCGTGCGTGGAATCCCAGCGTTTGTCTCCACTGGGTTAAAAATCCATCTGAAATTTAGGGTTTAAATGAAGATCCTGAGCCCTCGAGGAGACGTTCAAGAAGAATGAACTTCTCTGATTAGAACTCGTGTGCACCCGTATGTAGTGAGATTTCGACCTGAAAGATGGCACTCCCATGAGACTGTCAACATATGCATGTGAAGGATGGCGTTTCAACATCAATGAGGTCAACGCGGCAGTTCTGTCATTTTGATATCCGGTCAGTTTAGGGGTCCCCTGGACAATGCTGGGTCGTCAGAAGGTTGCTGCATAATTCTACGTGATTCCTAAACTGGTGCAGAATCCTTTGATCGGCTCTGGCTTTTCATCGCCAGCTGTTTTGATTGCTACTTTGGTAGCGTTTCTCTGCTTTCGCACCGACCGTTCTTATTAACGTATACAGTACGGTTTGCTAGTTCCATTAACGTACTCAACACACTTCGCACAACTTCGTAATCTGAGGGCCACGCCCGAATTCTGCGTTATTCACTTTGTCAGCGAAGGGCACCTCGCCGACCGCGCTGTCGGCTGAGGGCCTTCACAGGCCGCCTCTCCGTGAGTCGGATGTGCAGGCGCGGGGCCGCCGGCGCACTGACAGCGGGCCCGTACCGCCAGGTGTGGCTGCCAGCCGACTCGGAGGACTCGCTCGAGGACGAGGACGCGCCCGTCAGCGAGCGCGGCGGCTTCATCCAGCGGCCTGTGCTCAAGTCGTGCCTGGGGCGCGTCGACCATGTGCTTAACTACAAGGCCGTGCTGGCGTTCGAGCACGGCGGCCTGGCGCGCCGCGCGCTCCTGCTCACCGCCAAGTACTCATTCCCGGAGAGGTCGACGGCTGCCGAGCGGGCCGACCTGACGCGCGTCCTCAGCCGCGGCGACCGCGTGCGCTTCACCTGCCACGAGTACGACAAGCCCGACGGGCCGGACCGCTGCGGCTGGTTCGTCATGGAGGCGGTGCGCGACGACACGGAGCGGGCTGTCGGCCGTGAGGCAGGCTACTCACAGCGCGGCCGGCTGTACGAGAAGATCGGGTCTGTGTCCGACGTGTTCGCCACCGAGGGCCTGCTGGACTTCCTGCACGATAAACGCCGCCAGGTGGCCTGCTTCTCCAAGAGGGAGGTGTACATCGACGGGAAGCCGTGCATCGACAAGCTCACGTCGGTGCTGTCCATCGGCATGCGCGTGAACTTCAACGCGGAGCCGAGCGGCGTGGCCCCGCTGGGGGGCGCCGGCTGGCGCTGCACGTGCGTGTGGCGCGGCGAGGTGCCCACCGCCCAGGAGAGCCAGCAACCTACGTACACGGCCGTCGTCAAGAAGCGGAAGCCAACTAACGGCCGCTCGCGCATCGACGACCTGGACGACTTCGAGGTGCCGCAGCTGGCGGCGGCTGGCCAGCCCGGCGACGGCTGGCAGGTAGCTCCCGCGCCGTTCTGCGACGAGCATAGCGTGCAGGGCAGCG
Organism: Pollicipes pollicipes; assembly: GCF_011947565.3. Lineage (NCBI taxonomy): Eukaryota > Metazoa > Arthropoda > Thecostraca > Pollicipedomorpha > Pollicipedidae > Pollicipes > Pollicipes pollicipes. The sequence goes on along the minus strand of NW_023597054.1, from coordinate 54,112,654 downwards.
GCGACGCGGCGGCGCGCACTAAACCGGCCCGACCGCGCGCCCACGGCATCGGCCAGCTCGATGACTTCGACGTGGATAGCGGCGGCGGCGGTGGCGGTGAGCTGGGTTGGGCGACCGACGACGACTGGGACGGCCGGGCTGAGCCGGAGCCGCCAGTCGCCAACGAGAGCGGTGGCGCGACCGAGGCCGGCAGTGGCCGGTCGTCAGCGCAGTGGAGCGGCGTCGGCTCGCTGGACGCGGTGCTGACGGCGGCGCCGGCTCCGCTAGAGGCCGAGCCGGCTGCGGCGCCGGACCGGCGGACGCCGCCGCCGCCGCTCCTGACGCCACCCAACCGCAGCAGGGTCGGATCACCTCTGCTGCCTGCGCCGAATCGAAGCCAGTCGCCGCTCTTGCCCCTGCCAAAGCAGAGCCGGTCACCGCTGCTACCGACGCCGGCACCTAGTCAGAGTCCGGTGCTGACGCCCGGCCCGCGCCAGGGCCGTCCGGCGCTGCTACCGACGCCGGCACCTAGTCAGAGTCCGGTGCTGACGCCCGACCCGCGCCAGGGCCGTCCGGCGCTGCTACCGACGCCGGCACCGAGTCAGAGTCCGGTGCTGACGCCCGACCCGCGCCAGGGCCGTCCGGCGCTGCTACCGCTGTCGCTCGACAGGCCACTGTCGATGCAGAGCGAGACGGGCTGGCACGGTTTGCTCGGCGGGCTCGGCGAGCCCCGGGCCCCGGCGGCGCCGCCTCCGGCGCGGCCGCCGCCGGGGCTGGCCGCCCCATCGCGACCCGAGGCGGCGGCGGCTGGCGCGCCGCCGGGGTTGCGGCCGTCACCGCTGACACCGGCGGCGCTGGCCGCCGCCGCCGCCGCCAGCTACCGCAGCCAGGCACAGACGCCACTGGAGTCAGCGCCGGCGCCGCCCGGCCCGACGCCTAGCGTCCGGCCGGCAGTGCAGCACCAACAGCCGCTGCTGCTCATGGGCCAGCAGCTGTGGCCGGCTGTGACCTCGTCGGGCCAGACGGCGTGGATGCCTGGCCGGTACCCGCTGCAGCACCCGATGTACATGCCCGGGCCGCAGCTGGCGTCCCAGGGCCAGGCCGACGGGAATCGACCGATGGTGGCGCCGTTCATGTTCCACGGCCAGAACGTGGCTCCGCTGGTGACGATAGGTCAAACGCCGGTGATACCTTCAGGGTTGTTCAGCGGGCCGCCGCAGATGTCGACAGCGGCGCCCGCTGCGCCGCAGCAGACGAGGACGGAGCCAGCCGACTGGGGGGTGGCGACCGCCACGAGTCAGCCGGCGGTGTCCGCCGACGCTGGCTGGGGTCCCGGCTTCGGCACTGGCTTCAGCTCCGCCTTCAGCTCCGGCTCCGGCTCCGGCCCCGGCCCCGGCCCAGGCTCCGGCTCCGGCTCCGGCTCCGGCTCCGGCTCCGGCTCCGGCTCCGGCCCCGGCTCCGGCTCCGGCTCCGGCTCCCGTCCCAGGTCGTCGTCGAGCTCAGACAGCGTCGAGTGGCGCCCGACGCCCAGCTCCACGCCGGGCGTCGGCTGGCCGGCCGCCGAGGCGGCGCCGGGGCTGGCGGGGCAGAACAGCGGCGCCGAGACCGCCGAGAATGTCGAGCACCGAAGCCCGTCGCCGCCGCCACAGCCCGTCTCAGGTGAGGAGCGGTCACCACGGTTGTCCGCGCGCCCGCCCGGTCTGGTGTGGGTTTGGTGCCAAGTGCGAGCTGGGCTCTTCATGTTCAGAGTGGTGGACAGTGTGGTGTCAGCTTACGTGACTCATTTGAGTTTGGTATTGTGATTTAAGTGTGCTCTACATGTGACGGCGGTTTGGTCCGAACGCCTTCGGGTGGGAATTAGTTTGCTTGTGTGTGTGACCTGTGTGGCCATTCGGGTGCCTTTGTCTTCGGCGGGGCCGTTGGCGTGGATCACTTTTGGGAACCACGTAGATCAACGGCATTGGGAGCGCCACATCCGAGACTGGCTGGGCAACTTCCGCTGTGTGTGTGCGGTTGAGACCTGACCACAGCTGGTGACAATGGCTGTCACTGTGTTCGGACCTGCTACTGGTTCGGGGGCCGACCGACGCGCGAGATTGGCGCGCGCCGCGTGACCTGTGACCCACTCCCCGACGCCGTCACGGCGCCAGCTCGATCGGCGGCTGGTGACCGGCGGCGGCCGCCGCGTACGACCCGCACCGCCGTCTGACCCGCGCTCACCTGCGGCAGGGCGGGGCACGATCCTGGCGTTCGTGGACGACACGTGCGGCCTGGCCGAGTGGGAGCGGGCCGGCCGGCGCGAGCAGGTGATGTTCGAGCGCGGCGTGTGCCGCTGGCTCGGCGCCGACATGGACGCGCTCGACGTCAGCGCCTGCTACACGGCCGGTGAGTCTCCGAGGCCGTCACGGCAGAGGTCCGTCACCCAAACCACCCGCTGTCCGCGGGGCTGTACGCGTACCTACCCGCTACGTATCCGCTGTCAGTTGTACCCATGCGCTACTTACTCGTCTGCATTTTTTTTTTAAGCGCGCGTTCAAAATTGTTGAAGAGTTCAAGAACTTTCACTTGAGTTTTCAGGGAGTTGCATTTGAGAGCCCATGGGTTGACCCTGCCCGTGATATCCTCCAGCGGTGAGTGCGGCGCCGGCTCGACTGAGGCGGCCGACAGCCAGCCCGGAGCCGGCACCCCGGTGTGCCTGGCTGCAGTGAGGCTGCGTTCGGCACTGGTGGCGGGCGTCGCCGGCTTTCTCCGGCTTGGCGCCCGGTGCGCCAGCCCTGTGCTGACGCCTCCCCCCCGCCGCCCGCAGGCGCCGAGGTGACGTTCGAATGTGTGCCGGCGCCGCGGGAGCAACCCTACCAGTGGGTGGCCACCCGGTTCCAGCAGGTGGAGGACTGATGGGTGGTTGCGCCCTCTGACGGCACAGAGGCGGGTGGAACCGGCTGTGAAGGGACACACTGTGATGGACGGCTCCAACGTTGCGTATTGCAGCATCGTGCGCGCGGGCCACGCGCCCGCCGCTCCGGTGGCCAATACACGCCAAAACTGGCGCCAGTTTGTTTGTCCGTTTATTTCTCCGAGTGCCCGGTGAAAACACGCGTATACATTCATATACATAGGCATGTACAGTGCACGGACGTACACGTATGTGTATGCATGCGTACAGTGCGCCGAACCGCGAACAGACGGGCGCGGCGCCGACACAGAACATGCGCTCCCTGCGGCTACCACCGCCCCACGTATAAAACGCCTATGTACAGATGAGGATGAGGTGCACGGCGCGGCAGAAGACAGGCGGACGCGGTTGGAGAGGAGGGCAAGGGGCGACGCGGGGCCCCCAGCGCAGCCCGAATGCGGCGCTGGCGGTAGTGGCCCGGCCCGAGATTAGTGAAGAATGCTTTCATCGCGGTTGGGAACCGGGGAGCTGGCCGAGTACGGCGTGTGGTGCGTGCTTGTCAAGAGGGGCATACGTTAAGTTGTGATGAGCGCTGTGAAGATAACACATTCGCGGGTCCACTTTGAGGCACCTCAGTGCTGTGTGGTTTGACATTCGTCACGGCGCGCTATGGACCACTGCAATAAATGAGGCCTGAAGAGATGTTCCGTTGTCCATTCAACCAGATGGTAATCCAAACCCTCGATCGCTTAAATTTGGTGCACTGGTCGCGACGGTTGATGGCACCTAACCGCGCGCATATCGGGCGTCCGCTGGAAATCCTTAGCGACTCCTCGTTGACTCCTGTTACGCCCCAGGCTGGATTAACAACCCGCTTTCACTGGTAGACCAATCAGACCACTGTACATGGCTGGTTGTGAAATTATGGCTTGAATACCGTAACTAACCCGCACAGGACATCTCAACGCGAAGCGTCGGTACCCTCACCATTTGTAACCAGCTGCGCGAGCGCGAACCAAGGGAGACCACTTCTGATCAAAGCGCTCAGGGTATTTTGCTCGCGCCCCTCGAAAATGCTACCAAGAACAGCGCCCCTGTGGTGCCGAGGCCCTGGAGAGCGTTTTCAATTTGGCCGACGCGATCGCCGCGCGCCACGCACGTTCGGACCCCTGGACCTGTGTGTTACTCCCCTGCGCTTTTCAGCCGAAATTGACCTTCCACGAACTGTTTAGTGGCTGTTTTGAGCTGCTGGCTGATGCGTGAGCAATCTGTCTAAAGCATGGGCCTTCGCAAGGCCCCACCAGAAGCCTGCGGGGATGAGATGGGGGGGGGGGGGGGGGCCCGCACATGTCCCGCCTTCAGGGACACAATCCTCTGCCCGTAGTCGCTGGGTTGGATCCAACAGGCAGTCTCTGACGCGTTACACTCAGTCATGTTGCGGCGAAGCGAAACGCTCTCAGATATATCTTTAAAAACGATCGTCATGTTTCAAAGCTAATGGTCTACCCGTATGGGGTGTATCCTGGTGGAAACGGTCTGTTGGATCCAACCCGACGACCGAAAAGAGAGCTGTCTCGCTCAAGACTTAGCATGTGTGAACTGCACATTCCCCGTCGCCAGCTTCTCTTCTTCCCCACTTAAACTTCCACTAGTGGGGCCAAGGGAAAGAAACATTGCAGAAGACAAGGCATGGGCCGTGCAGAACCCAGCGCCTCAAGATAGCCACTAACGTGTTTGGAAGTCGGTCAGCTGGAGTGCCTTCGACACCGCGCAACATTTTGACGAACGGGTGAACCCGAGCTTCGTACGTCGCTGAGGTCATGAGGTCATTGCCACCGCCTTTTCGGGGCCTCGAGTTAACGGCACTGCAGCGAGGCTGTCCTTAGTCGTATCAATCCACGAGCAGCAAAAGCTGAATCGGCCAAGCGGTCCAATCATAACGTGGTCATAATTGGTTCAAGCCCGCAGCATCTGACAAAAATAGGCATTCTTTACAGCTTGCCAGTTCTCGTTCGATGAGGTTCATTGGTTCAACGCATTAAATAATAGGTTTGCATAGCGTCGATCAACACAACGCCCAGCATCGAGACTTGTTTTTTAATTTCCCGGTCGTTGCTTAGTTATTCGGAACTAGCCAAATACATCTGGCACCAATTCACGTGCGAACAGTTGCCTCAAAACTGTGTACCTGCATCGCATGTATCACTACAACACCCCCACGACAGGCGAAACCCTAATACACATATCCTCAACGAGCGCACGGAGTGTGCTCAAAATACAGAAATAAGCGTCCAAGTGCAAGCGTCCGAACAGGTGCTGCGCGCGCAAATCCAAACTGAAGCAAACCCATTAGAAATACGTGTTTCAGTTTTCACGATTCAATGGCAGTCAAGGGCGCCAGGGGGCTTTCGCTAAAGACGCGCCGTTTGCAAATGAATGACGGGTTTCCAACAATTGGCATACGAGTCGAGCGGCGGCCGCGTGCAGCGGGCCTACCGCGCGGCCGCCGCGGCCCGGACCAGCCCGGCCCGAGCAGCCGACGGCCGCGCCAGTCCTGTGGCCGGGGTGTCCAGCTGGCTATGGGGACTAAGCCCGGCCGGCGGGGGGAGGGGGAGGGGCTCGCGGGCCCGCGCGCCGGCACATCACCGTCACGATACCGCGCGCACACCCATGCACAGATATAGCCACAGCGGAATGTCAACGCTCCAATCTACAAAAATACTGCCACATTCTACAATCCGATGCGGTGGTGGCAAGCTAGAGCAGTGGGCTGCATGTGGGGTGGCAATCGTTGGACCACGAGCGCGGCCCGAAGCTGGCGTCGGTTAACACCGCACAAGGCGCGTGAAAGATAATGCGGATAGGACCCATTCCCAACCGACATGCTCGCTCGCAAACAGAGGCCTACGGAAGCGACTGAGCGCCGTGGCTGTCCTGGTGGGACAACGGCGACACGGCCGACACACTGACGCCAGGCTCGTATGCAGGGCCGTGCTTAAACCGTATGAAAGACTAGATCATGCACGAAAACATAACAGACCCCAGGTTAAACAAAACACTTATTGCCTGCCGGTACACAAGCAGTCGGATTGTCTTTGGTATACAGTTAAAGTGAAAGGATCGGGCGCAGGTTGTTGGTGGCGGACATCGCGCGAAAAAAAACAAACTTTGAAAGTGTCTACGACGTGCAGCACGCATGCGCTGCAAAAACCGGCCCGCGTCTATGCCTAGAAGCCAACACAAAACACCACCTCTCACGCCAAGTCCACGCGCCGGCAGAACGACCCTGGGATCACACTCCCATCTGTCCGTAAGTACGAGACGTGAAGCTTCGAGAGATCGCCGCAGACTGGCGCTTCTGTCGCTCGTCCGCGCGCCGGGCAGGGATTGTCGGGGCGATAAATTTGGATTAAAGCTGTGATACCGGCGCGGTCGTGCGAGCCGGCCGCGCCGGTTCAGCGCAGGCGGCTGAGATCGGTCCGGTGTCGCCTGTCCGTCGTCAATCCCAACCATTGTCCTTGATCATGTGCGCCAGCTCGATGATGAACTTGCCCTCCTTGTACTTCTGGCTCGTCTCGAAGGCTTGCTCCTGCAATAGAACGCGCCGACTCTCAGCTGGAACGCCGCCTGCGAGAGGCACGCTTTCGCCTGCTGCGTACGGCCCGCCGCTCGTGCACGTCTGCCGCTGGCCAGGCGCGCGTGCGCCGGCCCACACCCGGTGACACGCACTGTCCCGAAATAGCGAGGCCATTGCGAGGTTGCGGCCATGCGCCGCCGGGCCGGCGGTGGCACACCCGGGTCACACAGGCTAGGGGGAGGGATCACCGCGGGTCTGACCTGGTCCCCCCCCCCCGATCTAAGGGGCCGCTTGGCCACGCCGGCCACGTCAGAGACCGTGCCGGTATGTCGCAGGCACGACCCCGTCGTGAATCCCGAGCGGAAATCCCTGCCACACAGCCCGCCCCCACCGCACCCCGCGGCGCGTCGTCGCGGCCTGCCATACAGTCCCACCCGGCACGCGTCGCACACCCACTCACGTATTTCCAGCCGAGGTTGGTTTTGCAGCACTCGCAGAAGATGTCGGCCACGGCGTGCAGACCCGTGAGCAGAACACGCCGCTCCGCCTGGCCGCAGCTGACGTTCACCCTGCCGACGGCGCCACGCGGTCAGCCCGGGGTCGGGTCGGGTCGGGTCGGGTCGGGCAGGAAGGCAAGGCAAGGCAAGGCAAGGCAAGGCAAGGCAAGGCAAGGCAAGGCAGGGCAAGGCAAGGCAAGGCAAGGCAAGGCAAGGCAAGGCAAGGCAAGACAAGGCAGGGCAAGACAAGGCAAGACAAGGCAAGGCAGGGCACGGCAGGGCACGGCAGGGCATGGCAGGGCAGGGCAGGGCAGGGTAGGATACGGAATGGCAGGGCACGGCAGGGCAAGAAAGGGCAAGGCAGGGCAAGGCCCTCGCCACCCCGCAGCCGACCCAGACGGCCGGTCGACAGCGGCCCAAGTCGGCCAAGCGCCGGTCGGCCGGTCGCCCGATCAATACCGCCGCTGGTGGAGAGGCGAGTGGCGTCATTACCGCTCGCCGCATGTCGGCAGCGGTGGCGCGGCCCGTTCTCAGCCAGCGGCAGGTCACCCACCGCCGGTCACGCACGGCGTCCGCCGCCAGCTTGTCAACTCGCTCCGAGTTTGCGAGATCAATACGCGATGAGGACGCCAGGAGAGCGCCGCAGCGGCAGACCCGTCGGCAGTCCGACCCAGCTGACGGCCACATGACGGCAGCCGGGCTCAGCTGACGGCCTCCTGATGGTAGCCGGGCTCAGCTGACGGCCACATGACGGTGGCCGGCCCGTCAGCGACGCTACGCCGCGGATAGAGGGAACGACACTCCACATGGCGCCGCAGACAAAGGACTGAAGGCGTCGGCAAACAAAGCTGGAGAGAGCCTGGTGACGATTGAGAGCTGAATAAGCGTGGCGGCGTGGTTCCTAGTTCAGACGGGGTCTCGTGATGACAAAGATCCGATACAGCTGTTACGTAAACGCCTCGCCGAGGCACTCTTCTGCAAAAGGCTCAAGTCCGGAGATCGCAACGGTTCGGTCTGCCCGATCTGCTCCGTCGCCATTCCGGATGTGAACTCAGCATCCCCATCCAGCCTGGCATCCGTAGCCGCAGTGTTCCCATGCCCCAGCCCCCTCCCCCCCCCCCCCCACCACAAACGTGGCAGTGTCTCGCCCCGTTCCTTATCTCAGGTCAGCGCCATCTCGAACGCAGCTGCGGCTGACCGTTGCCCCCGGCTTTGTCACAAACGCGGGGCCTCGGCCACTCAGCCCCGCCCTGCCGTAAACACAGGGCCGCGTCCCTCCGCGAGCCGCCAGCAGGGGCGCACGTGCTCCAAGCGATGGGCCGGGCCGGCGGGCCTCCAAAAGCAACACGGCCCGCCGCGGAATTCCAAACAGCGGCCGGGCCAGCGACCCGGCCGCCGACCGCGGGCCGCGCCGCCCGGTCAGCTGGGGCTTTGGGTCGGTCCGGACCGCGGCGGCAGCTGTGTGACGGCCGGCCGACCAGCTGCGCGCTCTGAGTCACGACCAGCGGCCGGCGCGTGCCGGGGGCCGGCGCCGCCCGATCGGACGCGGTACTTACACGGAATTGAACAGGTACGCTCGGCCCTGGCTTCCCTGGAACGACTGCAACGGGAACAGACGCCGTCGGTGAGCAGGGGCAGTGACGGCGGTGACGACTGAGCGGCGGGGGGCGGGTGGGGGGGGGGGCAATGTCTCGGGACACCACACCGAGCGCGCCTCACAAAGGTTGGACACGACCTCCGAGCCACACGGCACGGAGGAATGACGACCGTTGCCAGGACGCGTGCGCCGGAGGCCGAGCAGTTTAAGACGCTGGCATGATGACCGAGGGTTCAACTCCCGCGGCAGGCAGTTATTCCCGGACCGCGGCTCCCACCCTGGGCGGGACAACGCTACCTCACCAGGCACACAAAATAGCCCAACGCAAACGTAAGCACACGCCCAACAATCCAGCGATGTCAACATTACTGGCGGTCGGGCCGGTCCGATCGAAATCGCCTCAACGTTGAGTCGCCCCGTGCCGGAATCGGCGCCGGTCCCCTCCGTGCCGGCCGCGCCCGGCTGCTCACCTTGGATATGAGCTCGTCGTGGTTGGCCAGGTGGGCGCGGCAGTGGATGCACGAATACGTGCGGTGGCAATTGGGCAGGTACGCCTGGAACGTCTTCATCCTCACCATGGTCCGGCGGGCGGCCGGCTCGCTGTGGTCAAGCGCGCACGACGACGGGCTGCCGCAGGCGCCGCTCACCCATTCACACGGATTGCACGTGCTGCAACGCAGTGGGAGGAACGTCAGCGGTGTCGCCGCTGCCGCCCGGCGGCCGGTGCGTGCGCGCGGTCGATGGGAGATGAACGCGCCGATGACGCCACCGATGCAGCCCCACTGTCAGCCCACCGGCGCACGCCTGTGCGCCGGCTTTCGGCGGTGCCCCGCGCGGGGCTCGCGCCGCGTGAGCGGCTGCCGCGGAGCGCCCGGTCGCGGCCGGAACTTCGGACCGGCTGACCTTGAGCCGTTGCAGCGCCGCGTCGCAAAAGACGGCGCCAGCTGACGCAACTGTCGCTGGCGACGCAGTAGGCCGGCCGACGGGCCAGTCGATGCGGCGGGCCGAGCGCCGCGCGTGGCGCCGCCCTGGCCGGGCCGGTCACGCCCGAGGGCCGGGCCGACACCGGACGGACGCGCGTTTCAGCCCGGTCACCGCTCGTGACCGGCTCACCGCCGCCGCCCCGCGCTCGCCCCCGCGCCGCCCGCTTACGGGCGACCTGCGCCCGCTTCCGCCGTCCGACGTCGCGCTGGTTCACCGCGGCCCATGACCGAAAAATCGGGTCGTCGACTTAGCAGCAGTCGATACGCGCTGAAGACATGGTTTCAAAATCCCGGCTAGGTCCGTCAGTTGGTTGTGCGCATGCTCGCGGCCCAGAATAAATACGAGCGGCAAACATACAACGCCATCCTCTTTCGGGTAGCACGCCTGACACGCCTGACAAAACACACCACGGCACATAAAGCTGCCGTTCCTTCCGTATCTGCCCTGCGATCGTGTCAACTAATGAGATGTAATGACCTCGTCGTCGACACGCGAGAGGGCGTGAGAACTGCCATCAGGAGCTTAATCTTGGTAGCTGGTCTCCCATACGAGCGTGCTTACAAGCCACGCCAGGAAAGCCGTTGGTGACGCGTGACCCCGCCGTCAATGGTGACGTCAACTGAATTGCGTCAGCAATCTCTTCCCACCAATGATATGCTTTAAACCAATATAAGTCACGCCGCAATTATTACAGCGTGACTTATGCTTCAGTGCGGGGTTCGGGCTCATCCTCCGTCGGCAATCACAAAAATTGCATCAGCTGGATCACTCACACAGATGCGTCAACATGACAGCGGCGTTCGTAATCCCCTGGCCTCCGCCCAGCTGTCGGCCGCAACAGCTGTGCGCGTGTTCACGTCACCATGCGTCACGCACGCTGACCTACTGCCGGCGCGGTCACAATAAACAAACGCTGGCGCCTAGGCGGCGTGGCGCCAGCGCCCGCTACCGTCGCGCCGCCGCGCCGCCGCCGCCGCCGCCGCCCACATGGCGCGTGCCCCCACTGCCATCGACCGCGCTGCAGCTCGCCGCCCCGACGGGCCGGGCCCTACCGCCGCCCACCTCTATATATATCCCGGCTGCGGCCACCGCCAGATAGTGCGTAGAAGCGGCACTGCGACCGGCCAAAGCGGCGCGGGCGGCGGCAGAGTAGGGCGGAGGGTGGGTAGCGGGCCTGATGCCCGGGTCACTGACACGCGACACGTGCCGGCGCGCCGACACGTGGTTGCGGGCGGGCACGTGGTGGCGGGCGGACCCTGTGCAGCTGGACAGAGTGTGGAGGGACATTGAGCTCAATGCAGGGCGGGCCTGCAGCAGGACCGGCGGGGCAGAATGGCCCCGTAACGGCACGGTGCGGAACAGTGGCGGGACGAAGCGGTCCTGCGCAGGGACAGAGCGGCTTCATTCCGGGAAAGGGCTGCCCGGTAGTGGGTCAGAGGCCTTACACTCGCACAGAGGCCCTACATAGCGCGAGCCGGACAGAGCGCCGCCAGGGAGAGGACCGGGCGCTCACCCGGCGCCGCCAGCGGTCGGGCGAGCGAGGCAGCCAACGACCGGCCCGGCCCGGCCGGCGCCCGGCCGCCCGTGGGAGCCGCTGACCTCAGGTGTGACGCCGCGATACCGTATCGGCCGCCGCCGCCGCCGCCGCCAGCGCGGACCGCAACAGGTCGCCCGCACCCGCCCCCAAGTCCCAGCACGGGCCAGTCGCCGGCAGCTCAGGCCCGCCCCTCGCCCGTGGCGGCGGATTCTGGAGGGGAGTGGAGCGTTTCCAGCCCGCCAGTTAGCAGCTGAAAGGTCGACGGACGGTTTGTCTTGCTGCCGCCAACAGTCGAAGTCAGGTGATCGATGGGACGGGCGGTCAAGTCAAGTGATCAAGTCAAGTCAAGTGATCAAGTGAACTATGACGGGCGACAGACTTCCGCCCCTCACTTTTCGTGCAGGTTCAGCATTAGCCCTCCAACGATTACATAAATAATTTATCCCCAACAGGGCGTCGGCTGCATGTCCGTTCGGAACTGCTGCCCATCCCAGTCACGTGTCTGTTGATCGTTACTGCCAAACACAATCTGGGTCTGGTGGGCATGCAAACTCGACCACGGGTGTGGTGCAGCACCGCTGCCGAACTCAGCCCCGATCGGTGCCGCAGCGGACGCCTCTGCCGGTCCAACCGCGGCGCGTCACCCACAGGCGGGGAAGGAAGCCCGCCGCCGAGCTTCGGGGAGCCTTTGACTCAGAGCTTCTCAGCACGCGCCGATTGGAATGCTGACGTCACCTGCTGCTCTCCAGGTGACGTCTGAGGGTGAACCGCAGGCGGCGAGAATGGAGCCAAAGCCAGAGCGAGACCCGGCGAATTCGTCCGGCTGAACGATGGTGTTCGGTAGCCGGTCTCCTGTATCCTCCTTGAAGAAAGCAACTCGCGATATTTCGAGGCCAATATTTTTCCACGCTTGTACCGCAATGCCTTGTTTGCGCCTAAACTGTCAAGCCCCACCTCAGACTCGCTGTGGACGGGCGAACGCCAATGCACTGCAGTGACAGTTGGGTGGGCAGACCCCCCCCCCCCCCCCCCCCCGGAGAGAGAATGAGCTGCCCGCGAAGAGGCCTTCACGAAGTTGGACGCTTCATCACACTCTTCACAACCATCTAAATCCGTCTGCACTCGACGGCCCTGCCAGCGTCCCGGCTGCCAGGAGCACCGGAGGGGCGTGACGTCACCGCCGAGGCGTCGACCGCGCCGCGGCGGCCGGGCCGGCCGCTCGGGCCAACCACCCCATCACTCGCGGCGCGCTGATGGCTCACGTCCGCGGCAGGACGGCACCAGCGGCCCGTCGCGCCGACCGCCGCCGCAGCCGGCAGACGCCGATCCGCGGAGGGGGACGAGACGGGGGCCGGGAAGGACACAGGTCGGGCTCTGACGTCCGCGGCAGGACGGCATCAGCGGCCCGTCGCGCCGACCGCCGCCGCAGCCGGCAGACGCCGGTCCGCGGCGAGGGACGAGACGGGGGCCGGGAAGGACACAGGTCGGGCTCTGACGTCCGCGCCAGGACGGCCCGGCGTCAGGGGGACGGGCCGCCGAGCCGGGGGCTCGCCGCTGGCCGGCCAACTTGGCAGGTCGGGACAGCGCGACCTTCACCTTCTGCCGGCCCGCCCGGCCGCCGAGCCGACTGGCGCCGACTGGCGACGGCCTCCCTGGCCGGGCCGTGACGACGGTGGCAGCCGCCAGCCGGGCGCTGCTGGTCACCCCAGACTGCCGACGGCTCGCTCCACCAACGGCACGCCCAGCGGCTGGTCGTGCCCCTTCGCACTACCAGCAAGCACAATGGAGAGCCCGGCTCAATACGCGAATGAAGACAACTCCCGTCCGACAAACAGGACAACTCAGTCACTCCCATTTCAGCCGCAAACAGCGTGCATCGTTGCGTCGATCTACGCACTGGCGTGGTGTCGCCAGCCGCCCCGGCCCGCAGCCAGCCCGTCCGGCGAGCACGTGGCGGCGCCCCCCCCCCCCCCCCCTCCCCCGCCTCTTCCCGGCTCCATCCCTAACCGGGCGCGAACAAAGCGGCGGGGCTGGGCGTCGGGGTTGGACGCCGGCGCCAGCGGCCGGCGGCCACGGAAGCGGCGCGTTTGCCGCGGCCGGACGCCGGCCGCACCAGCCGGTCAGCTGGCCGTCCCAGCGCCAGTGGCCCGGCCCTGAGTAGGCCCTGCTGCGCAGCGGCCCGCTCGAGCCGCGGACGGCGAGCGGCCGCCGCGCGACATCGATCGGAAACCCTGCCGCCGCGCCGCCGGCCCCTGAGGAATCCCCACGCTGACTGGCCATCTGACGCCCGCTTCCGGGCACGGGTGCCGCACTTTCCGCAGTGATGGGCCGCGCGCGGGCGGTGCATTTCGCGAAAGCTGCGGCAGGTGGCGGATTACGCTCTCCCGTTGCACGCGACTCTGGCGGTGGCAGGAAGCGTCGGAAATATCAGTCTGAAGGTGAAAACGACCGTTTTCCTCACTCGAAGGAGCACCCGACGGCTGCGGCACATTTGGTCATGCAGCTTTCACGTGAAATCGCGAACTACGCGGTGGCCTGGACCCCGCCTAGGCGACGACAACGGATCACCTGATTACCCAGCGCTGGCGCCCGCATCGCCGACAGCCGGCGACCAAACGGGGCACATCCGGGACGGACCGACCGGTGCCGACTGCGACGCAGTGCCGGCCAGCCAGCCAGCGCCCGCCCCGACCTGACCTCGGGTCGAGGCCGCGCGCCGGCGTAACTGAGCTCGGCCCGCAGCCGATCGGAGGTGCGTCGAGAACCGGCTGACCCGGCCGGCTCGGCCCGTGTTTACGCCCGCTGAGGCGGCCGGCCCCAGCGCGCCCGTCGACGCCTGCAGCTCAGGGTCAACCACCCCGGTGGCCGGCGGTTAACTGTCGCACACACTTCACGGCGCACCGCGACACCAAGAAGGCCCACATCAGGGGCGACAGGCGGGAAACTGCGCCGCTCGAAGGTGCTGCGCCGCTCGAAGGTGCTGCGCCGCCGGCGCCCGTCGTATCGGACGCGCAGTGTGCGGCCACGCAGTAGCTCCCGTGACATCGCAGGTCGTGCTACTGTGGCCGCAATCCTTGACTGATACAGCGTGGTTTGAGCACACAAAAAATCGTTTTGACGAATCCGTGTTTGTGGAGGCCACTTTCAGCACATTGTTCATCATTCATACCGGTCTGGACTCTAAAACCCATATCTGCGGGGTTACCCCACCCCCACCCCTTCAGACATAGCCGGCGCAATTTACCTGCCGGCGTGTGAATTGTCGCATGATGTGTCTCTGGTTGCTGATCAATGTCACTGTACGATTCCTTGATAAAAAGCGCGCCGTGACGCCGCACGCATGCGTTACGGCGCGTGATCACATCCCAGGAGTCGCGCGCATTCAGATGTGTGAAAATGTCAATCGGGCTTCGACGAGCCCAAAAATATTGTTTCAACGAGGCGGGTTCAGTAATCAATTTACAACAGAACTGAAAACAAGCGAATTTGATACCGCACTACGTGCTCCTGATGCAATGCTGAATAATACGCATTGGCTACGGGTATAAGTATCATCATTCACGCCGTCTGTGCCCAATATGACCACGAATATGGGTTAATATTTCAAGCGCGGGCCCAAAGATATCGGGAAACGCAACACCCGCCAGCTGCACCGCGTGTGTGCAGATATGTAATATACGAATACCAACGGTCTTCTACTAATACTGTTTTAATTCTGCACTGCAACGACTGACAATGTAAACGCGAAATGACTTAAACAAAACGAAACGTCTCGCTTTTGTTTCGTTGAAATGAACAGCCAACAATCAATGCTGACGCGGCCCCAGTGGGTCGAGCGCAGATGTTCCACAAACGACAAGGAATGTTGGCACTGGCAGTGCCTATGTACACAGCCTGTTCACAATGGTACAGTGCGGTTCGCCATCCGACCGGCCTGGGTGGGCCGCCGGCGTGGGCCGACAGCGACCCCTCATACTATCCCTCCGCCCCCTCCCCCTCCCCCCTACCCGGGGACAGACAGGCGGCGCTCTAAGACTGGCCGGTGGCGCCCGGCGGCTCCTCACACCGCTGCAGCCCCCCCCCCCCCCCCCCCCCCACATAAGGGGACTGACGGCGCTCAATGGCCGACCGGTGGCGCCCGGCGGCCGCTGCTGGGGAGGGCTGGAGCGTCCCCCGGGCTCGGCTCGGTTCCAGCAGGGACGGGGTGCTGGACTGGCGGCCCGACCCGCTCCCGCCAGCCGGCCCCATGGTCGCGGAGAGAGACGGTACAGCTGGACTCCGGCTGGCACGTCGGGCTGGGCCAAGCGGGGGTCACGGGGGCCGCACGGCGCCCACTCGGCTTCCAGAGCAAACGGGCTCACCAGGATGCACCACCAACGCAAAACCATGCCCCAAAAGGCTCGACAACAGCGTGAGCTCAGAGCTAAGGACGTCCCGCGTCCGAGATTCTGCACGCTGCTGAGTATTTTGCAGCCTCCACTAGAGCTGCACACGACGAATGTAATTAAAACCAGAACCCGCCCGACAGCAAACTGAAAGATTTTCCATAGAAGGATGAACTCGAGCAGTCAAGTTGAATTGCGTTGCAATTACGCGTATCAATACAAAGCTATGCTTTTAATGCCAACCGTCCAGCATAAAGTCGGTCAACGCACCCCACATCGACAACAGTCGAGGCAATCACACGGTTGGACCGGCGATGGGCCCCGGTCCATGTCTGGCCCCACCGACGCCAAACCGCCGTCAGCGTCGACCAGCCCGTGCTCTGCCTCACGCCGCGTTACTCCCCGCCGACCGGTGCGGCCTGACGCTCCGCACGGTCCCACTACGGCCTGGCGCTCGCTCCACAGAGGACTGCAACAGCTCACCGTCACGGGAATGTGACAGCTGACCGCCACAGGAATGTGACAGCTCACTGTCACGGGAATATGACAGCTCACCGTCACGGAAATGCGACAGCTCACCGTCACGGGAATGCGACAGCTCACTGTCACGGGAATGCAACAGCTCACCGTCACGGGAATGTGACAGCTCACCGTCACGGGAATGTGACAGCTGACCGCCACAGGAATGCGACAGCTCACTGTCACGGGAATGCGACAGCTCACCGTCACGGGAATGTGGCAGCTCACTGTCACGGGAATAGGACAGCTCACCGTCAAGGGAGTGTGACAGTTCACCGTCGCAGGAATGTGACAGCCCGCCGTCATGGTGGCCGCGGAGGAGGCCCGGATGCCCCAGCGCCACTGGAGGCGTCACGGGAGTCAAAATTCAAGATTTGGGAGTAGAAAATGATATATTCCTTGACGCTTTCAGGATCTCAAGTTTCCATTATTTGAATAAATTTCCTCTGGACAGTAATGGATAGAATGAACTTTCAGTCCCCTCAAGGGCTTTGACGAAGGCATTGTGGGTTCCCTGGCCCCCTTCACTTGGAGTGAATATGACGCACGGTGTCGGTCTGAGCTCCAAGCCAGCTGTCACTGTGTCGGTCAGAGCTCCAGGCCTGCTGTCACTGTGTCAGTCAGAGCTCCAGGCCTGCTGTCACTGTGTCGGTCAGAGCTCCAGGCCAGCTGTCACTGTGTCGGTCAGAGCTCCAGGCCTGCTGTCACTGGATCAGCCAGCGCCCCAGACCTGCTGTCACTGTGTCGGTCAGAGCTCCAGGCCAGCTGTCACTGGGTCAGTCAGAGCTCCACGCCTGCTGCCACTGTGTCGGTCAGCGCTCCAGGCCTGCTGTCACTGTGTCGGTCAGCGCTCCAGGCCTGCTGTCACTGTGTCGGTCAGCGCTCCAGGCCTGCTGTCACTGTGTCGGTCAGCGCTCCAGGCCTGCTGTCACTGTGTCGGTCAGCGCTCCAGGCCTGCTGTCACTGGATCGGTCACAGCTCCAGGCCTGCTGTCACTGGGTCAGTCAGAGCTCCAGGCCTGCTGCCACTGGGTCGGTCGGCGCTCCAGGCCTGCTACCACGGGATCGGTCACAGCTCCAGGCCTGCTGTCGGGGCCCAGCAGAGTGTTCAGTCTCCTGGCCCAGTCCGGCAGCCAGGCATCGTGCCGGTTCCAGTCCGGCTTGGAGTTGGAGTTGGAGTTTGAGCTGAAGTTGAAGTTGGAGTTGGAGTTGGAGTTGGAGTTGGAGCTGGAGCTGAATTTGAAGCTGAAGCTGAAGCTGGAGCTGGAGCTGGAGCTGGAGCTGGGGCTTGGCTGGAGCTAGAGCTGGAGCTGGGGCTTGAACTGGAGGTGAAACTGAAGCTGGAGCTGGAGCTGGAGCTGGAGCTGGAGCTGGGGCTTAAGCTGGAGCTAGGAGCTGCGACTGCACCTGGAGCTGGAGATGGAGCTGGAGCTGAGGTTGGAGCTGGAGCTGGAGAGCTGGAGCTGGAGCCTGCCTCTGGCCCACTCGTGTCGTGGCCGTGCCGGTGGCAGTTACTCGCCACGGCCGACTGGCCGGAGAACAGGAGCGAGCGCCAGTCACGAACGCTCCGACGATTAAGGTTCCACTCTGTTCCCACGGCCACGTGCTGTGTGACCAGGTTCAAGGTCAGTGGTCTGAATGATCACTGATGGCTCGCGGCGTGGTCCAAATGGCCGTCAGCCGGTCGGATGGTGATCATGAGGACCGACGACGAAAACTGCGTCAGAGGCGTGAAAGACCGCATTTAAGTTCAGAGTGGGTTGCTCATATATATTTGGGAAAAGTGCATTCTCCATCATTTGCAATATTATTTAAATGTCTCCCTAACTTTTTTAACCGATTTCTCGAAATCTAGATAAATTTCTAAGGCTGGCCAGGCCTTCAGAAATGTCTATGGCCTTGGGAAATTTCCTGAGCCCAGATGGTACAGCACGCTTAGAGTACTATTCTGGCCCTATCTCTCGCTTCTCAGCAAATCTCTCGAAATAATGACAAACGTAAATCATGACAAAATACTTTTTGCCCAAGACAACAACGGGTTCCCTTTCTTCTACTTTTCACTGTTTTGTTTTCACCAATCCCGGGATTTCCCCCTCCCCCTTCACGTCTAGCAACTTTCCGATAGGATCGATATGATTAATACTTTTGTTACGCGTTTTGATCACACAAATAATTCAGTGTGATTTAACATTATTGCACATACTACACAACTTATGTGCAACAAAGCGGTTGTAGGGAATCTGTGATTGTGGGCGAATGGTTGACGAATTGGGATAATCAGCCAAGGTGGCATCCAAAACCCACGGTTCAAATCCCTGCGCGTGCACCTTTCAGCATTTCTCCGTCCTCCCCACGGCCGGCTAGCTGGATTGGCTATCTGCCTTCCGTGGCCTACCGATCAACCGGCGGCTAGCTGGCAGGCCATTCAGCCGGAAGCCAACCTTGCACCTAGCCACTTCTGGCATGTTCAACCCCCTCCCCCCCCCTCGCACTGGGTACGCTGGGCGAAAGCCCCTGCCCTGGTCACGTTGTGTTAAGTGTAACGTCCTGAATCGCGGCCGTTCGGCCCCTACAATGAGCTATTGAACCCAGCTGAGAACCGAAACAAATAACAGGCGTCTCCTTTACCATGACAAAGAGCCAACGGCATCCACCCCAAAGGTACATTAAGTCATAGGTGGATACTATACGTACGTTTGTTAAGGTTTTAGTACGATTTACAACCGCACCCGAGTAACGTTACCGCGCCCGAAACCTTCACCACCTTGAAACCTTCCCTCGATAGGCTTTTTTTCACTAAAACATCTTTTCGTAGTCGGCCCACTCCAGGTCGGCGTTCCGGACCCGCTCTTAAGTGCAGGCCTCGGAAAATATTACCAGTTCTCAGAGCGCGTCAAATTACATGCTCGTGCCATCCCTCTTCGCGCGAAAAACAATGCAATCGCTTGGCTGTCAGCGCTAACAGGATTGTCCGTCCTGCGAAGACCACGTCGTGGCACTAGGGGCGAGATCCTTCCTGAGATACCCAAGGGCGGACACAGAACGCTGCCTGGGGCGAGGGGCATCGCCAGCTTCGGTAAGCGGGGGGGGGGGGGGAGGCTACGTCTTTTTTCAACACCTTTTTGGTGTCCTAATGAGAACATAAAATGTCGCTTTCCTCGCCTTAAGAAAAGTTATAAAACAAACACAAATCTTAAAAGAAGTTACGCATATCCCTTCTTCAACACACAAAAATGCGCATTTTTTTACTGACACTGACCATCTTGAGGGGGAATAGCCCGGCTGCCACCCACCCCTGGATCCGCCCCTGGAGAACCGCAACCACGTCAGCACTGAAGAACTCGGCCTCGATCTGCCTCAGCTTCTGCGAGCCTTCGCAAAAACGGACGATGACTGATGCTCTTTCCGACCGCGCCAGCACATCTCACATCCTTCTCAACAGCCATCTGTCAAGTGCGCAGTGACGCAGCGCCGACTGCAACGGCGCGCTGACAGTCGCAACAATGACTATACATGGTGACGTAATCAGGACCATGACCCGCAGCGGGGCCGCTGCCGAAAACGGTCCGTCACCTGGAGGCGGCGTCACAGTGGCAAAATGACATCGCCGTCACCCGAGTTGCTGTAATGTTGGTGTATCTTGCAGCGTTCGTAGTAACCACATAACGGGTTATCACCACGCAGCACGCTACACCACTCACCATTTTCATATCAAAAGCGATAGCCCTCGTTGCTTCCGCGATATCTCCCCACACACATTCAACGATCAGAACTAATCAGCGCCACGCGACAGCCAGCAGGCGTGCCGGTTGATTGTACGTCTAGCCACTGTATCTAAAGCCGGCGTCTGCCCGTCACCAGGCGTCGCGGGGGCCAGCTGGACGCTCAGCTGGGCCCGAGACACAGCAGGTCACGACCAGCACCTCCGCAGACGGGCCCAGCTGGCCGTCCAGCCGGCCCCTCGGTACAGCGGGGCACGACCAGCACCCCCACAAACGGGCCCAGCCGGCCACCCAACTGGCCTCTAGACACAGCGGGTCACGACATCCACATACGGGGCAGCCGAGGCTGTCTTAGCAGCGGCCGATCCCCAAGCCCACACCCGCCGCCGCCGTGCCGCACAGCTCCCGGGTCCGGTCGGCCGGGCGGGGCCGAGCCGCACGGGCGGTGCGTGACATGCGGCGTGAGACCGCGCTGTTGCGCGGACGGCCCGAAAGCGGCGCTCCCGGACACGCGCCGCGCGCGCCAACGAGGTCACACCGCCACGGGTCCGGCCGCGCGCACGCACAAGGACCGGCCTAGACCGAGAGGCCCGCGTAAGTGGCGCCAGCGCGCGGGGCCGGCCGGGTCGCAGCGGCTGACTCCCGTGTGGGGGGTTACACAGAACCACGCCGCCACCCGCGACAACACCTGATTCACAAGCGCCCCGTCACGCGACCGGGGCGCGCCGTAGGGACGCCCAGACCGCGGCGTCGTCTCAACCGGACCGACCGAGCGGACGGGCGGCCAGCACCGACGGCGGCCGTGTCAGCCGTCGCCCCGCCGACGCCGCCCGCCGCCCGCCGCCCGCCGCCCGCCGCGCCGCCGGTGAGGTCAGGAACACCGGCGGGCGGCAGGACCGCACGGCTGCAGCGCCGCCCCAGCCCGTAACGGAGCAGACGCGTCACGTGACTGGCCGGCGCGTCACGTGACCGGGCGGCGGCTGCAGCGGCGCGCCGTTGCCAGGCCGGCGCGCCGCCCGCCAGTGCCTTCAAGGCTGGCCGGTCCGCGCCGCCGCCGGCCGCCCTTTGTTCGCAGCTGCGGCGCTGAAGACGGCCCGGCCGGCACGCACGCGGTCGGCCGACGCGTGCGCCTCGGCCGTGCGGGTCCGGTGACCGGGCGCGGCGGCCAGCTGCCGGCGCCAGCTGACAGCCGCCGCCGGTGCGAGGTCAACGGCCGCCATCCGCCGGCTGACCTCGAGCGGGCCGGGCCAGCCACCCTCCCGCGGTGGCGGCGGCCGCGGCCGCAGCGCCGTGCGGGTGGAGACGGTCATCCGACGCTGGTCCAGCGAGGGACTCGAGCGGCGCGGTACAACCCAGCTGCCGGCGAACAACAGGGCGCCCGCTGGATGCCGTCTAGCTGGACCCGGAGTCACAGTACGGGCACATGTTTGGATGATGGCTGGATGTTTGGATAGCGTTTGGACCCGTCCAATCTTTTCAAGATAAGATAACTTTCAGCACGTCGCACCGTTCGCGAAGCGACGGTTTCGCAATATCCTCGTCCGACGCAGCGGCCAAAGTACAGCGCCTCGCCGGCCCGAGCCGACAAAGCCCATCGACCGATACTCCGTCGGAGCACGCAGACGCTGCTGGAGCGTTTATCGGTCCGATCGGGGAGCGTTGGTGCCGCATCTCTCCGCATCAGCTGACAGGCCGGGTGGGACGGGCGCCGGCCCCGCTGGCCCGGCAGCTGTTCCGTCTATTCTCACGCCGGAAATGAGGGCGCCCATGCCAAAGTGACGGCGAGGACCGCCGTCCGCAGCGCGGAAGCGAACCGGAAACCAGGCCACGCAGCAGCGTGCCAGCTTTGGTGCGCACGCTGCGGTGGAGATGGCTCCACGGCTCGGCCGATGCGCCGCGCCCTCACCTCCGCCCGGGAAATGCGCGGGCGCCTTGAAGGGATGTGTGCGTGCGCCCTGAAGGGATGTGTGCGTGCGCCTTGAAGGGATATGTGCGTGTATCTTGAAGGGATATGCGCGTGCACCTTCAAAGGATAAGTGCATGCGCTTTGAAGGGATATGCGCGTGCGCCTTGAATGGATATGTGCGTACGCCTTGAAGGGATATGCGCGTGCGCCTTGAATGAATAGCCGCGTGAGCCTTGAGGGGATAACCGCTTGAGCCTTGAAGGGATTACTGCGTGCGCCTTGAAGGGATATGTGCGTGCGCCTTGAAGGGGTGTGTGCGTGCACCTTGAAGGGATAAGTGCGTGTGCCTTGAAGGGATATGTGCGTGCGCTTTGAAGGGATATGTGTGTGCGCCTTGAAGGGATGTGTGCGCCCTGAAGGGATATGCGCGTGCGTCTTGAAGGGATAAGCGCGTGCACCTTGAAGGGATAAGCGCGTGCGCCTTAAGGGAAATGCGCGTGTGCCTTGAAGGGATATGTGTTTGCGCCTTGAAGGGATATGTGTATGCGCCTTGAAGGGATAAGTGCGTGCGCCTTGGAAGGATGTGTGTGCGCCTTGAAGGGATAAGCGCGTGCGCCTTGAAGGGATAAGCGCGTGCGCCTTGAAGGGAAATGCGCGTGCGCCTTGAAGGGATATGTGCGTGTGCCTTGAAGGGATAAGTGCGTGCGCCTTGGAAGGATGTGTGTGCGCCTTGAAGGGACAAGCGCGTGCGCCTTGAAAGGATAAGCGCGTGCGCCTTGAAGGGTTATGTGCGTGCGCCCTCATCTGTAGGGGCTGTGCCGAGCCAAACTGAGATGGAAGACGCGGCGCTACAGCTTTCACGTCTTGGCTGATACAGAAAATACAGGAAGCGCCTATGACAGCAAGTAAGGCAACCATGTCAGAGAGCGTTTGTTTTTAGAGATCGAGTGCACGCTACGATGGTCCACAGCAACCCGATGACTCGCAAAAGCGTCTGCATATAGCGCACGACAGCAAGACAAGCAGCGACTTTTCGGTTCCGGGTGGCACCACGCCGTTTTTGCCACCGTTCCTTTGGTCATAGACCTGCCTTAGCGTATACGCGCATGCGTGCGGTTGCATGCTGTACATAAAACGTCAATGATTTAGGAGACGCCTGGGTGTCTATGCGCACAGACTGACTTTGAAACACCACTGGTTGAAGGCAGAGGGTCCTTGTACTTTAGGTTGGAGAAAATGGTGACTTCAAGACGCTGCACCAACACTAGACATCCGTTTTTGAAATCGAGGGCCCTAAACATACGACCGGTAATTCTGCACTTAAATTTACCCCTGATTATACGAGTTTCAGCAATCTTCTCAAGAGTCTTACGGACCTGTCCATTCTGTCATCTCCGCGGATTTCTAAGTGCTGTAACGTGCGTTTACGAGTCAACTCGGGTACCTGAAGAGCACGCTGGCATTCGCCAAATGGTCTTCAAAACCCAGAACGTTGCGCCACATGGTGTCCAAGCACACGCAGCAAGACAATGCCTGCCAACAACGTTTAAGAAATTATTATTATATACTGTCGCTGTCACGGTGCTTTAGCCCAGGTGGCCACTGCACGAATGCAACGGAAGTCTTAACGTCCACAACGACCTTGCAATAAAGCAGCTGTTGCGGGCATGCTGAATGGCGAAAGCGCGAGAACACACTAAGCCTCAGCGGCAATGCCTAAACAGGGTCCTAAGAGCCTCCATTGACCTGGCACGGCCCAGTTCTACACAGCAGGGCGACAGCCGCAGTTGCCAGAGGCTGCCTTTGTCGCCGCGGGGATGTCAAATTCGATGTCGTTTCAGTGGAAGGCCGGTTGCGCCCTGCTGGCGAGCTCTTTGTGGTCGGCGGCGCGCAGCCGGCTGGCAAACAAGGCCTGGTAGCCATGACAACGCCACTGGCCAGGCGGCTTTGGTAGCCGAGCCAAGCTGGCAGCATTAGCGGGCCGGATGTCGGCCACGATCAGCTGGTGGCGTGCTGCTCGGGAGCGCGGCACCGCTGAGCCGGAGGAGGTGGAGCGAGCCGCCCGGCCGACAGATCGATGCGGCCACGCGCCAGGGGACAGCCGCGGGGCAGCCGGCTCTCGTCGGAGCCCCCCGCGGGACATGCCAGCAGCTCCGACACGATCGACGACGGCCGCTCCGCGCTCTCTGACGCCCGACAGGCAGCAGGCAGGTCCGCTTTGTCGCGGCTCATACGAGGCCAGGCTCCGAATCGCCCAGTGGGGAGAGCCGAACCGCGCGGCAAAACACCCCCACCGGCAGCACACATCCCCCCCCCCACCCCCACCCACACAGCACCGGCCCGAAGAGGCCCCTCGACCGCCCCTGTTCCTCCCCGCCCGGTGGTCAGAAAGCTGTCCTGACGAGCGCCGGCGCTTTGTGAGCGTTGAGTGGCGCAGGCGGCGCCCGCCGCCCAGGCGTCGACAGAGAGCCATCTGTTGCGGCCGGTGCGGCCTTCAACGGACAGCGGGCCTGACTGCAGGGCCGTCCGCACAAAAACGCCGTCGCAGTGCGTGCCCGCTCAAATCGATACGGGCGCCTTTGTCGACGGCCGGTACCTGGCCGGCCGTGGGCGGCCGTCCAGCGGATCGATCGGCGCGGCCGGCGGCGTCTCCCCACTGGAGCTCCTATCGATTCCCTATCGACTGGCTGGATCCCCACCAGAAAAAATCGAGGCCGCTCAATCGGCTGGCGGCCAGCTGGCCGGCCGGGCCGGCCGCGGCGCCAGCGGAGGGGCTAGCGCCGCCCCGGCCCTCTCGCAACGACGCAGATGCCCGGGCCCACCCGCCCAAACCGCCGGTGTCCGTCTCACGTGCATCCGACCCCGTCAGCTCCGACCTGGCGGCTGCAGCGGCTCGAGGACTCTTTGTTGCTGATCGCAGCGCAGACTGCGCAGGGTTCAAATGACGCACGTGGCGGGGCCGCCCCGAGCCGCTCCACGACACGGACGGCCACGCCGCGCACGCGCGCCCAGCACCCAAGCCTGGCCTGCCTCCAGCCTGGATAATTTGGATGATGAACAATGATGTGGTCGGCTTGAGTGGCCCGCTGCGTCGTCACAATGAAGGGACTACCATGATGAGACGTCAGTGTATCACTAACGTACGTCCGACCAAAACGCAGGGGCCAGGGGCGTACTTTCGTAAAGTGAATTGATGGGGGGGGGGGGGGCTTAAACCATGATAATTGATAAAACGTATTTCCCAACGTCCAACGAGTTTTCCTGAAATCGAACCTACTTTTGCCTCAAAGTTTGGGGACTGGAGCCCCCCCCCCCCCCTCATTCCCAACTGAAAATAAAACAACATCCCTGCATCAAGAATGCATGCACTCCACAACACGTTCCACCATTGATAGACAATCCAAATACAAATTCTGCCCTTTTTCTGCCCATTCTTTTCATGCATTATCTAAGACCCACAGCTAAAAGATGAAATCCCTGGGGTCCGGACATTCACGATTGTGCAAGGTGACACGTCTTCACGCATTGGTGGTAACCGTCATCTTGCCAAGCCGAATCACTGACCGGGCCATGACCCCGGGCCATCACGTACCGCCTTGGGGCAATCCTCAACTAAGACGCAGAATAAGGTCATGGCCCCTTCCTCACAAAACTATTCGTGCTCAACTGCATTTGAACGCTCTATCCCACACAAAAAAATGACCCAACTACCTGGCGTGTCATTGTCTTGACTGCCTTTATGACGCAAAAGCAATCATATTTCGTCGGTCCTTTCACCTGCCAGCCCACTTCCGACCGCCGTGAGCATAGCCTGTCGAGTCTGACGCTGTGCCCGGGCGGGATAGCAGGATTGTTCCAGACAGGGGTGGCCAGATGTGAAGCGGAGGAGGCGGTGAGGAGGCTGCACACGTAAC
This sequence comes from Pollicipes pollicipes, assembly GCF_011947565.3. NCBI lineage: Eukaryota > Metazoa > Arthropoda > Thecostraca > Pollicipedomorpha > Pollicipedidae > Pollicipes > Pollicipes pollicipes. The sequence continues at coordinate 54,087,145 of NW_023597054.1, read as the reverse complement.
TGTGACATGAGGATGCTTGAGGGTTTCACGAGCACATCCACAACTGAGGCATTTCGCACCAGTTACGCTACTTATTCCGCGGTTTCCTTCTCGTGAGGCATCTCACTTCGTGGCCGGTTGTTATCATAAATTTCGGTATCTGCCGAGTTCCCTTTTCCCGACATTTTCCCAGTTAATGGCGACAGTAGCAAGGAGCGACAAAAATGCTGCCTCTTTTCAGTTTGTATTGCTGGTGCTCCTCGCTCCACCTCACTTGCCTTTCATAACCATATGGTTATTCGCTTCGACACACATGTCACTCGCTGGGATTCGCAATACGTCGGCGGCGGGGAACGTGGTTGCTTTTGCGGCCTGATCTGCCGCCTCAATGCCAGCAATGTCAACATGGTTCGTGATTCACTTTCTCGCGGCACGGCAAGCTTCCTCGCGATCACCAGTAACGGATGGGTTTCAAAGAACACAGTAACCCAGGTCGGTGTATGCACTGAAGCGAGGTGAACAGGACGTTTTGCTTCCTTGCCCTCCGAGGTTCCATCACTTGTATCTACAAGCACTGGTCCTCTCATCTATTGTCAAAGCGCACAGATGAACACGAAAATAAAACAAACAAACAAAAACGGCACACAGGTAACTTACAACACTTCCTGTTTCTCCCAAAACTTTATTTCTAAAACAGCTGACGGTGTTCTTTATCTTGATTTACTCTACCGCCGCCCAAACCCCGCCGCGCAAGAACCTTCGACCAAAACAACAGCTCGTTCCAGGAGCGCGCCACAAACCATCATGGCCGCAGCCGACGCCAACGTCTGGTGGTCCAATCTCACTTCGGTCATCAGTGGCACATGTTGTTTAACCAGCCATGCTCAGTTAACAACTTCTGTTGACGAAAGCACAAGATCAGTGACAAAGAAACTGGGACAATCAATTGTCAGTACTCACCGAATGATTGAATTCCACACCTCCACGGTTCAAGCGTGGTCCGTTGTCAGCCCGAACTTATTTCTTCGCGTCGGGCAGTGACTGCCGATAGCCTAACTGCCCCCAGACGTACCTGAAGCGCAGCAGCCGCAGCTACACCCTCCAGCGGCCGCCCCCCACCATGCTCTGAAGCGAAATGCGCAGGCTGCGCGAGGTGGTTACTGCGCAATGTTTTCCTCGCAGGTCTTTGTTTTGATCAGCTGTTCAGGATAGTTGGAGCTACCAGAGACAGATCAACGTTGTGTGTTTGGAAACAGATCAACGGCACTGGTCTGACGGCGTTTCAAACGGGACCGAACTTTTAAGTGCCGGGATTCAGTGCATCCAGCGTTTAAGGGGCTCTGCATCTCATGTCATCAGATATGGTGTTTCCGAGGTGCACAGCTGAGATATTAACGTGGAACTTATCGTACCTATACTTACTGGACAAAGAAGATACGCAAGGTGAGGGAGCACGCACGTTGACGGTACTTCTTATCAGCAGGTTTTGTTCATGAAATGGAAAAAACAGTGTACTATTTGAAACAATAAAAACGAAACCAGAATATGTTTTTGACCCGTTTGGGACTTATTTCAAGTGATCCAGATCGATAGCGCTCGACGTATCAACCATTTAACAAGCGTGGTTATTCGTATTCGCATTCGAGTCTAACTACTAGTTCAAGCTATACAGACGACAGCTGCTTAAATACGATTTGTTATATCGCATACAACGTTTATCACCGCACTGCCACCCACCTGACGGAATTCCCAAGCACGACTGCTAAGAATGCAATGTCGCAGTGCGTTGTTGATGTGCCCACGACGCAATTGAACAGATGGCAGCACTAGTTGGCGCGTCTGTGCCACAGACCGACGAAATCGGGGAAAGATGGCGCTGCCAACCGGTATTTCTGAGTCAATGTATGCCCAGGAACGGCTTTTATGGGTAGGGTCTAGTGGGACGGCTAAAAGTGGTTTGATGGCGAGAATATTATGGAGATTGACTCCCAGACAAGCCGGGATTACCGGGCTTCATTCTCCCAAACTATGCCTGGGTTAGCCCGTGTTCAGCTTATGGCTGTGTTTCGAAGGAATTATTCGTCTCTCACACAAGTTTTCTCCATTACGACATCGTATTTCCTACTCCGATGTTGAGACTTGAAAGACTTGTGATGTACGAAACATCAGCCCCGCATCTCACAATCATATGAGATGAGATAAAGTGTTCGCTGCGCCATGCCGACAGCGCGCTGCTGAAGGTGCCATGTTCCTGTGCGACAGTCTGCTGACTGACAAGCGAGACTCTTGGAATCGCATGGAGCGGTTCAGCCTACGGCCGGCGAAGGGAGGAGACGGACCCCTGATGACCTCGGTGGCAGCGCGGACGCCTTCAACGCCCACTTCGCCGCCGTGAGACCCGCACAGCAGCGGAGGCCGCAGCGGCGCGACGATGCCGCCTAGCCCCCGGTTGGCCCACGACCGAACCGCGTCTGTACCTTCGACCTCGAGCTGCGCCCGGCAACCTTGCTCGAGCTGTCCGTAGCCATCGGCCGGCTGAGCGCGTCCAGGGCTGTCGGCGTCGATGGAATCCCTCAGCTGGCTGTCAGAAAGTGTCTTCCGGTCACTATTTCGCACCTACTCCACTACTTCACTGTTCCATCGTCTAATGTACTTTTCCCGGTGCCTGGAGAATTGCTCGTATCACTCCTGTGTTCAGGTCAGGTGACCATGGAGATTTGACCATTTTCGGTCAATCTACATACTCTTTGTGCCATCAAAAATTACCGAAAAAGTCGTCCGTGCTTAACTCACCTCATATCTGCTCAATTACCACTTACCTTCGCAGTCATAGTACGCGTACCAACCGTGTCACTCTGCGGAGAACGCCGTGCTCGACGCCGTCATACGGCTCTCAAGGGTCGTCGACAACGATCATGTCGCGTCGGCCACGACGATCGACCTCAGCAAAACCTTCGACAGAGTCGACTATGGCGTCCTCCTGAGTAAGCTGGAGTGGTGTGGTGTGGCCTCCGGATGGATTTGGAGCTATTTGCATGGTCGGAGGCAGCTGGTGGGCGACACCGAGCCGTTACCACTGTGACACGATGTGCCTCAGGGATCCCTAGCCGGGCCAATCCTGACCTCATCTGTATCAACGACTTCTCCAGCTTCCTCCCCCATGGCCGCTCTTTTCCTATGCCGATGACACCCAGATCCCTGATAGTTCCACACCCGACGTCATCGGCCCGTCCCACCCCAAATCCTGCATTGAGGAGTCCATGCAGGGCCTCCAAATTCGATTTCAATGAAACGATCTAAAAATGAACCCCGAGAACACCAACTTCACTCTGATCGGCGCAACATCTTGCATTCCAAAGACCGGCAACTTTCACAGCAACATTTCCGGCTCAACTACCGACCCCTCAACAACAGTGAAAGTACTGGGTGTAGTCCTCGACCAACACCTGATCTGAGAGACCCACATTGTCGCTGTCGTTCGACGTTGCAATGCCATACTCGTGTCGTTATTCAAGGTTCGACACCACCTCATCCGCGGTGTTTTTGGCTCTTCTTGTTTGTGCGCACGTTTTCCCAACGTGCAAATACTGTCTGTCCGTGTGGGGAGGTGCTGCCGACTGCCACCTGAGGTAGGTCCAAATGGTTATCCATTTTGCCGCCAGCCTGGTGACCGGTATCGCCACTGCGACCACATCACGTCTGCCTGAGAAACACTGGGATGGTTCAGCGTGGCGGAGATAACGCGCCGAAGCAACCGTGTAAACATGTACCGAACACATTGCATGTTAACAGGGCGCCCGCCGCTCTGCGCTCGCTGTTCTATACGTGCGCGGAGGACTCCCAGCGTACTACCCGGGCCGCGGACCGTGGGAGCGGTTCCTTGTACCTGGATCGCGTCAGAGTGACTGCCGCCACTCAGCGGCATTTTCCGTACCGGGCGGCTGCCGTAAGAAACTGTTTACCCCAGCGACTGCCTACGCTCTATCACGGCGCGCCTTCCTGTCTGTTTAAAGGCTCTGACCTCGTGACTGAGAAGTACGATCGTGTGTGCGTGTGTGCTTATGCCGAACTTAGAAATGCGTTTCTGGCATACTTTTGTGTTTTGGCGTTCTTGTATAAACCCGACTGGGTGCAGAATGGTCACCGCGTGGAAGCCCCCAATATAAACAAACTTTGAGCGATAAGCTATATTGTGTCCGCGTGTCAAGATGACCTCAGCAAAAATTATTAGGAGACTGCTATGTCTTAATGAAATGTTTTAGTAGACCAAATTCCTGAGAACCCGCTCTCCTCCGGACAATACACAAATCAAGCTCAGAACGGGTTTCCACGAGTCCGTTCTTTTCTGAATTCGCATAACCATGCTCACCAACGTACCTTGCTATATCTAGACCCTTAACGAGCATACCAACATTTTATACGGCGGTGTCAAAAGAGCTAAGCCCAGGAATGTCACGTGTAACAAATTCAGTAAAGCAATCATACTAAGTCGAACCCGCATATCATACCAATATCATAACAAGTCGCGCGTTCGTTCATCTCATTCATTCTCGTTATCTCCATTTAGTTCTGTTCCCTGAATCAAATTAATTGCTCGCATATGACGTGTGCATTTTATGTTAGTTCAATGGTCCAAGCTGTAACTTGACTCAAAGATATCCTGTCCTCGTTCTTCGGCCATGTGATCCGATTCTTAAAATCACACGTCCGTCGGTTGTGTGCCACGGATTCAGAGCGTGCCAACAATGCCCCTCCGGAAATGGCGCAGAGACGAGGCGACAGACCGCTGAGCCGCCACGCCCTGACCGGGCAGGACGGCGTGCAGTACTCCAGCTCCGAGAGTGAGACTTCCGCCCAGCGGTCCGCCTCCTCGGCGTCCTCCGTCGGCTCCGACTGCTCTGCCAGCGACGAGGACATCCAGCGCTGGGTGCGCTCGGCGGCGCGCTCGCACCAGTACCTGGCCTGCAAGTGCTCTGCGTCCCGGCCGCTGCCCGGCGTCACCGGTTTGGAGAACCTCGGCAACACCTGCTACATGAACGCTGTGCTGCAGGTGCTGGCGCACACGCAGAATCTCGTCAACTACGTCGTCAGCGGCCTCTTCCGTGAGGACCTGAACCGGCAGTCGGCCACGCGCGGAGAGGTCGCCGAGGAGGTGGCACAGCTGCTGACCATCATCTGGTCGGGCAAGTTCCGCTTCGTTTCGCCGCACCGGCTGCGCGCCGTCATCGGGGCGCAGCGCGGTGACTTCGGCGGCACACGTCCGCACGATGCCCACGAGTACATCCTGCTGCTGCTGGAATGGCTTCACGACGACCTGAACGTAGCGCCGGAGCCGTCGGGAGCGGCGCCGCTGCCGACGCCGGAGGGGCTGTCCAACTTTGAGGCGGCCGAGCGGACCTGGCGCCAATTCCGACGCGCCAACGACTCAATCGTAGTCAACCTGTTCCACGGCCAGCAGAAGTCGACGCTGCTCTGCACGGCCTGCGGCTTCGAGTCAGCCACGTTCGAGACGTTCTCCCTGCTCTCCCTTCCCCTGGCGGCGGGCGCTTCCACGTCGCGCAGCAGCCTCTACCACTGCTTGGAGCAGTACGTCCACGGCGACCTCATCAACGGCTGGACATGTCCCAAATGCCGGCGACGCCACGACGTTTACAAGAAGTTCGACATCTGGCGCATGCCGCCCGTCCTCATCCTGCATCTCAAGCGCTTCAGCTTCGGTGGCAGCACGATGCGCAAGGCGCACGGCCACGTGTCCTTTCCTCTGCGTGACCTGGACTTCAGCCAGCTGTCGATCGGACCCCATCCAGAGACGCACAGTCTCGTGTACGACCTGTACGCGGTGGTGGAACACCACGGCAGTCCGCACTCGGGACACTACACCGCGTTCTGTTTTAACCAGCCGGCGGCGCGATGGTTCTTCGTCGATGACGTCATGCTCAAGGAGACGGCCGCGGCCAAGGTCAAAGACGCGTCCGCCTACATGCTCTGTTATGCTGCTAGGGATGTGGCGTGATGCCCCCAGTCGCGTTCGTGTTGTGGGCGGTGTTGTTAAACAGGCATCTGTACGTCGATTTATATTTTCCGTTGGGCTCGTCAGTTTCCATTACGTTAATACTCTTGCTATCGCCATGCGCTGAATCGATACCTTCCCATCTTTTCTGAAATCGAAGAGCATCCACTCGTGGAACTATATCTGCCACCCGCTATCTGAGCCCCTCTCCTCCATGGCTTCGGTCAGAACTGGCAAACGAAGCATAATAACATACACGAAACTATGAAAATGCAGTTTTTGATCGCGCCGCTTGACTGCAGGTTTCACAAATGACAAAATTTCGCTTAGCGTTCTATGGAAAAAAGCTTTAAGATAACTTAAAAGTAAACTAAACCTTTTCTGGTCCCACCACACAAAAATCACCGATGAAAAGCATACGCATGCGAGAGTCAAGTCCTATTCTAAATGCCCATTGTTCATGTCTCCAGTTCAGCCGGGTCCGGCCTAGCCCTGCCCTGTCACTTCCCAGCTATATATCTGACCTGTCCTGTCCTGGCTTCTTGGTCTCCCGTCTGGCGCATCTCGGTTAGTTTGTCCTTATCTGGTCTGGTCTGGTCTGGCCTGGTTTGATCTGGTCTGGTCTAGTTTGGTCTGGTTTGGCTTGGTTTGGTTTGATTGGGTTATATTTGGTTTGGTTTATTCTGGTTTGTTTTAGCCCGATCTGGTCTGGTGGGGCCCTGGCTGTTTTCGCTTTGACTTGTCCAGACCAGACTTATCCAGTGCTGGAGATGTCCTTTTTGCTCCGCGCAGTACATCCAGTCTAGAGTGATAATGCCTTGGATATATCAGCTCTCCCCTGTCCTTTCATGTCCGATTTAGCTATTTTCGCTCCCGGGCCAGTTAGTTTGGAAATGCTCCTCCTCCTCTGCTCCGTGCTGTCCGGTCCAGTGGGATTAATTCCGTTCCGGCCATCTTTGCATCTAAGCCTTTTCCGTCCGGTCAGGCCCAATCAGATCTGGTCCAGTACAGTCCGTTTCCGGTTCAGGGACGTAGTCAAGGAGACGGCCACGGTGGCGGTAACCTCCTCCCCCCGAGCCAAGGTTTTTACGCGAGACACGGCGTAATTTCGCTGCAATTTGGTATAAATTTGCAGGACTTTGGAGAAAACTGACTTTGCCCCCCTCCCTGAAGAAAGTGTCCCCTACTTGCGTGCTTGTCCCGGTTCGGTTCGGTTGGTTCGGTTTACTTCAGTTCGATTCGGTTCGGTTCGGTTCGGTTCAGTTCGGTTCGGTTCGGCTCGGTTCAGTTCGGTTCGGTTCGGTTCGGTTCGGTGCTGTGCTTTGTGCTGCGGTGCGGTGCGGTGCGGTGCGGTGCGGTGCAGTGCTTGTCTGTTTCCGCCCCATTCTATTGTTTCTCTTCCTGTTACGGCGTCTGTACGCGGAGTGAGATGATTTGGTAAGGATAAAGCTTATAAAGACTTTGCAATATGGCTACATCAGTGATTCAGTCACTGGCATCGCATAGGAAAACCAAGGCCCTGTGGAACGCCGACGGAATACTATGCTGCAAACCAGCGTGCTTTTTATCACCAAAACCGATGGGAAACTAGGCGGAATGGGTGGACATGTCCCAGAGGTGATCGCACTTGTGCTCTGTTGAGTTCCGGGTGCAATCAAAACCCAAGTACGCCCCTACGTAACTTCGTAGATCTTTTAGTCTACCTTTGGCGACTTGTTGACGGCCAAGTCATGCGTGACCGCGGTTTGGGCACGTCCAAATCTTGATTCAAATATGAATATGTTCGCTACTGAATATTCATATATTATATCATTAAAAATATATTTCACATCTAAGTATAATATAAGATATATTGAATGGTGGAACGCCATGGAGTTTTAACACAAAAACGAATGCTTTGTTCCAGCCGCAAATTCCCAACCGGTGCCGACCTCCGACCAGGCATTCGTTCAGCTCGGTGCACCTGGTGGTGGGGGTGTCGAGGAGACGTATCGTTTGTCGGTCCGGCACTGGTCACGAGCTGTGCCTTCCTTAGCACGCCACCCAAGAAGCAAAGTTGACCGTGCGTTCTGTACTTTACGCAGTCTGTGTCTTATGAGAGCTTTCGCCATTTCGACGTTTATCCCGTACGATTTTCATCACGTGCGGTTTGTACTCCAAACGGCTTTTTCAGTTGTAACCGTTATCCTGCATGATATTTTCCCACATAATCTTCTGCCGTCGCGGTAATTATCTCACAGGAGAATTTTCCAGAAGTGTATGTCGCACGAACTTCGACCTTTTACCCGATTGTCAATGAATTATGTCAATTTGTGATTAGAAGCGCCCATGTCGTTTTCGTTTTTGTCTTTGCTGGTTATTGGTATTACAAACCTTGGGTTTTGCACCGTACACTACATCTGCGTAACCAACATAACTATGTCATGTTCTTGCGCAGGTCCCGCACAGGGGGATGCCGTGCTTGCCCATAAACCGAATGTTTACCCGGTCTGAACACGACAGTAACGTCACTAGTGCCGAGACCTAAACGAGGCCCGGACGCTAGCCTTGGGGCATAGCCCTGCGTGGCAACCAAAAATCGGAAATTTTTGTACAAATAGTCATAGTGTACAAAATGCTAATGGAGGCTGCATGTGACCAGCGAGCTGAATGCGTACAATTTGATGATGAGTATGATGATGTGCTTTGTAAGCCCATAAGGCAAGCCATTAAAATTCGATGACGTGATAAGTGAAAACGTGCACGCAATGATTATACGGGTGGGACGGCAAAAAGTTGGGCTCTCTTCGCATCCGTGGCGAGCAAGCTGTTAGCGACAGGTGCACGTGACGAGCGAGCCAACTGCGGAATGTTTAACGTCGAATGCAATAATATGCTTTGCAGGCTTATGTGGACAATCATTACAATGACGTTGGCGTGGAAATTAAAAACGCCAACGCAAGAATGGCTGCAGAGATGAGCGGCCGTGATAACGGACTGCTTTCGCACCGATAATCAACAGACTTTGGGACAGATGCACCTTAATAGGGAAATGAATGCGTAGAATTTTGTGGGGAGTGTAATGAAGTGTTGTTTGCAATTTCGTATGCTTAGCGGTTAAAAGCAAAGACGTTTACGCGCGGTCTTTTGCGCGTAAAACGCGCGCGCGCGGAGGTGTGTTGGAGGCTTACTGCTTATGGGGCAGCCTGAACATCGAGCTATCTTCTTACCGGCAACCAGCAGATGCTTACTGATAGTTGCATATATCCGCGAGCTTAGCAAGTAAAACTAAATGGCAACAATTATAATGTGTTTTGTAAGCCTATTACCAGCCAAACCGTTCAAACCTAATCGGCCTAGGAAGTGAATAGTGCTACGTAGAAGTACGGGTACGAGAGCGTGGGTGGATTGCGCCCGTACAATGTTCGATGCCACCCTAACGCGAATAAGCCTTGGGTGTACGTCTTCACTTTTCATGCCTTGGCATTGTAAAGCTTTCCGCATGAGCTTATAAAGCGCATTGCACATTTGCACATTGATCACGAGGTCGATGACCGGCTCGGTGGCCACACGCATCAGTCGCTGACGGCATTTTCATTAATTGTGTATTTGTATCTATTTTCACGTTCCGGGTGTGCCCCAGCATTACGTCTGTCGGTAGCGGACCGCCGCGCACAAGGGACAGCGCAGTGAAATTTTGGAACCAGTGACGTAATGCTGGCGTTAAGCGAAGATGAAGCCAAAATCACCGGACAGTTTTACCTTTCTAGTGCGACCTTGGGCTCATTGATGCGCTAATTGCGACGCAGTTTCAGGGTGTTGGTGTTATGAACGCTTAACGTGCGACTTGCGTATTGCATTTGCCTTCACCTAATACTGCGGGCATTCGTTACTTCGCGCAAAAATCTTAGCTGTGCGTGAGTCGCGCCGCCGTTGAAGGGGCGTGACATTCTCAGGCAGCTTAAACGGCATTGATAAGTATAAATCGCCATGTCTGAATACCAGTTTGTAGGCAAATCAGGCTTAAAGCTGAAAGGTGTCTCAGATCCTTCACTTAAAAAGTGAGTAATTGGGTGGGCCATGTATCTGCGTTTTGTCTGTCAGTTCAAATTGTTTGGACTTGTCATATCACATTTGCTGGTACTGCTTGCATGTCTAATTGTATAGGATGTAATGGCTAGGCTCTGTCATCTGATGAAAAATGAAGTAACTGCAAATATTTGCTCTGTCCCCCAGGTGCTCATGACATTCAAATAGTTTGGCAGTGGTCACTATGCCATCTCCTGTGTACTCATGTAGTGTCTGGGAGCATACAGCACTGTAATGGAGCTAGTTCTATCTGTATTGCCAGATCCAGGCATATGTTTTGTGTTGCAGGCAGAAGTCATTTTTGCAACCTTTGGTATGTGCACATGGCTCAATCAGCTTCTCATAGCCTTTGATAATCCTGATGTGTCACTGTGTTTGATGGAGGTTGCCGCATCCAGATAAATGTGGGAGTTGAGAAGCTGCTAAGCAAACCGTGGCTGTCATGCCATCATCAAGTAAACTGTGATAGTGGTATGTTTGTTATGGGGTCATCACTGGTATGGTTAGCACAGGATAGTGGGTGCCATGTTTGACTAAGGTGAATCATGTGCCAGGGCACAAATTGTAAAGTTGTGTTTTTGCTCCATTGTTTCAGGAAGAAAAAGAAGAAAGATAAGCAGAAGATTCTGGATTCCATTGTGAAATCAGGTGCAGATACCAGTGAACAGAGTGAATTTAAAAAGCCACAGAGAATAAAGACAAAGGCAGAACTGGCATTTGAGAAGCAGAGAGAGAAAAATGTAAGACCATCACAGGCTAAGTGTAACTTCCTCAAAATTTGTGATTGGGTTTTCCAGTAGGGGAAATGTGCTCTTGAAACAGATGTAGCCAATTAGGTATCACTGGTGCGAGTCTCACACACCGGGTGCTGCGCCATAGATTAAGCAAACTGACAGGTGTGAGATGAAATTTGTCATTGCCATTATATTGTGTTTGGAGCTAAATAAAGGGTAAGAGTTATTCAAACATGTATTGTGCATTGAATGATATCAATATTGCACCAGTTTCACACTAGATTCCATTATCTGAGACTATTCGAAAGTGTGATGCCTCTACTGGTGATGCAGGCAGTTATGCAGGTACAGGGACTATAAGGAGTTTTTGGAGGGGTATGGTGAGATCTTGTGTGCAAAGTTGACAAGTTTAGGGGGAGGTTAGTGTATGTGCAAGGGAAACATTGTTAAATATTTGTTTCAAGATCTGTTTGGTTATAGCCAGTGGTAAAGTTTCACATAGGTTGTTGTGGGGTGAAGTATGATAAATGGCATAACATGCCCCAAAGTACATAAAAATCTGGCATCTCCCAATTGTGGCCCCCATTCTTCTCAGTATGGTGGCAGAAGATCAGTGGTATGTGAGCACATGTACAGCATGTCCAGAAAATTTGATTTTAGGATCTAAAGTTGAACCAATGATTAAAAGATTTAACCCCCAGAATTCAAGTTACCACAATGGGATCATGGAATGCTCTCTCAGTGCACTCAGTGCACCCTCATCATTTTATCATTTTATCCAGATCAATGTCATCTTATCAGTGATCAAATAGGCTATGTCAGAGACCATAACCAGATTGGCTGAACCTTTCAGTAGAGTTTTCAGCTTTTCCCAAAGACTTGTTCTTACCAGTCCTTGACAATTTCAGGAGCTGAAGAGGATCATGGAAAAGGCTTCCAAGACCCATAAACAGAGAGTGGAGGACTTCAACAGGCATCTGGACAGTCTGACCGAGCACTTCGACATTCCCAAAGTCAGCTGGACCAAGTGAAAACAGCCGTGCTCCGCCGAGGGTGCCGGGCCACGTTGCTGTGGACACCTGCCTCAGCATGTCCTGGTGTGGTGAATGACAATGAACTGGTGTAAAATGCTCGTTTTGATCGCGTTTTCGTCGTAGGTTAGGTATAAGTAAGCCGGACGTCGATCATGACGGCGAGCGCGCCCGTACCGCCCTGATGAAGTGTCGCGAGTGGCTACATTTACTATCTGCGCGGTTATCGGCGAATGACATGCTTCGTTCTGTGCGCTGTGCTCTCCATTTTGAGTGGTCGATGCATCACAATAAACCGTGCTCACACGTTGGCCGTAATGGTACGCCAGACTTAAACGAGCTTCGCGGATCGAGAACATTTTAATGTTTCGAGTACACATTCGTCAACATAGCAGACCTTATTAAGGTCGAAGTACGGAACCAACGGGACATTTTCCACAATCAGTCGTACAACGGCTCGCCCACGCCTCCGCAGGCAAGTTGATGACTGTGCAGCCCGCCATATGTTGCGGTAATTCATCACCGAAACGACGTTCCATTACGAGAATGGTTGGAGTAATGCACGCTGCATGATGAAGGCCCCGCTGTTGCCATCCCGCTCACTTCTTTTTGCCCCTTCCCTTGCCCTTTTGTTTGACGCTATCCTGCTTCTTGGCTATGCAGCGTGGACAGAACCAGTCTTCGTTCTTATCTGGAGGCACTTGGATGCCAACGCACACCCTGCAAAGTCATTCGTAGTTAACAAAACTGTGATGAGATGGGTTAGGTCCTCTTCCCGTTTCATGTAATCCAAAAAGTTGTGGTCGGCCATGGTGGCGTTTTCAAACATCTCAGAATGATTTCGCGGATAAATTCAAGGTGGTACCATATGCAACGAGTTTCGTTGTCACAAGAACTTGACATTTAAACATTACCTCACGCTTAAAGATGCCGACTGCCACAATACGATGCGACTTTGGCAGCAAAAGTCGCCGATACACTCTGGATGCACAATGTATATGTACGAAAGGACAAGCACCCCATAGCGCATCCTTTTTTTGTTGAACTTATACGAGAACCCCGTGGTGTTTAGTGGAAACATGGCCAAATGGGCTGGCAGAAAAGCAAAAGAGGCTCCAGGGTCCAGTGACTGAGATGCTCCTGGATCTGAACGCGCCAACTTAAACCCAGCATGACCATTTCATGGATACTTCTTTGGAAATCTATACACAGCCTAACACCTGGGCGAAGTAAGACTGGTTTAAAAGTTCGAGATACAGAGTAAACGAGGCAAACCAAACCGAGCTGGAGACGCAGAAGGCGGCATGCCACATTTGTCTTGCATCGTTACAGTGAACTTCATCTTTTTGGGACTGGGGCGTCAACTATTAGCATGTTCGCACGTGTCTTGGGCTTCAACAATTTAATTACGTGGATTAATGGTTTGTGAGGCAAGATCATATGAAAGAAGTCAAAGCAAAAGTGCACATCCTGTCCAGAAACGATATCTCTCGGCGACAACATGCCAGGCAGCCATCATACAACCAGCTCAGTTCCTGGAACGCGCGGCGTACGACTGGGCCATATCGCCACACGCAGCAATGAGTAAAAGCAACGGTTCTTATTGGCCAGCACACGATGGACAAATACTGACCAATGATACCAGTCGTCGCAGCGGTCGCAGCCAATCATCGGCGAGCCGTCGTCCTGGCGACCGCACTCGGGGCATATCCAGATCCGATTGCCTTCGTTGTCCTGCGCGGCGACATCACACAATGCTGGTTATTTGTCAAACCATCACGTGCACGGCGGTCCTGGCGACGAGTGTGATAACGGCCAGATGATCGGAGCACTAGCACAGCGTATACTGAGGTCAAGCTAAACACAATGCGCACAGCTCACTCCGGTTCGTCCATAAAAACACTATTCTCACGAAGTAGCGTCGTTCTGTCACAAATATAGAGGTGTAAAAATCAGCCACATAACACAGTAATTATACTCTGCCTGAGGCAATCACTAATTTCAACATTTTCACACCGCATCCGAGAGTACTGAAAACTAACTCCACACGCATATCGATTGGCAATAGTCAGGCCCCTGCTATCCCTTCAAGGACCACAGGGTCACTTATTTCACTGACGTCATCAATTCTTGTCCAGCCAGACAATTCCTGCGCACCTCGTGGCGCACGTCGCGAACCAACATTACGAGCAACCGATGTCACGGCACCACGCGATTTAACTGTCGAATCGCAGGATGGTTGTACCTGGTATGTAGAACCCCGGAGCATGTTTGTCTGTTGTTGTGAACAGGACCTTAAGTTTTGCACTTGGCCAGCCTGTGCTTATGTACGCCTCCTCGACAGAGAGGTAACCACACTACCGGTTCTCTTTTAGAACGGATCCTAAATTTTGGAAATTGTGTGTACAACACTTTTACGCCAGTCTCGGGAGTTTCCAGTTTCTATTCCTATCATTTGAGGTCGCCGACTTATGCATTCTTTCTCACACCTAAGAGTGACTAAATCGTGAAACATATGCGCTTCACGAGACGTTGTTAGATGTGTGCTAGACCTTGCCCTGCGGCTCTGAAGCTGCAAAGAAACCTCGGATTATTCCTTAGAAGTAACTGGTAGCACGCTTTAGATCACAACAGTTTTACTCCGCGGACATAGCGCGAAGGCACGTAATTCCGCAAAGTCGCAGTCTGATCAAGCTTGGCGAGACATCAAGGACTAGTTCAGCCAGCGTGAAGCTGGACGCCAACAGTTCCCACACACGACCTCCGCACCAGAGGAGCCAGGAAGGCGCCCATCACGTCATAGGCCGCATCAGAGCGCCATCCTCACCAAGAACGAGCCGACGGTCTCAGCGATGACAGCCGCTGGCTGCGCCTTGGGAGGCGTCTTCTTGGGCTTCACGCTCGGCGACTTTTTCTTCTCTTTCTTGGGTGGCTTGAGCAGCGCAGGAGGCGGCTCATCCACCTTCTTCTTCTCCGGCTTGTCCTTCTTGCTCGGTTTCCCGACGGGCGCGGAGGCGGACGGCTCCGCCTGTTCCCGCATTGGCTTTATCACCCTGTAATATGGACGGAGCCAAATCACCGACTCCATTAGCTCGGAAGGCGGGTAGTGTATGGTCGACGTCTCATACACCTAGGGTCAGCAAAGCTGGAGGCATTTCCACTTTCCTGTCTTGATGCATTTTCGTTCCGAGTCGGGTTGTCCGGCTCGGAGACTGAGTCGCTCATAACTGACCGCCCGGGAAAGACCCGACTGGCAGTGTAAACACTCCGGCCCCGCACCTCGGGCAGCCCCGACTCAGGGCGTCAGCGGGGTGGTCAACAGTTCAGGTTGCACCTGGTGCCGGGTCCGAGTCGTTCGGTACTCACAGTTTGGGCGCGGCCGCCTCGGGCGTCGGCGAGCGGCTGTTGGAGGAGTCGTGGCTGCCCAGGCGCAGCGTCAGCTTCGGCACCTGTCACAGCCGACGACGCTCTGGTCAAGCCAGCTATCGCACGACGACCCCACGCTCTGCATACAGTATCTGTATGGCACATGATTCGGCCAGCGTGCCAGTGATGCTGTGCACGGGGTTCGGCCATAAATTACGTTGCGGGCGAAACCTCGCCCTGATTACCCTGTGTTTAAGCGTGATACCACAAAAAGTATCGTCCGTTCGACCCCTGAGCTAGAGATAACCGAGATACGTAAATAACGGCCGTGCTCCGTGTCATGAGAGGAAGCAGAGAAGACGAGACGAAGAGGAAGAGGGGTAACATCTGGCTTGAATGCTTTTTTATTTTAAATATTTAAGCATGATTTGCAACCCTACTTGAGCGTAATGTTATAGTGTCCAAAACATGTTCCTATTTTGTGAAGCTCTTGCCACACTCAATCAAAACTTGCGATCCCCTCCTTGCATAACGTAATTTATGGACGGGCTCACGTCGAAGGCATAAGGTGCAATCCCGATTTGAAATATGCGAGACAAAACCAAACGTGGTGAATAAATAGCACACCTCAGGTGCTTTGGGTGGAATCTTGTCCTTTTCTTCCTTCTTTTTCTTCTCCTTTTTATCAGTTTTGAGATCCTTCTTTTCTTTATCTTTTTTATCCTTCTTCTTCTTGTCCTTTTTATCTTTCTTGTTCTTCTTATGTTCTTTCTCCTTTTTCTAGAACATAGGCATGCAAAAATGTTGGAAAACTATCCGAAGAACACCGGAACGTGGGAGGCAGGCTGAAATGGCTCCTACCGTCGCTACATCATAGTATTCCTCTCTTACTTTAGTATACTTACTTAGTATACTTACTTAGTATACTACTTACTCTACTATACCATCTCTACATCATAGTACTGTGTTAACATCCTCACTTATTCAAGAACACGGACGAAACGGCCAATCCCGACGGCTGACGGTGACCATCGGAAAGATCTGCTTAACTCAGTGATAGCGAAGCCATCGCCACGAATACCAGCGGGACACACTGACACCACGCTCGTTTCACGCAGCCCGCATCCTCCCGCGAGAGGGCGGCACGGGACCTCCCACAACCGTCAAAACGCCAACAACACGCGACTCCGGCGCGGGCGGTGCGTACCTTCTCGGCGCGCTCGGCCATCTCCAGCCGCTTGAGTGGCGTCATGCCGCTAAGGTCGGGAGTGGGCGAGCGCGAGCCGTCCGAGGCGTCTGAAGGGCTGCGGCGCGGATCCAGCGGGCGCGCCGCCAGCGGGCGCGGCTTGTCGCGCCGCTCGTCAGCCAGCGCCAGCGGCGGCGGCGGCGGCGGCGGCTGCGGGGCGCCGGGCGGCGCGCTCATGAACAGCGACGGCGGCGGCCGCAGCCCGGGCAATCCCGGGAACGGCGGCGCCAGCACGCCCGCCTCGCCGGCCGCCGCGCTGAACGGGAACGGGAAGCGCGGGATGAGCGGATTGTTGAGCAGCGCGGCTGGGTCGGGCGGCTCGCGCCGGCTGGCCGGCAGCTCAGGCGTGCGCGGCCGGTCGGGCGTGCCCGAGTCGTCCGAGCGCGGTGACAGGTCGCTCAGGCTCACCTCGGACGGCTTGCGGCGCGGCGCGTGCGGCTCGGGCACGCGCGGCGTACCCGGCGTGCCGGGCGGCGTCAGGCTGCTCGTGCTCACCACCGGCGGCGACGGCGAGCGGGGCCGCACCGGCGCCCGCTCCGCCGCCTTCGGTGGCGACCGGTCGACGTGCTTGGACGCGCCGCGGTCGGCCGCCTTGGCCGGCGCGCGCTCAGCGCCCTTGGTTGGCGCGCGCTCCACCGCCTTCGACGATGGATGCTCGGCCGACTTGGACGCTGCGTGGTCGGTCGATTTCAAAGGCGAGCGGTCTGGCGGCTTTGGGGGCCTGGTGTCGCTCGACTTTGTAGGAGTGCGGTTTGTCGGCGGCACTTTTTTCTTCGCTTTCTTTTTCAGAAAATCAATGCCCGACGTGGATGGCCGGTCTGATGATTTTCCCTGCTTGGACTTGGCAATCTTCTTAAAAATGGACAGCTTACTGCTCTTTCCTTCCACGGGCTTCAGCTTCTTCTTCTTTTTGAGCCTGGCCCGGTCATCAATAGCCTTGCCTCTCGGGGAGACGGTGGCCGGCGGCGCGTGGGCGGCCGAACCCTTCGATGGCGTCGATTCTGCCTTGACGTGTTTCTTGAAGGGCTTCAGCTTGGCCGTCTCCTTGACGGTGGGCAGCTTCTCGGGGCTGGCGCCGGCGCTCGTCTCCTCCTCCTCCACCTTGACGTCAATGATGTCGAACAGGTCGTCCTCGCGCAGCCAGCGCTCACGGTCTCGGTCACGGTTGCGCCGCTCGCTCTCGCGCTCCGAGAGGCGGCGGTAGGTGTCGGCGCGCTGCTTGCGCGTCTTAACGTTGCGGTAGTCGTCGCCGTAGTCGTCCAGCGGCTCCGGCAGGCGCGTCTCGGGCAGCTTGCCCTCGCGCGCCGGCGAGATGAAGCCGGAGGTGGTCATCATGACGCTGAGAATCTCCCGCATTGGTCTGCCCTCCTCCTCGGCGGCGAACCTGGCGACGGCCAGAGCGCGCCGCGTGTCACCGCCACGCCAGACAACGCACACCGGCAGCTCACAGTAGCCGGCACATGAAACGAGACGCCGACGACACACTCCGTAACCGAACATCAAACCGTGAACCACACGGCTCCATACAACATGCACTGCAGAGCACGCACTGCTCAACATTGCCTAAATGCATTGCCTAAAAGCACCTCTGTTGGCAACGACAGCTTCGCAATGTCACCTCTGCTTCGCGCAGCACAGAGAATGGGACCGGCTAAACACACCGCAAGCCTGGGCAGCCAACCAGCACGTTAACACCCTGGCGCTGTCGTCTGTCCCTCGACCGCGGCCGGCGCGTGCGGCCCGTCAGCTCACCGTCCACGCTTGACGTCACTGGTGAGCGGCTCACCAGGCCGCTTCAGGCCTGGACTGGCAGCCTGCGCCGGTCACCGACCGGCCGCTCGACGACTCCGCCGGCTGCGAGTCGTTCAGCTCCTCCTCTGAGCGCGCGCATGGGTACCAGTCACGCTTCAGCACCCCACACAGCGCGCGAGAACACCATCAAGATGACTACGCGTGACGCTGACTCGGTACAACGCGTTCCAAGACTTAACAATGCAAGTTTAGTCAACTCAAGCTCCAATTTCACCCAGCCGTATTTATAGCACTAAGGGCGCAATGTTTCAAATGATCGTGCGGTTTCTGAAAGCTACAATTCTGATCACCGTGGTTAAAACCTTCAGGACATATTTGTTTCCTTGAGAACGGCAAATACCATCCCGAGGACGCTGACCGATCAGCTGCCGGGCACCGCGTAACACATATCCAACCGTCAAGCGCGCCCCACCCTGTAGCCACCTGACACTGTTCAGTCAGCCAGCTCCCCCCCCCCCCCCCCCAGCCACGCGCAGCGCCACCCACCGGCCGTCTCCGGGTGCATGGGCGGCAGGTGCTCGTAGATGTGAATAGGCCGCGTCACGATCTCCTGGCTGCCGGGCTTGAGGAAGCTCAGGTTGGTGGAGCGCGGCACGGGCAGACGCGGCACCCGCTGCGGGAACGGCGCCGGCTCCACCGTGGCCACGTACTCCTCCAGCTCGGCCACCGGCACGCCCAGCTCGCGCAGCGCCAGGCCCAGGTCGTCCAGGTTCGCCAGCGTGCGGTCGACTGCGCACCAGTTCTGGGTCAGCAGGCGAAGGCGGCCCGCGCCGCCCAGCAGCGGAGCGGACAGCACCAGCACAGCGTGTGCTGAACCAGCGCGCGTGCAGTTGCACGACAGGGACAGGGACACGACACGGCAGGAAACAGGGAGCCGCAGTCAGACGACGTTGTGAAAGCGCAGTGCGTAAAGGAACCTTTGTCAATTACACTATTATTGGCAAGGGCACTTCGTCAAATATTTACCGTCGTCCAAAGGCGTATAGAACATGCCACGGTCTATCACATCCAGCGCTCTGACGGCTAAATCAGAACACGGACAGGTGCCACACCGAAAGACATGTCCAACAATCTTGGACGTTTCACGACGCCTTCAACATCCCAGGACATTTGGTATCGCAATTCCTCGGTAAGATCGTCGCGGGCGACAGCACACGCAAGCTGGGAGCGACTCCAGCCTGGGGTCCGCCCGACGGAGCCAGCGTCAACGCAGGCCCGCCCCGCCCTCCCCGGCCGCTCACACTGGTTGGCGTATCGCCCGGTCATCTTGGCCAGCTCCAGCAGGTAGTTCTGCATGACGTCCACCAGCACGTCCAGCGCCACGGACGAGGCGCTCTGCCAGCCGAGCGTCTGGCAGATCTGCGCCACCGTCACGCGCAGCGCTGCCCGGTTGTACTTGTTCAGTGACGTCAGCGACGGCATGGCGGCGACCTGCAGACGGGCGGCGTCGCTCAAACGCCAGCGGCGGGCATCAGCAGCGAGTCAAGGCCCGGCCCAGGACGTCCGGGGCCGTCCTGGACCATGGCCAGTCAACAGCCCAGTCCACTCGAGGGCGGGTCATGAATGAAGTCCAGTGGCAAATCAAAGCATTGCTATGGCTCCATGACTTGTTACAGTATCCCCGCGAGAAAAGCTGTATCAGGCGACAGAAAAACCATAAGTTATGTCACCACGGTTCCAAGGCCAGGGGGCGCTCATGCTAATGCACGTTCGTCATTCCCAGAACGGTGCATATATTTACAGAAACTTCACAATACAGTGACAACTTACCTTACGTCTCGCCGTGAAGACACCCACACTTTACTCTCTTGTACCGTTAAAAGCTTGCTTTCTAGTCACTGGTTGCTACGATATGCCACTTCACGGAGTCCACTACACCCAACATTCACGCGCGTCATACACCCGGGTGCATCTGCTACACAAAGTCCACATCGTCGGGGTCGTCGCTGTGGACGCCACCGGCGGGCGGCGACGGCGGCGGCGGGCGGTCCACCCAGAAGGCTGAGTTGAAGCGGCGGCGCGCGCGCAGCCCGGCCGGCACCGCCTCGTGCTCGTAGACGCAGTGGCGGCAGGCGTTGCCGCAACAGCTGCCGCGCAGGAAGTGGCCGCAGCCGCGTCAGCACGCGCAGGCCCGTCTGCGGGTCGTCGTAGGTGAAGTGGCCGCGCTGTACAGCGCGCTCGTGCGCCTCGTGGATGAGGCGCTCGGCGGGCGTCAGCCTCTCGAGGCGCAGCTGGCGCCGTAGCTCGGTCTCGCTGGCGGCGAACGCCAGGCGCAGCTGCTGACTGCGCCCTGGCTGCGAGGAGAGGAGCAGGTGAGACAGCCACTGGGGCCGGCCGGGCAGAAGTGCCGCGCTCAGAGGGAGCAGGCCGGCCAACATCGTCTGCCTGCAACAGCCAGAGGTGGGACTCAACACCACATCTGAGGAGCCTGGCTGCCACAGGCAGCAACACAATTTCACAGAAGCATAAGGACAATGCAATTTGTAAGGTGCATGTTTTACATGTTTTTCCATGCCTGGACTAACAGTGGAGGCCATTGCTCTCAAGATATTGTGCAAGGAGGCTGCATGGGAACATGATGATGAGAAACATAATTATAGTTTTCATTTCTAATGCTGGTGTCTCAAATCTCAAGTTGGGCAAGGCATCAAAAGTGGATAACACCCAGTAAAAATGGCAAAAGGCCTACAAATACTAAAATGAATACATTTATTCATATCTATGCAGCATTAATTGTTCAAAGATTACATAAAATACATTTAAAATATGCTTCTCCATCAAATATGGCAATGCAGCAGATTACCACAGCTACCACAATACCAAAGGGGCAGTCTACTATGGTACCATTTGGCTCATAACCACTTCTCAGCATTCATTATTTAGGGATGAGAACCTGAAGCATACAGGATGGGAATAAGGCAAAATAGGTAGTGTTTGGGTCCACTTTGTTACTAACCAATTACAACTTAGCAGCATGGAGAATAAATATAACCACTTGGTAGGCATCATCAAATGGGAATGAACAATTAGAATATAAAGGAATTAAATAACAAAAAAGTATTTAATTTATGGGTCCGCTTCTAAAACCAAATATACGGCTCAGCAGCATGGCCAATGGACATGATATTCCAGATGGTAACATTCAGTTGCATGCTCCTAGCTTGATGTAAGGACAAATCACAATATTCTATGTCTGTGGAAATGGCACTGCTTTGCCATGGTCCACAAGTTTGGATCTATAAACAAGATGATGACCTTGTTATCCTCACATTAAAACAAAAACATTCATGCCCAAAAATGCCATTATGTTTATCAGATCCAGTCTTTTAGTTTCAACCAATGAACAAAAAACTGGCTGGCAACCGTGGAACATGCAGGGAAGCAGTGAAAAAGCAGCTTTGAGGCAAACTATGCTTATTTGCTTTGGCACAAGTGGGCGCAACCCACTCGCCGATGTACATCCCATACGTTCCGTACTGTCCCACACCATACCATAGAACAGAAGTGTTGAGTTCAATGTAATTTATGTGCTGAGATCTAGACACAAATCTTTTCTGATACGCCGATCACAATATAACCAGTGCAGCGCCCTCCCCCTACCAGCTCTATTGGGCGACGAATGTCGGTGGTTGTGGCGCATGCCTATATTTGTTTCCCAGTCGCTAGAGACTTTTTGCCGAGAGAGTTCCGTGGGTATTTGGTGGTATTTTGCGGTTTAAGAAATTTTCAGAAATTTTGTGAGGTAACGGCCGCAAGGACCCGTGTTCCAAATGGCAAGAGATTTTTCCTGACAAAATATCTCAAGATAAATCTGGAAGTTCTAGTTGACTGGGATTAGCCAACAATGCTGCCAAATTGCTTCCAACTCATGTATGGTGCAACGGTTGCTGGACGTGCCGTGGTTCTACTCTAGAACCCTGGGGTGCTGTAAAATGTAAGGGTGTGGCGCATATGTAGGTTCTGATGTTCCAGTATTTAGCGCCCGGCTCACTAGTACACACGTTACGTATAAAGTCCTTTCTGAATTTGATGCTCGTCACAGCCCATCTTACCGGCGCGTCCGTCCTCGCGCAGGCGGCTCTCGGAATCTTCCCCTTGTCTCCGCCTACTCTCTTGGCCCCAGCGGCCGCGTCCCTCGCATGGGGTACCTGGGACATTAGTCTAGGAATGCGAGTACCTCTAAGCGGCGCTCGTCGAACTACGCACACATTGGCTAGCACATATCTGTTCTCCCACGAACCTAATATGACGTGCACAGTAAGAAAGACCCTTCACCGATATCCGTTGCGTCATTGCAGGCAACTTAGACGGCATGGTAACACAAACAGTACAAATTAATCATTGTTACGATTTGCAATCATCGCCATGAATCATTGTTATGTACCCAGCTATCGCAGTCACGGGCTAAACCGCTCTGGAGGCGCCTGACTCGGGCGCTCCGCTGTTCGCGATGACCGTTCGAAGACGGTAGCCCTACAAACACTGGGACCCGGACCTGCACGCATTCGAATGGGGACTCGGACTTGGCGGGGATTTGTTGGTTGGCGCCAGATTGTGGAGAGGGCCGTGGCGTGGGTCGCGGGATACGGGATCTGCGAGGCGGGATAGGACACGGGATCGGTATCGCTGCTGTCGCCGGCTCGTTAGGCGGTTCAGTCGCGGCCTGGGATGGCGTGTGATTCGCAGCCTCGTCCTCTGCCGACTGATTCGTAACCGCGGCTTGGGCTGGAGAGAGATTCGCGGCATGAGCCTCCTCAGGCGGACACTCAGCCACGTCAGTCCCCCGCGTCACTGACAGACACAAAGAAGGTTCAGCCGGTACAGCTGTCTGCCGTCCGTCTGTGGACATCGGTACGGCCGGCGGTGGTGGGAATGAGTAGCCACCTGGCGTTACGACTGGCTGTGCGGCTGTCTGGCTGTGCGGCGCCGCGGCTGGCGCAGTCCAGTGTGTTGGTATTGGCGACGGCGACTGCTGCTCTACAGTGTCACGATTACGCGGCTTCAACCGATCGTGGCGGACCAGCAGTTTCCTGCGCCTGCCGCCACACAGCTAAGTGTGGCAGTTAAGCTCAGCTGTTTGGGCAAACAGCATCGCCGGTTTCCAGGGCCGAACGAACTTCTGATACTCGCCTCGGGCAGGCGCCTTCCGGAACAGGCACACGCATCAACCGCTTGGTGGTGGAACGCGTTTAACTTTCGGCCGTACAGATCTCGGTTTGCGACGCTGGTCGCCTCTGTGCGTTGTCGCGCGAAGTTATATGTTTTCTACAGTCCCAGGCGGAGGTGATCCACGAATCTGTCGTAGGATGCTATCAGAGGTGGTCCCTCGTCCACTGTTGTTGTCCACTGTGGTTCATTGTCCACTTGACTGCGGCAAACGGCTGCGAAGGCAGAGCTTCAGCAGCCAGCAGGTGTCGCACCGTAATTACGCCGCGTCATAATCGGCGATTCCTGTTGCAATAAGCGTGTGGCAGAATTGAGCTGGAAGAGCCTGGAGGAGATAGATGAACAGCAGGTCTTTGCTGGACCCTGCTGTCCCGGGAAAGCCTTATAGTTATGCGATAGGCTGATCAGGAATAAATCGAAACTGGTGTCACCCGGGTCAAATTTCGTTTGGGATAGCTGGATATGCTGAGTGACCGGGGTGAGAGGCACACAGAAGTTCCCAAGGGCCGTTTCGACGAATCTGAGAGTTTCTCGCTGTTCCTTTGACAGTGAGCTGAATGGCAGCCTTGCGGCGCCGTCCAAACGCAGAGCCTTGAGGTTAGCGATGAACACGGACACCATTTGGCCGACGCCGATGAATCGGGGAACTGAGATTTGGATGCTGAAGGATGCCATGTTGGGTCAAAACACAACAATTCGGGGTTTGTTCTTGTCGAAGTTCAGGCAAGTACGTACGACCTAGCTAAATAAAGCCGTAACATTAGCAAACGATCACAAGATTTTGAGGCCAAATAAAAACACGACAATTGTAAAATTGATTGACGTGTGCAAGACGTCACACTCTCGACTGCTTGGGGCCGTTCCGTGCGCAGCAGGGGGTGTGGATCCTGGGAGCTGCCGCCGGACCTTGGACAGAGAATTGTCCCCTTGCTCTGCGGCGACTGGTCCGCTGACTGCCCCTCTCCTGATAGCAGATGAGTCGTCGTCGGGAGGGCGATGAACAGGTCCTGGGCGGAGGCTGCGGTGTCGGTCTACTGAGACGACTAAGAAGGGTCTGGTCTGGCGGAAGTGGTCGCAATACAGGACCGTTCCATGCGCAGTGGAGGTGACAGGTGGCGATGTGGCTACGGTAGGGCGGGCACTGGTAGGCGCCGTCTGCTCAGCCGCGGGTGAGGCGCGATTGCTGACAGCGTCACGATAAATGATGACAAACACTGCCAGAGAGCTCGGATGGAGTGGAACAGGTTGACGAAACTTCGGCGGCAGCAGTCATCAAAAGCCTCGCTGCGAGCGGCTGAGCTCCATCGTGGTAGAACGAAGCCGGGGCGAGTGAGATGGCCAGACCGACGACACGCGCGGGTTCGAATTGGTGTAATGGATGAGCTACACCGCTAACACCAGTGTCAGTTTTGCTTGCTGTTCCGGTGTCTTGCCTCCGACGCTCGTCACAGGCGCTCGACAGTCCGTCCCGCCGGCGCGTCCGTCCTCGCGTCGGCGACTCTTCAGGTCTTCCCGTTGTTCCCTGTCCTCCCCTGGACCCGCAGCCGCGTCCCTCGCATGGGACGCCTGGGGCAGAAGGAGAGGAACGCGAGCGCCTTTAGGCGGCGCTCGCCAAGCTACCAAACAAAACTACAACAAACCAAAATACTCACTGGCTAGCACAAAGGTGTTTTGATACTTAACACACTTCCTATTTCAGTCCATATATCTTCAAACCTCGTTTGTCCAAATTTTGAATATCGTAGTTGGGGAGCCAAATGCACTCCCCGGCGAAAACGCTTCTCCGACATCACCAAAGAGCTATTCTCCTTGCCCGGTGTAACAAATTGTATGTCTATACCAACAAAAACTCGATTTCGTGGTATCATTCATTACGACCCCTGTTTCCACCATAGGTAGTATAGTCTTTCTCAATATGACGCCACGTATTAGGTTGATAAAATTACCGGACATACATGCCGTCCTTCTGTTACAATTTCGGGAGCCAGAAACAATAAACTCGATAGTGCTACTATTTCCGGTAAATCGGTGCTACCGATTCCGGTATAACTGTAAATGTTTTGGGGACTTTCGACCAACTCATATCACTACCCAATTCAAATCCTTATCACTTCGTCTGCAGTCCCAATGATTCCCATATAAAATCCGCTTCCCCTCGTTCCCAGGTCATGCGGCGGATGTGTCTGGTGGTCCAGACCGACGCGGTTCACATTGCACGAGAGTCGACATCGGCACTGACAGCGCTAGCCAGTCCGACGTCCTAGGGTTCTTAACCACGCACAGCTGCCACCACCACCACCAGCCAGGAACCAGCCACTGTCCGTCACCTCCGACAGATGCCAACCGGTCTCCAACGAGCACCAGTAGCCGACGAAGGCAATAGAACACGTTGAACTGTTCCTCCTTCCGTCCGATGCCGCTGGATGGCGCTCCCTGTTTTGCCACCTTCACCGCGCGAAACCGCAAGAAATCCGCTGCAAGTGCATGGCAGACCACCACTCTCGTGGCACGTCTACCTGCCACTGCTGCGCCGCGCGCACCATCTGATCCTCAAACGGCTATTTCGTCATGCCGCCTCCATCTGACTTCAACGGTCTGAGTGTCGCAAGGCCACCAGCACGGCGTAGCCTGACGTTGTCACGGCTGACACGCGCGGATGTTCCGCCCTGTGGCGGGACGGGACGTGGGTTCCATCAATCGTGTCCGCTGCAACGCCTCGGGAGACTGGTGGACTGTTGCGTCTGGTGGACCTCCGCAACTCCATCGCAGTGTGTGCGCAATGCCAAGAAAGCTGCTCCGTGCAATGCGTCCGCTAAGGCTATGTGCCTTTGTTAATATCCTTCATGTTCATCATTTGTCATTATTCTTTGAACGTCGATTTTCATCCCCCCCCCCTCTCCATATCGGGCCATCGCCCTCCTCGTGAAGGTAATTGTGGTATGTAAATCCAGGTCGCTGAGACCACTCCTTTTTGGGCATCAGGCACGTGAACAGGGTGCGGTTTCGCATGACGGTACCTCGACCATGCACCACGCATGCACCGGTCCGGTGGCCTCGCCCCTTTTGCGTGGCTCACCTCTTTCTCGTGAGCGGGGGACTGCTGTAGAAATAAACGTCATTCAGACTCTCTCAACCGGCTTTTTGAACCACACCTCCGGCTCCGATTCTCCGTTACGACATTTGCCAGTAGCACGGGCTAGGGGGCATAGGGAGCGCATGGACCCCCTTAGGTTCCGAGGGCCTCTCGGGCCTTACAAAAGGGGTCCGATTTCAGCGCCTGAAGGGCCCGAAATGCGGACTGGGTGTCGTATTCAGGCGCCTGACCCGCGGAGTGGGGCACTCTAATGCCAGTCAGAGGGCCCTGTGCGCTGATCAGGGGCTCCTGAGTCGACTAGGGCCTATATGCCAGTGAAGCACCATCAGTCGGCTCCGTGTAGCGATGGAGTGTTGCGGTGCGTGGGCGCCGCCCATGTGACGTTCGACTACAGAGGCAAGCGAGTAATGCTCGCGGCGCTGGTGGTCCCGGATCGTCCATTGGGGTTGGACATCCTGATCGGCATGTCCGGCATCACCACGTTAGGAGGCATCAGTGCTCGGTCCCCGACTGACGTGCAGCTGGCTGCGACAACGCGGGAGGCGCCGGAGTCGGCAAGTGACGAGCCGGCATGCGGCGCAGCGACGCCAGGCAGTAGCAAGCGAAGCTCACTGGCGTTGGAAGCGGCGGATTTCACGGCTCGGTTCGACGGCGCTCACTGGAGTGTGGCATGGAAGTGGGCGCACGGATGTGGTCCCGAACGTCTGCGGAACACAGTGAGTGAGTATGCTGTGCCGGCCGAAGCACGAGAGGCCTACGAGCGCGAGTTGGCTGAGTGGGTGGCGAACGGGTGGGTCCGACCCTATGACGAGCAAGAGGACTGGCCCGCTCGGGGCCTGATTCCCTTGATGGTAGTTCAACAGCCGCACAAGGGGAAGGTCAGGCCGGCCTTGGACTACCGCGAACTCAACCGGCATGTGACTGCGCACACCGCGGATGCCGAGTGTGCGCCGGGCAGTTGCGCCGCTGGCGCCAGCATGGTGCCCGGTCGGCCGTAGTCGACCTGCGAAAAGCGTACTTGCAGCTGCGTCTGGACCGCCGGTTGTGGCCGTATCAGACGGTGCAGGCCAAGGGCCGCACCTACAGCCTCACGCGGCTCGGATTCGGCCTCAATGTGGCGCCGTTGATTATGAAGGCCGTTGTTCAGACTGTGCTACGTGAGAACAAGGCGATCAGCCGGGGGGTGCTCGCCTATGTGGACGACCTGCTCGTCGACGAAGACGTGGTCAGCGCCGACAAGGTGATGGAGCACTTTGCGAGGTACGGGCTGGCCTGCAAACCGCCGGAGCGTGTCGCAGACGGAGCGCGAATGCTCGGCCTTCGAGTCGAGACTCGGGATGATGAGCTGCGGTGGTGTCGAGACAGTGAGGTGCCTCCACGCCGACCGAGCTCACCCGGCGTGCAGTGTTTGCGTGGTACGGGCAGTTGGTGGCGCACCTCCCCGTGGCAGGATGGTTGCGGCCAGCAGCTGCCTGACTAAATATAAAGGCGAATGAACGGCCTGACGATCGGGTGGGACGACCCAGTGTCGGATGATGCGTTGCGCGCGCACATCCAGGAAGTCGCAACGCGGGTGAGGGTAGCTGACCCTGCTCGTGGGCCGTGGCAAATGGTCGGCCGGGAGCTCGTGGTGTGGACTGACGCGAGCGGCATCGCGAACGGGGTAGTCCTGAAGGATACGGAGGGTGGCGTTCTCGAGGATGCCGCGTGGCTCCAGTCAGAGTCCAAGGCGGCGGACCACATCAATATGGCCAAGTTGGACGCGGCGATGAGTGGCGTGAACATAGCCCTGGCATGGGGCGTTAAGCGCTTCAGCTTACACACGGACTCGGCCACAGTGTTCAAGTGGTTGAGTACGCCTTGAGCGAACGCTCGCTTTTCAGAACAAAGGCGCAAGGGGGATGCTGATCAGACGCAGGATTGGCCTCATGCGACAGCTGGTCGACGAGTTCCAGCTCTCTGTGACCGTCCAGCTGGTGCGGTCACAAGACAATCTTGCCGACGCGCTCACCAGAGTTCCCCAGACCTGGCTGTGAGCAGAGCCTCGAGATGCGACTTCAGCCGCAGCAGCCGCCGCGCCAGAATGTTTCACGGCACCCCGCAAGATGCGACTTCGGTCTCCGCGACTATCGGGCCGGAAGAAGTCGCGGCGCCCCCGGTGGACCAACGAGACGCTCACGAGCCCACGCCAATCGACGTTCGGGCCCGGATTAAAAGCATACACGAACGGACGGGGAACCAGGGGATCCACCGGTCCCTGTGGTACGCCAGACGGGACCTCGGCGGACGCGTGGCACGGGCCGACGCGCGAGCCGTCGTCAGCCAGCGTGATGTGTGTCGTTCGATTGACCCGGCGCCGATTCGCTGGCGATCCGGCTCACTCGGCGTCCCGACAACATGGACCCGACTCGCGATCGACGTGACTCATTGACAAGGCCGCCTATGCCTCACGGTCGTAGACTGCGGGCCGTCCCCGGAACAGCATTTGGAGCGCACTACGACGGTCTGGAGCGGCAAAAGTGACGGATCGTCTGCATCGAGTGTTCCAAGAACGCGGGGCGCCGGCTGAGCTTCTGCTGGACAATGCCACTGAATTCCGGAGCCGGCGAATGACTGTATTCGCCGCGAAATAGGGGGGGGGGGGGGGAGAGGGTGTCGGCTGCGGCTTCGCGCGGCGCACGAGGCCGGCGGCAATGGAATCGTGGAGCGCCACCACCGAACTATAAAGGTGATGGCCGCCCGCCAACGGTGCTCCGTCAGTCAAGCGGTGCATCGGTACAATGCGACTCCGCGGGACGGTGCTAACTCGCTGAGCGCGCCGATGGCGCAGGTATTCCGCGCAGCCGGTGCCGACCTGCCGACGGGCCAGCGCACTGCCGAGCCCGCACCGCCGCTGATGCAGGAACCCGTCTCATCGTCGTTTTGCGTATGTGATGCGTTATAGATGCGGCGCCGAGGGCCCACCACGCGGTGTACCGATGTGTCGCGTCAGGGCATAGTTACAAGGGTCATGTCGGAACGGGTGGTTGAGGTCGACGGCACGTCCTGGCACGTGTGGTGCCTGCGGCGCCGGAACCCGCAGAAGAGCTCAGACGGGAGCCGAATGCCCGGCGCGGATGAGGAGTTTGGGGACGACACAAACAAGCTGCCGATGATGAACACCGTGTCAAATCATGGGTCTACGGGAGGTGGTTCAGATCCACCTGCCGCGCCATCAAGTCCGTTGATCGCGGACCCTGCTGAGCGCCCATCGCTATCGTGGAGCGATCGCGGTGAAGTGTCGAGCGCCAGTACGAATTCTCAGTCATTGTGCTGTGGTGAGCATGAATTGGATGAGTGCGGTGTGCGCAAAGATGACTTGTTCGTGTCCAGCAACGATGCGGTGCCGCGCTACCACCGCCTCGGCCGGATCCTCTACAGGGAGAGAGAGAGAGAGAGAGAGAGAGAGAGAGAGAGAGAGAGAAGAGAGAGAGAGAGAGAGAGGAGAGAGGGAGAGAGAGAGAGAGAGAGAGAGAGAGAGAGAGAGAGAGAGAGAGAGGAGAGAGAGTAGAGAGGAGAGAAGAGAGAGAGGAGAGAGAGAGAGAGAGAGAGAGAGACAGACGAGAGAGGGACGAGATGAGGAGGAGAGAGAGAGGAGAGAGAGGAGCGGAGATAGAGAGAGAGAGAGACAGATGAGAGAGGAGAGAGAGAGAGAGAGAGAGGAGAGAGGAGAGATAGAGGATAGAGAGAGAGAGAGAGGAGAGAGAGAGAGAGAGAGAGAGAGAGAGAGAGAGAGAGAGAGAGAGAGAAGGAGAGAGAGAGAAGCGCGAGAGAGAGGAGGAGGGAGGGCGGGGGGGAGAGAGGAAGAGGGAGAGAGAGAGGATGAGAGAGAGAGAGATAGGAAGAGAGAGAAGAGAGAGAGAGAGAGAGAGAGAGAGAGAGAGAGAGAGAGAGAGATAGAAGATAGAGAGAGAAGAGAGAGAGAGAGAGAGAGAGAGAGAGAGAGAGAGAGAGAGAGAGAGAGAGAGTCGCAGGAACCGCGGAGGAGCGGTCGCGCTGGCCGGCAACCAGTCGAGTTGTACGGCTCCAGTGCCCCCACTGATCTCATTGACGATTACGAGTATGCGTAGATTGGTAAAGTGGCATGATTGTTTACAATCAGGCGGAGGTGTGGTGTGATTGTGCGGGTTGCGCGCGCTCGCCCTCGCTGTCTTCCGAGCTCTACATCTGACTGGGCGCCGGGGCGCGTCACGTGGCCGCGGGTCTCCCGATTCGCCGGGAGTCAAGGGTCGGCCGCTGAGGCGGCGGCAGGGACCCGACTCTCGCAGGTGCCAGTCGGATTTCGGACGGGTCCAGGTGAATACACGCTACGTTCTCTTACAGTCACCTTAACGATGCACTCCCATCCGTAAAGCCGTAACCTGAAATGTCGGTCAGCGAGCTTCTTGCATCGGTTTGGAGCCTCTGGGACAATGCGGGCCTCTGCTTCGGCCAGAGATCACCAACACCGAACATCCGGCTACGTATCGGTCTGAGCCCTGGGGGCCCATTTCTCAAGCGCAAGCAAGGCCGTGCCCGCGATTTGCATTAGTTGGGGTCACTAAAACCATAAGGGTATCGGTCAGGCGCATACAGTGCCTAACAGGGAGTCCTGTGTCGGCAAGTGAACCGATTCGCCACAAGCCGTGTTTGCGGTGGTCCGAAGAGGTGCCCAAGGGCCCCGCGTGACCAAAGATCAAGGGCCCAATTGAAGTCGCACCCGGCTTTGCACCCATAGTGCCGTGACCTGAACTATCAGTCCCAGGGCTTCTATCGGGGCTCTCTTAGTTGGGGTACCTATCACTATTATATCGAGCTTCAATACGGAGCCAGATGGCCGGCTCTACGTCCGTCTGAGCTCTTGGGGCCCAATTCCCAAGCGGGAAGGAGGCCAAGGCCCTGAGAACGTAGAAGGCTCTTTAACGATGCAATCGGATTGACAATGCAAGTGGACACAAAGAGCCCTGGAAGCAGTATAGGAATTCTGGAAAGCTTAATGAGCCTTTAAGCCCCTCAGTCACCATTCTCTCAATCAGCGAAGAATAATTGCTGCTTACTCGTGAGCCCTTTTTTCCTCGGTGACTGTTCTTGGCCGCCTGGAATCCCAAAGACGTCCAATTTCGTTGCGTTTTGTGCTAAAAAAACTCCGTCTGTTCGGCCGGCTATTGGCCTCTTCGCAGGACTATTGAACCGTTAGGGGCACAAGGGAAGGGTCATGACCTCATGCCCCCTCTTCTCTGGATCTACTCCCGCGCGTTGGAGCCTTCCACATAGAGGCGCTGGAGCTTTCCCACCGTTGAGCGGAAGGCTCCAGTGACGTCACGCTAACCTTGGGCGGATGGGGCTTAAAAATCGCCGGATGGTCCTTGGTTCTTACAGATCCTTGGGTTGGAGAGTACGCGGCGCTCTGACCCGGCGAGCGAGTTGGGCAGTTTGGGTGTCTGTTCTAGGGCCTGGTTTGGGGTAGGAGCAGCCGCGTATCTTGGTTGCATTTTGTGGCTGGTCTTACCGATTGTCGGCAAATTACCGGCAAAGGCAAGACGGACATAGCCCGAGAGGTAAAGAGATAGAGATTGTATGCGGTGTCACTTACTGTCCGGTGTTCTCCAAGTAGGTGTCACCGACTTGTCAGTCATAAAAACAATAGGCTCGAATAGAGAGAACCATATGATATTTCGAAGTATAATTGAGGGGAAATTGCTCCGAAGATGCTTGTCGTAAGAAATGATCTGTAATTTCACGTGTTTTCATATGTTCATGCTGTATTTTGCCAACACAAATTCAGGGCCCAAAAAGCTCATTGTTTTGTGCTGTTACATTGCCCAAATGGGAGTATTTTGTGTTCATTTTGTGCATATTTGATGCAGAATGGTGACAATGTACAATAATTTGACCTTATTTGGAATGATTTTCCATAACCCCAGTATTCTGAAGTGTCCATAACTTTCCAGTATTCTCCAAGTAGATGTCACCAACTTGTCAGGCATAAAAAACAATAGGTTCCAATAGGGAATCCATTTACAAAACCATAACCATAAACAACCATACCAACCATAACCATTTACAAAACATAATGTTTCAAAGTACATTTCAGGGAAAATTGCTCTAAAGATGATTGTCATGAAAAATAAATGTATAGGTTTATGTCTATAATGTGTTCATCTGTTCATGTGTATTTTGCTAACAGGAAGCAAATTATTGTCCCAAAAAGCTCATTGCATTGTACTATTATGTCATCTAAACAGGAATATGTTTTGCCCATTTTGTACAAATTTGGGGCAGACTGATGATAATGTACAATAATGTGACCTTGTTTGGAATGACTCACTCATATGTAAACAAACAAACACATTTTTTATCTGGTCCTCAAGCAAAGTAACTTTGCAGCCAGCTTTGGATAACCACAAAGTGCGTCATTGATTTGCTCCATCATTGGATGCACTGCTTGCTATTGAAATAACATTTTTAAGTGATAAATTATGCTCATTTATGTGCTCTTCTCCACAGGGACCAGAGGATGTCTTTACCAACAAGCTATCGGCACAATGCTATGTCAGCACCAGTTCAAACACCACCA
This sequence comes from Pollicipes pollicipes, assembly GCF_011947565.3. Taxonomy (NCBI): domain Eukaryota; kingdom Metazoa; phylum Arthropoda; class Thecostraca; order Pollicipedomorpha; family Pollicipedidae; genus Pollicipes; species Pollicipes pollicipes. Next base: position 54,054,044 of record NW_023597054.1, on the reverse strand, counting down.
CCACGTTAGTATTTTAAGTGATTTCTCTTTTTTGTTCACATCATTTATGACGCAAAGGAAAATGGATGTGATGTTGGTTCTGAAGAACCTTTCCAGTCACTCAATGAAGATGGTAACTGATCTGGCACACTAAATGCTGTTCAAAGTTGTTTCATTGCTTTTAACTGTTCCTAGAGGGCATGTACCCCTACTGTCTCAAGCAAGAGAAAAGGGCCTACCATCAACATTAAACTTCAAAGTGGGTAGAATGGGGTGAGCAGTGACTGGCAGATGTTGCATAAGGTGCTAGAAATGTCAAGCCTGACACAAAAGTGCAGTGGTGGTGGTTTACAAGTTATGGTGAAGCACACAAAATGCTGTTCCTCTAGGCACACAATATGCCTGTCAAAATTGATCTGCCCATGATGGAAAAGTTCAACACAGTTGCACGCTGCTAGGTGCAGGTGCAATTAGAATGAAGTGTGTGCAGAATGACTCACTGGCAGTGTTGCTGCGGATGTTTATTACAGCATGCAATGTGTTATCCATAAATTGTCATTAGGCTGCTAGAGTGATTCATGAATGACAAGAATTACGTTGCCAAGTTGTAATTTTATCTTTCAGGTAGCTCAACAGCAATGTCATATAGCATGATAGCAAAATATCATTTATGTCATGTAGTATCTGGACAGGAATGCTTATTTGATATGTAAGAGAATGAGTGTGGCTATGGTGTGCCTTGTGCTGTCTACCAACTAAACCTCTGCATAACAGCTTTGGTCATTCATTCTCCAGCATTCCTAGGCCACCTGTGATTGATTTATGCTTGTTTTATCATTGAATTGTGTTTTGTTTGATTTTTCATCTGATATTTGTGCTTCATTTTGCTGGCAGCAAACACAACAGTTAATGTGGAAGATAACCATGCCTACTTAGTCATACTGTGTGCATGCTGATGTGGAAAGTGTATGTCATTGTCCCTCCGCGCCCTACCAACTGCTTACATGCAAACATGCCTTGCTTTGACAATGTGCTTATGCTTTTGGCGGATCCCAGTAACATGGCTTTATTTTGTTTAGATCATTACATGCAGTATGGTGGCATGCCAAACAATATTCTGAAAGGTGAGTGGCTTGTTTTTTATTGCAATGCTGGTCTACAAACCTTTTAAAGAACACTGCAATTAATAGCCTGCTTTGTGTCTGACTAGTTTTCAGATACATTCCATTTTTGAACCCTACATTTTCATCATTGAACCCTACATTTCATCAGGCCATCATTTTCAGCATGCTACTCTACTCTGTGCATGGCCATAATGTATTATGTTGGCTTTTATTTATTGTGCTATGTGTGAATCATTTCCATGGTGAAAGATAGGTTTTCATTATACTCTGTTCACCTGATAAATTCACCTTGCATTTTGTAAACAATTTCCCAAGGTATAGAGTTGTAAAACTTTACTTTTAGGCCTGACCTGACTTGGTTTGCATTTCAGAGCGTTTACGAGCATCAGGTGGATTGAACTCGGTGAGTAATAACAACATTGGTAACAATTTGAAATGACAAACATTGAGGTGTAATTGTTTTCATGGAGTTGTTATGGTGTGTAAGATTCAGACCTGTTCTTGATTTTTCTCTGGGATTCTAGCCCAAGGAAATCCAGGTTGACCTAATAATATATTTTGATCAGAGTGTGATATTTTAATGTATCAATTTCCCGGGCTTACAAAAAGCTTTTGTTGCACACCTGACCTTAAATAATTAATAACAATGCAGAGTGTTCTATTTTATGCACATACACCAACTGTTTGAATATGTTACACTTGCATGTCTTTATTTGAGTGAACTCGAATGAGTCTAGTGATAGGGTTGACATTTATATTCCAAGCCACCTGTTTGTCAGGAACATCGGCCCTATCTTGACAGACCAAAATATGACCACTGCCAATGTTATTTCAATCTCCACCATAAGTGCTGTTTGTTTGCAGGTGGAGTCAATTTTTTGTGTCAGATCAATTGTTCAGACAATTGCTTTGTTAGCAGCATGTGGTGACCTGTTATTGAGGCCATCATTGATCTTGGAAAGACTGTCAAGGTGCAGTAAACATCAGTTAAGATTCAAAAATGCACCCTGAAAGTAGGTATTGGACATGAGTTGCTCAATACTTTCTGTCCTCCCATTACAGAAAGAATCTAACATCAGTCCCTTTACGCCAGCAACCAACAACCCAAACTTCAACCCACAGAGAGTGGGCAGTAAGCCTGTGGTATGTATCATTCTGAGTTGTTACATTGTAGATGCTTTGGATGTGCTTGGTTGTGAGATAGTGAAATATTTAGCATGCTTTAGAAGCGTGGCCGTTATTAAGGCCGACAGAGATGTATTTTGTGGCACAGCCCCTCCTCATTTCAGAAGGTGGCAATGATGTGGAGTTGGAGATAGGCATGTTGTGGGAGTAGATGAGCAGGTCCAAATGGGAATGGGAGCACAGACGTGACCAAGTCATCTTCAAATTGGTGTGTTTGTCGGCGCCGCCGCCAGTTGCTGCCAGGGTTACAAATGGCTGGTGTGCTGGGTCATGGGTGGTGTTTGGGTGCATGGGTGGTTTGCCAGGTCATGGGTGGGTGGTGTGCTGTGACATGGGTGGGTGGTGTGCCAGGTCATGGGTGGTGTGCTATGTTATGGGTGGGTGATGTGCTGTGTCATGGGTTGGTGGTGTGCCAGGTCATGGGTGGTGTTCCATGTTATGGGTAGGTGAGCGGCCATGTCATGGGTGGTTGGTGTGCCAGGTCATTGGTTGGCGGTGTGCTGGGCCATGAGTGGTGTGCCAGGCCATGGGTCCGTGGTGTGCTGGGTCGTGGGTGGTGTGCTATGTTATGGGTGGGTGGTGTGCTGTGATGTGTGGGTGGTGTGCCAGGTCATGGGTGGTGTGCCATGTTTGGGTGGGTGATGTGCTGTGACATGGGTGGTTTGTGTGCCAAGTCATGGGTTGGCAGTGTGCTGGGCCATGGGTGGTGTGCCAGGTCATAGGTTGGTGGTATGCTGGGCCATGGGTGCTGTGCCAGGCCATGGGTTGGCAGTGTGCTGGACCATGGGTAATGTGCCATGTTGTGGGTGGGTGATGTGCTGTGTCATGGGTGGGTGGTGTGCCAGGCCATGGGTTGGCAGTGTGCTGGGCCATGGGTGGTGTGCCAGGTCATGGGTTGGTGGTGTGGTGGGCCATGGATGGTGGTAATGATGTGCTAATGATCAGTTGGGTGTCAGCTGAGGATGTCGTGATCCCTGTATAGGAATTAATTACCTCTGCTTTTGACATCAATGTCCCTTATCTCTCCTCTTAATCTTCTCCTGAGCTTGACACCCTAACTGACACCCAGCGACTTGTCATTGCCTCAGAGCTAGTGCCCATGGCCTGGTACGCTAATTACCGGTGACTGCGGCGCCCACACCGAGGTCTGAAGGCACCGAGCCGGCTCAGCACCGTCATCGGACCCAATCGCACGCACCGTTCCCGTCTCGACATAACCCGCTTGACCTGGGTGGCCTGGCCGAAAAGTCGCCTTCAACAATCTCTTGTTCATGTTTCCGACTTCAAGGGGATTTAACTATACAATTTAATTTTGTAACATTTTGGCTTCGTGGTTGCAAGCTTTTGTAATTTCTTGCGTTGTAGTTTTGGTGCCACATATGCTTCATAGCCATATCTCTGATTATTAGACGCAAGTAACCAGGGTTGCCTAAACAACAGGGCTACCCATGGCTGATGTTGACATTGCTCATCAGATGCAAAGCAACGAAGGTTGCCTAAACAACAGGGCTACATACGGCTGATGTTGACAAGGCCCACGGAATGCCCACCATGTGTGGCGGGTGGCTGGGCGAATGCCAGCGCGTTCTTGTGTTCAGCTTCTGACCTGGCCGTGATGCGGTGCTTGTGAAATTGCCCATACCGCCCTGCGCCGGAAGTGGTTGGGAATTGCAACTGAAGGTGAAAATGGTATGTTTGCAGATCCTTGCGCAGCCACCCAAACCGCCCAAGGGCCCCGAGAAGCCTTTGATGCCGTACATGAGGTACAGCAAGAGCGTCTGGGAAACCGTAAAGCAGCAACACCAGGACCTCAAGCTATGGGAGATCGGGAAAATAATCGGTGAGTGCTGTATATGGGTTATCGTTGTTAAATGGTCGGCGCCAAGTTGTGTTGTCGCGCAATTTTTTTCTACCAAATGAAGTAAACGTATGTGCCTTCCAAAGTGGCGGTTTTCATTCTTTTTACACGGATTCTGGTGAAAGCTAAATGTGTTTCTCCAACGGCTCTGACAACACTGGATTGGGACGCTGTAGTTTTGTGTAGCTGCCACCCACTGTAAACATGCACGTTGTATAACGTGGCAAATGCGAAGAAAATTCGCGCAGAGTTGTTAAGACATTTCACTGAGCCAAGTATATAATTGGGTATTCCCAATGAAAACAACTTCAGCTTGCTTAAGGCCGAGAGCAATGATGGCATGCTTGTATTGAAAGTTATCAAATGAGATCAAATGGGTCAAAGTACGGCATCATTCATGCACATAGCGGAAGGAAGTCAAAGTGGATTCGTATCCCTACTATGCATTTGTATTCCTTGGTGAGATCGGGCCGATTTCAGCAATTGCTATGTTGTAACAAATTGCACCATACTTACACTGAATTCATGAGGAAGCCATATAACAGCAGATATCGTTGTATGTAAATTTAACCCAATGTTTTGCAATGGTAGCTTCGTGACCAGAGTCCCTGGTATGTGTAGCTTGAAGCGGCATAACTATGTCCCATTGCGGAATTAACTAGTAATCGCCAGCTGGCGTGCTTTTGTGGAGGAGAGTCTTACCATGCCTGAGCCATGCACGGAAAATGCGCAATGCAGGGTGCAGGCCATTTTATACACATCGGTTCATCTGTTTCACAGGCTCCATGTGGCGCGATTTGCCTGAGAGCGAGAAGCAAGACTTCATAGACGATTACGAAAACGAGAAGGTGGAATATGAGCGCGCTGTCAAGGAATACCACGCCTCAGCAACATATCAGGCCTATCTGTCTGCAAAGAACAAAGGTAAGGTAACTTCTTACTCTATCTCAGGCCGCTTTTAACTCCATCTCGCAGTGGCGTGAGGCGTTAGCCCTTCCAGGCCAACACACCGGTCGGGGTCACGCTGTCGGATGTCTTGTTGACGCTCTCGGGCCGCAGCCGCCACCAGTCTCCACCGCCTCCATTCCAGTCCAGCGGGTGGAGCCGTTGTGCCTTGTGTCAGCGTTGGGCGCGCGTGTGACGGGGTCGGCTCCGTGGGCGCGCGCGGTCGGGTGACGGCGTCAGGATCCCAGGCCGGGTGCGTCGGGCCTGCCGCCCACGTCTTCGGCTGACGCCTGCCCTGTGTGCCGCCAGCGGCCGAGGAGCAGCCGCCGCACGTGCACGAGGTGAAGCCGCCCGTCAACACGGTGATGAAGGGCCTGGACCGGCGCATCGACATCCAGCCGGCGGAGGACGAGGAAGGTAACCGGCCGGGCCTGGGGCAGTAGCCGGAAGCGCTCGGCACGACCGCCGGCCGGAACAGACCCGGGTCGGAGGCCACCGGGCCGCTGCAGCTGGGGTGGTGTGTCATGTCACAGACCTTGATCAGCGCTAGACTAGGGAAGCCATTGTCACGGATGTGCGTGGAAGTGTTGCCTGTATTTGCGTATTGGGGACGCAGCATCGCAACCCACCGCGACGCGGCATGTGACCCACGTCTGAGCGTGCTGTCCGCCGGATACAGCCGCAGGCGGGCTCGTTCGCGTCTGTGCGTGGCGCCGCGCGGACCGCGCGTAACCCTGGCCGTCGCCCCCGCTCGCCAGACCAGGACGAGCAGTTCTCGGTGAAGCAGGTGGCGCACGCTCGCTACCTGCGCAACCACCGGCTCATCAACGAGATCTTCTCGGACACGGTGGTGCCTGACGTACGCACGGTGGTCACCACGCCGCGCATGCAGCTGCTGAAGCGCCAGGTGCACAGTCTCACCATGCACCAGGTGCGTCGGCGCGCGGCGCTGCTCCCGCGCAGCCGCGGCGCCACGCCCACCGCGGCGGAGGAGGCGGCGAGCGCCGCTCGGCAGCGACTGAGAGTGACGCGGGCCATGTGCCGGGCACTGCGAGGCGCTGTTCTCGTGGTGGGCTCTTGATGGTGCTATTTCCGATAGTGCGTATGTTGCCGTTACTACGGGCCTTGTGTTGATTGCTGCTCTGAGGCAGTGACATATAAGTTTGGAAGCACGGTACCAGATGTTGGTGTGAGGTCAAAAGTGGAGGTAATGGATTGGCGTGTGGGCCTTAACTGCGTCCCTGAGTTGAGACGACTTGCTTTATCACGTGGGCGGTGTGTGGCTACGTTGTCTCACCGACCTAAAAGACAAAATAACCAAGCATTTTTTTCTCGCATGGTTACAGAAAAAATTGGAGGGAGAGTTGCAGCAGATTGAGGAGAAATTCGAGGCAAAGAAACAGAAGTTTGAGGAGTCGACCGAAGTGTTCAACGATGAACTCAAGACCGTAAGTGGTTTGTTCGAGCTGCCAGCAATCGACGCTGACTGGCGCGGCTTCTCGAACGCACGGCGCTCGCTTCTGACTAAATGCCGCAGGCTGGTGGTGCATAGAACAGTACGCGCACGTGCGTGCACGTGCGTGGGCACGTTCGCGGGCACGTACACATGCCTGTGCGTATACGTGTGCGTGCGTGCGTTCTCGTGTGAATGGTGGCTCAAAGCATATAACAGGCTTTGGCATGCTGGTGAAGTTTTGGTTTGGTTAAGCAGGTTTGGCATACTTGCCGACGCACTTTGCACGGGAGGGTACTAAGTAACACTATTGTAAGGTTGATAATGAGTGACGGCTCACGGCCCCGAACCTTGACACGGGAAGGGCGCCCGGTGCCGCGCGGTCGCGTCGGTTGGCTGGTGACGGGCCGCCGCCGCAGGACACCAGGCCACGTGTTTGTACAGGTCGATGTCATGTGGGCCAAGCTTGATGCGTGTCTCGCCGCCGCTGGCCGCTCCGAGGGCCGGCAGCAGACTGCCGGCCGCCCTCAGATCTGGGGCTCGCCGGCGCCGGCTGGCCCTCGCGCGACCGTGCCTGTCTGGGCGCTGGAATATCTCCCCGCTACGATGTTGTTTGAAATAGGATAGAAAGCCGCTTTAGGCGGGAATGTTAACCAAAATTGAAACGTTCTGAAATGAGTTTTTGAAGCATTAAACTCGCATTCTATTGCACAGCTCTGCGAGAAGAAGGTAGATGAGGCGATGTTCAGCAATATGGTGAAGAAACAGATGGAGGTTCTACGGCGCGAGAGGGAGGAGCAGCTAAAGCCTGTAGAGCCAGTCCAGGTATGTCGTAGTGGCAGCGCCGCCCCATGCAAGCGGCAAAGCACTGCTTATGGCGAGATGTCGTGTCATTTGATTGATGCCAAGCTTGGCAATGCGCGATGTTTGTGGGCTGCAGATGTGGGCACGTTATCAAATGTTGCGGATGGGCGCACGTCTGTGTGCTGCGAACCTGTCCGTCCATGACCGGGGCTTCATTGTCTCCGACCGCAGTCGCCGGCGCCGATGACAGGCAGCAACGTGGCGACGCCAGCGGACCCCAGCGCCGACGAGCCGGCTGCCGAGGCCAGCCCCATGGAGACGGATCCGGAGTCGGCGCCGGAGCCCGGCGAGCGGCCGGCCGCCGAGGCGCCGCCGCCACCGCCGGCCGAGCACGCGCCACCGGCTGAGGAGGCGGTCCCGACCGCCCCGGAGTCGCCGGCCGCTGTCCCGCAGCAGCAGCCGCAGCCGCAGCCGCAGCCGCAACCGCAACAGCAACAGCAGCCACAACAGCAGCAGCAGCCACAACAGCAACAGCAGCAGCCGCAACCGCAGCAACAGCAGCAGCCTCACCCACCGCTGCCGCAGCAGTCGCAGCAGCCGCAGCAGCCACAGCAGCCACAGCAGCCACAGCAGCCAAAGCAGCCACAGCAGCCGCAGCAGTCGCAGCAGCCACAGGAGCAGCCGCAGCAGATGATGTGAGGGGTCGTCGGGCCACCTCCGGTGGGAGGGCGTACCGCGTGTGACGGAGCCCTGGCGGCGCGAGCGGCGGCCGCCCTCGCCCCGCCACCCGGCGGCCGTTGTGCGGCGAGCCTCGCGCTCCGCTCGCCCAGCGAGAAGGCCCGCCAGACCGGTCGACGGCGCGCGTGGCGCGGCCGTCCCCGCGGACCTCCGGGGAACGGAGCTCTGCCCAGCCGGTGGGTGTGATGGGGCTGTCTCAGAGGCAAGCGAACGGTCAGGAAACGTCGGGATCTAAACTTGGGTGCAGAGTATGGCAACCGTTTTTTTAAAGGCGCCTCACGTAATCGCGCTGCAGTTGCCTCCCTGTTTCTGTGGGTCACTTCGTGTCATCTCGAAAATCGCTCCATCATCGTGGTTTGGTGACTTGATTTTATGTTCGCATTGAGTCAAGAAAGATGAATGGTTTCTATTTTGGTCTATGAGTGTTTCCAAAGCGATTGACGATGAATTCACCAACACAGCGTAGTGCTACATTTCTTGGCATTGCCGGACTTTGCATATGTTTGGTAGCGTATGTGTGCAGATTGATGTGCGTGAAATTGAGATAATTTGTGGTATGTCTGTGGGCTGCTCGAGCTGGCTGTTGGCTGATCTGCCAGGATCCATTCTCATCGCTCTCTTCGCTTCATCAGCATACAGCTATGTCACTGTGTATCTGTATTGAATAAAGCCGCGTGAGAGACTACGGCTCCGTGACCGTCAGCAGCTGCCTCCAAGTGGAGGGTAGCTGAACACCAGCAGAAAGAGAGGGGCCGCGACTCCAGGCGACAGGCGCGGAGACGCGTCAGGCCGCCGCGGCCCGGCGGCCGGGCGGCGGCGCTCCGAGACGGTGTGCCGGGCGGGAGCGGGAGCGGGCGCCGCCCCCGCCCCCGCCCGGCGGAGGGGTGCGGCGGGCGTCGCGGCCGGACGCCGCGGGAGGAGGCAGGCGCCGCGCCGCGCCAGCGGCACCCGGCCAGTCTCAGTGCTCCATAGTCTGCGGTCAAACAAAACCCCATAAGACAGGTAACCTCGACCTTACAGGCACCGAGTTCGAGACAGCAGAGCACTGCCAGAGTTGGTAGGGTGTCGAGGCCCGCGCTCCATTATCAGCGGTTTTGTCATTGATATAAAGCCTTCAACTTTTGTGTGGTAACCTGGGGAAGGGAGGAAAGCGTGACATGAATTCAACAAGAAATCCAAATGCCAATGAGCACGTTCGAGCATAAAAATACGCCACAGAGCTGGCGCCGCTGGCCAGCGGCGCAGCCGGTCTGCGTGGCTGACCTGGGGCGAGTCGGGGCGCGGCTGCGCCTCGTCGGCGGCCGGCTCGTCCCGCAGCGGCGCCGGCTCGGCGGCCGGAGCCGCGCCGTGGCCGCCCCGACGCTGAATCCCCTCCAGCTTGGTCAGGAACGGCGTCACGGCGTCGTCCTCGAAGATGGTGAACTCGTGGTCCTTGCCCACGATGGCCACCGTGCAGTTCTGGCGGCGTCGGCGGTGCGTGACGGGACCGCGCGCACCGACAGACGGCCGGCACGTTGGGGAAGGGCCCACTCACGGACTTGCTCGCACGCAAACCCGCGCATTTCTACCGCAACGCGCCTCGGTCGTCTTTATACAGCTGATCGTCGCAGTTGATAATCGAAGGGGGAAAGACCCCGATCTCCACGAATTCACCAAAGGTAGTCACCAACGTAGATTGCGTTGCATTCATCCACAATTCAAGCGCTCACAGGGTCGGGGCCCCAGCTACAAACCAAACCGTCCCACTTATCCCGTCAGTACTTGGCTTCCCACATAACCACATTCTAAGTCGATGCGGTTTGCCTTAAATCTTGCGTCCTGATCTTGCGTCCTAAATCTTAAGTCATGATCGGCCCACCATGGCCCCAGACATCTGGCGGCGTCCTGTGGCTGGCGCCACTCGCTCGGCGCTCATCACCTTGGCGGTGAGGTCCATGTCGTTGGGCAGGGTGTCGCGCAGCGCCAGCAGCGCGTGCGTCACGATCTGCTCCCAAGAGCACTCGACGAACTCGGCCAGGTGCTTCTCCAGGTAGGTGCGCGCGGACTGCGAGCGCGCGCCGATCGCCATCGCCTTGCAGTCAAAGTAATTGGCCGACGGGCACGTCTGGTAGATGTGAGGCCCGGACTCCTGGCAGCGGGGTCAGCACGGGGGAGGGGGGGGGGGGGGGGCGGCGGTCAGCGGGCAGGGGGGACCAGACAGCTCGATGGGGTGGACGATATGGCGTGCACAAATGTGGCAAAACGCGAAGCGAAGTACAGATACACAGAGGGCTGTATTATTCAGTTGAAATTTTACCTCTGATGATTACGAGAATCGTGCGCCTAGAAGCGCTTTGTACATGAGCATTAGACAACAAGTTTAGATCTGCGACGATCCTTAGCCCAAAAGCCTCCCCCGAGTGGACGCTTTATTCTGATGCGAGCTTCAGCTGCATGGTGGTACACGGCAGCCGCAGGCTAACTTAGTAAGGACTGTACCAATCAGTCGTGAACAAGCCCCAAACACACATTTAGAATGCCCCATTTGTCAGCCACCATTTATAGGAGTGCCCCACCACACCCAATACTAGCTCCCCAATAATCCACGAACCTTACGCTGAAAACATCGATGAAAGCGCCCAAGAGAAATCCTGTGATCCTTCAGTCTTCCAAATGTGGGTTTTACCCCCCCCCCCCCCTCCCCATACTTTTCACGAAGTCCCCCCGTCACAAACGTCACAGCTCGCCAACACACCACCCACACAACGACATAACCTGTCCTCCACCTGACACCGGGCCCTGTGGGCCTGCCACGGACGGCGCCGAGCGCGGACACTCACGTCGAATCCGGCCACCAGGAAGCCGACGCCGTAGGGCCGGCTGCCGTCGCGCTGCGTGCACACCTGCATCTTGTTGCCGAGCTCGCTGATGAGGCGGCTGACCGGCAGCGGACGGTCGTGCGCGTAGCGCGAGTTCAGACACTCGGAGCGCATCCAGCGGCTGCCGGAGGTCAGCGGGTCAGAGGTCAGGTCACAGCGCGGCGCGGGATGTGCCGCGGACTCGCCGGCCGACACAGCTCCGAGCCAACACGACGGCTTTACAGATACCCGCATGACGGCTCCCATCGCAGTGTCTCATGACTGTGTGTCAGTGAGCGTTACATCATCCACCTCTATAGCAAGGCCTAGCAGTCGCTTAGCAGCCGCCTACCGCGAGCACATGACCACGCCGAGGGGCCACGCGCCACCCGGCGATAGGGGCGTTGAGTCTCGCCTCAGCCCGGAGCTGTCGCAGGCCGGCGCGGCGCGCGCCACCACCCGCCGCCCACCTGAGGATGCGAGCGTCGGCTGTCAGGCCGGCGATCGACACGCCCACGTGCGCGTCGATTGGCATGATCTTCTTCTGGTGAGCGGACAGCTCGGAGGAGGCGCGCTTCAGCGCCACCAGCACGGCATGCGTGCGGCACTTGAGGCCGACCGTGGCGGCGCCCTGCTTGACCGCCTCCATGGCGTACTCCACCTGGTGGAGCCGGCCTTGCGGGCTCCACACAGTCACGTCGTTGTCGTACTGGTTCCGGAACTGGAAACGTGAGCACTGGCGTGTGACTCAACTGGAAGTGATGCAGGAGCTTGACTGACTGTGTCAGACTGGGGAGATGACATAATGACAGGCTGCAAGCCACTGGCCATTGTCTGGATTGGAGCACAAACACTGCAACAAAAATTAAAAAGAACATATTGTGACATGGAGCATGAAAGTTTAAGCAGGCTCAAAGATGACAGACATTTCAGACATAAACCATTCTGAAGGTTTTTTATCTAGCTGTATGCAAATTATGCACCATTTCCTGATCTATTCAGTATCATCTTTAAGCATAACCTCGAAATGTGCTCTGAGTTTTAGCTTTGGCATGAGCCATATATGAGGCAAACATAGAATTGTGATGCTTTGACTATGGCAAGTCCAAAGCATTGAGACAACAGCAAGGCACAGGTCACAATATGAGTTTTCTTGCATTTGTGTTGATTGAAAAGCTGCTTTACAGGTACTTTTAATATTTCCCCCAAGCTTGTCCTGGAAAAATTGAAGTTAGCAAACTTTTGGGAAGCCACCATCATGTTGCCAGGGTTGAAACAAAAAAGTACCTGAATCAAATCTACAAAGCTGCCACAATGATTTGAATCCACATAACATCCTTTCTGTCACAAATTTTCTCTTTTCTCTCTAAAAATTCTGCAGCATCATATTAGCAAGATTTCATGGCGAGAGAAGTATCACATCTATCATAGCATTACAACACTACATTAATGAAAAATCTAAATCTAAGATATGAAAATTTAATAGGGAAAACAGCTTGTTGTAATATATATATATATATATATATATATATATATATATATACTCTGCTCATTCTCTAAGACTATACTCTATGGCATGCTCCCAATCAAGTAAATGTGAAAACATCACCACATCCAGCACCAGGGTTTGAAGCCATGGCAAATTTTGTCCACCTAACATGGTGTGATTTTAATTGTAAAAATAACATACAAATCAAAATAGTTATTATGCCCTGACAACTGTAACTGTTGTCATCATGTAAACCAAGTACACAGTTCTTACTTGCATTGTCATTTCCAGGAAGACATATACTCACAAAATTAGTGACACAAAGATTCCAGTTAACATACATACATAATTAGCATTACTGCCCCCAATGCTTACCATGATTGACAAGTAGGTGGCTTTCAAGCAGGCTGCAGGCTGTAATAGAAACATATGCATTAATTCATGGAGATGAGGTGGCAAATGGGGATGTAACCTGAATTGACAGAGTATCCAATTCTGCTATCTAAAGGCAAAAAGGATTAAGAGCTATTACTTGACATAGCACCAATGCCTCTGCTTTTAGATAGCAGAATTTATTTAAATACAAATTAATGTGATTTTGACCTTGCATGTGATTATGTGTGAATGCAAGTAATAAAATACATAGACCATGCAAATAAGGAAATCAAAACCACTTAAAAAATTGCTAACTGGCATATATATATATATATATATATATATAATACATATATACAAAAACAATTTATAAAACATTTTTGTTCAAAGTGATTTCACTTGCAGTCAGCTGTTTGGTCATATAACACCTCTAATTATTATATTAAACTGGGTTTAATGATCTGTTCCATTGTTACTGAATAAGCAAGTTTTATTTTCACCATACAGTTGCATACAAAAATAGTTTCAGACACTTTGCCAATGAATGCTGACTGCCACAACGGCTCATACAATGGCCCTCCTATACAAAATTACTTTGGCACAGCAACAAACAGCAAACACATGCACAGACACATCTCACACAATCTCGCTGTGATTGTGTGGGGTATCACGCATTTAAGTACCACAAAATGGTACCATCATTTTTATATTCAGAGCATGCATTTTAAAGAAAAGATTGGGAGGGTCCAAACCGATAGTGGATCTTTCAGTGCAACTGCCTCCCTGAATTACCACAGAATGAATTTTCAGACCTGAAAGCAATGAGCTCAAAGGCCTCAAAAATATAAAAACAAACACCCCTCTTTATGGCCTTAGTCAAGCGGTAAGCAACCCCAAGCAGCCGAACCAAGCTCAAAAACAGATATCTTTAAATACATGACAAGCAATCCATTGCACACAAATGCATAAAATTGAAAAGCAAAGCATCAAACATAAGACAAAGCAAAACCTTTGAATATAACTGCATTCGCACCTACCTGTCCTCTCTCCGTTTCAGCACGCCCCGAACAAATCTCAGCAAACGCCCTCGAGGAACTACGATGACCGGCGGAAATGTTACGCGTAACAAATGCGTTGTATTTGTAGAGAGATTTCGTTCTCTTTGAAGGCACAGCGCTGCTAAATAATATTTAAGCCGAGGAAAGAGTTTTCACCTGTATGGTCGTTCTATCCTTTTGCAAAAAAAGATTTCAAACCATAATAGCTGCCAGAAAATATCTGCAAAATTATGGCTTGGTTTTTTGACTGTTTTCTTAGTTGTTGGCAAATTCGACGTCTTTGAAGGTATCAACCCGTGATGTCATAGGCGGGAGGTGCTCAACAGCGAGCTTCGCCTTGCCGTAACGCCGTATTTCGCCAGTGGCCTTGCGTGGATGCTCTTACGCTGCCGGCAGTGCTTCAAGTTCTGTGTCAGTCGGTAGGTAACGTCTCTAGCTAGCAAGGGCATAATGTAGTTTTATCCATTTTGCACCCTGGCCTGCGTTGGTCTAGTGCGTGTATGGTTGTGTGTGTGTGTGTGTGTGCGTGCACATGTATTTGTGCTGTATTTTAAAATATTTCGTGCAAGTACACCCCACTTGCATGGCTGTTATGCAACAAAGGACGTGACATCTCCCAGTATATTGGGACAAAGCTGATATGAAGTAAGCATTGTGCTCTGTTGGGGTTGTACAGAACTGCCAGCAGCCTCACTGTGTGTGATGTCTTGATGTGATAGAAGCTGAAAGCTTTGTACATTCATTAATCCTGTGTGGTATTAGCATGGTTATCCTGCTTTTGACTTCTTGTTATGTATTTTTTTAGTATCAAATTACCAATTAAAGGTAATCATATCTATCTATCTATCTATCTATCTATCTATCTATCTATCTATCTATCTATCTATCTATCTATCTATCTATATATATATATATATATATATATATATATATATATATATATATATATATATATGCATACATATGGTTTGCTGCAAGTATGTTGTAGTGGCCAAAACCAGGCAAGGCTGTGAGCTATCCCAATAATAATGCTACCACCCCTCCAGCCATATTGCTAAGCTATACAACTAGAATCAAGTAGTATGCAGCCATTAGTAGGTATACAGCATGCCAGGTGTGGTAATGGCTACACATGATTTCATCTGATATTCCATAATTTTGCTATTTTGCCATTGAAATATGCTCTTTCCTGCAGCACCAAGTCCCAATGGTTGTACAACTAGCCAGTGTAAAGTCAGATATTTTTGATGTGGTCATCCTTGCTAAAGGTTATATCTCATAACTGGGCATCGTGACATCTCTTAGTTGGCTCACTCCAAAGATATGTGCTGATTTTCTTAAATGAATTTGATTGTGACCCTCTTTTATCACAGTATTTTGACACAAACTTGTCTTACAACATTTAAACACTTAAAATTATCTTCAAAGTCCAGAAATGTGCCTTTTTTGTCCAACTTGGGCCATGGCTGGTTTATCCCTGGATTCACCCTTTTACTGACGTGCCTGATAGCCTCAGGTGGTCAAATTTGATAATGTTTCAGTTTGAAGCACTCAAATTTTCACTATTGAATGTTCTGTACACCTGTCCAGTGTGCTTTCATCACTGTGACTCACTAAGCAAAGAGACTGATTTTCAGCAGCTTTAAAGCTGGAGCTAGTCATCTATAATCATGTGGATATTCCTACAGCAGCAGAGTACATCCACATTCCCACAACCATTTTATGCTGATCATAACACATCACATCACAAAACATAAAAAACATCAAACAAGTGATCAGGAGAGCTGGAGAGGGCCTCTCTGCCTTTGACCTGCCTGCACAGTAACCACCATGACAGGCTGTGTGGACATTGCAGGCTGGCCACCAGCATGAACCAGCGCCGGGCGGCGGCCGACGCGCCGGCCACCCCCAAGAAGCGCCTGCGCCACCGGTCCGCCGAGGCGGCGCTCTCGAACGGCTCTCACGCGCCGGAGCCGGGCGCCGGCGCCGGGGAGAGCGCGCCCCGGTCCGACCTCGGCCAGCAGCCGGCCGACAGCAGTGGTGGCGGCGAGCTGAGACCGGCCAACGGCGCGGGCGCCGGCGGCGACGCGCAGGCCGCCACAGCCCACACCAACGGCGTGCTCAATGGTGACGGAAAACATCCGCACTGGCCCACCGCGCACTTGCCTTGTAAGTGCCCCGGGCGCGTGGCTGCCCGGGTGGGGCTTTCGGGCCGCAGCTGTCGCTCCTCGCTGGTCCGTAGCTGCATGGTGTCCAGGCGTGTGCGGGAGCGGTCGGGGCCGTGCCGCGTCGCACTACGCGCCCTGTGATAAGTTTGATGCTATTTACGTTGGCAGTTTGCATGTTGCTTTATGTATTTGTTTGGGAGCTGTGCCATCAGTGCAACTAGTGAAGCTGTGTCGTCAATGCATCTGCGTGCATGCTGCAAGGTGATGAAAGATGCAATTAAACATGACATCCGATCATGAAGTTATAGCAAAGTTTGATACTACTGATGTGGCTTTGGATCCTTTCACCACACACTTAACCATCACATTCATTGTCATCATTAATGTTTGACTGCATTTGGTTGTGCTTAAATCCATAGATAGCAGCATGCACATGGTACGTGCAAACTGTTGGTCGTCTCCGAGCATGCGACCATCTAGCTATCGCTTTGCTGGGCCAAAGCAGCGATTCACATGTGGTGATAGCCATATTGACTTCCTAAAAGTTGTTTTATTACTTGAGTCTTCTTTCAGGAGAACGGTGTCGGCCTATTCTTATGCTATCAGGCGTGTAGCTGAATGTATGTGGAGAAATAGAAAAGTGTATGATAAGCGCGGCTTTTTTTACTGCTCTAATGCTCTGCCATTTACCATTGGAGACCACGCAGCATGCATTGTTAAGCACACAATATCCGTATATAATTAGGATTTAACAACTTGTGGATATAAATTTAATCACCATAGATATGGTCCGCCCAAACATGTTGCCAGGGGCTTCTACTACAAGTGAGTTGCTGCAAACTTGTAAACCTTTGAATAATTGAGAACCACTGGTATGTGAGCAGGGACAAAAGAATAGTCGGAGGGTAGAGCTCCCCCCTTCTAAAATGAAACGATCACTTTCATGCGCCACACACGAATTAATTTCAAACCTCCACAAACAATTTGAGTGTGACATGCCTTCCATTATCGTAGTCTGCGTCATGTGGTCAGTGGTTTGTTTCGTAAGCTCAACCTCGTATTGTGATACATTGACTGGTAGCGGGTTTCGAATAACATTGCGTCGATTCCATTAGCCGGAAGACGGTGGTTAGCGTTGTAATGCCCAAATGTTCGTGACAGTTCGTTGATTTTATTTTTCGTTAATAAAAGCGACCAAGTGCCAACAAATATTTTGAAAAATCAGTCCACCATTCCTCACGCTTCCTTTCCGTCGAGTGCATGTTTGAAGTGGGGTTCGTGAGGAGCACTGCTCACTCACCGCGTGCATCCAAGCAGCTGTGTGCTAGTTGTCTGTTGCGATCCCATTGGCTCCGAAGCAACTGCTTGCGGATGAGAAAGCTGGGTAAAGCTTGTACTAGCTTCGCCGCAGAAAGTGGGAGGATAGGTACTCCATGGAACACTGCCAGTGGAAGTGAAGGCGAGGCGTGGAGAGATGGTGCGTTATGATGGTAAAGCCAGTGACTGGAAGTTCATTACCAGCAGGGCGTTATGATGGCAAAGTCAATGGCTTTAAGTTCATTACCAGCTGTATGCGGGACAGTTGGCTCGCGCGATTTCCACGATAGCATAGCTGAGCATGAAGTGCTGGCTTATTCGAGCTGTATGTGCTGTGGCCGTCACGTGTGTGACGGCTGATTGCACAGGGCACCGGGTCTGGTGACGGGACGCGTGAGAGACGTCACCACATTTCACACCGAACACCTGTTTTTAGTGGGAAACGAGTCTCATGGGAGCAAGCGTGCTGGGCGTGTTAGTGTGGGGGAAGGTGTACGTAATGATAACAAAACACGGAGGTCATGACTTGCGGCCGCGTGGGAGAAGATATCTTATCGCTAGCACCGCGCCTCTCGAATGGGCCACGGTCGACGCGGCCCGTGCCGCTGAAACAGGGCATGGTCCCAGGTGCGCATTTCAGCCAAAATACACAGCTTTATCACACCGAGTGTTTTTCACGTAATGGTGAGGTATGCTCTCTGGTATGCGCGGTTCTTTTGCTATGACTGGTTTCCACGAATCTTTTGATACGAACGCCACATGTTGAGCTCGTACCACCAGTCACACGTACAACCGTTCAGCTTGCGGCCCCGGGCGGAACCCACGCAACCCCTGCCGACCTTCGAGCAGACGCCCGCGACTCCCAAACTCCCCTGGGCGCTCGGGCTGGGGACCTCTTCAACCCGTTCGGACGGGCGGCGCGGCGGTTCTCCGGCGCGCCGGCGCGTCACCTGGCGGCGCCGCCGGCTCGCGTGCGAGTGAGCCGTTCCGCGGCCAGCGCGTGGCGCGGCCGGGGAGAGCCGATCACGCCACGTCCGGGCGGCGCGTGCGGTCCGCCGGCCGCCGGACCGGGCGCGCCATCTGCGCCGGCCGGCGGCACCAGCGCCAGGTGCCGGCCGGCGCGCAGTCGGCTCCTCTCCCTCGGCCGCTCCAGTCCGCGGCGCGCGTGCAGACATGAAGTGGCGCGAGACGAGTGCGGCGCGGCGCGCGCACCGCGCCGTCCCGTTCTGCTGCGCCTGCCAGAGCGCCCAGGGCTGCCGCAAGTCGGACCGATTCTGTGAGTGACCGTGACCCGGATGGGCGCCGGTGGCGGCGGACGGCCGCCTGCCAGATGGCGCCGGGAGCCGCCGGGGTCGCGGCCCCCTCCCCGGGACAGGCACACGCGGCCGACAGGGGCACTGCCACGTGTCAGCGCCGTGGGCTGGTCTGGATCGGACGGGACCGGCCGCCGCCGCGCTGTCAGATGCGCTATGAGGGCTGGGCCAACGGCCAAAATAGTGCCCGTGGTCCTGGCTGGCGTACGATGAACGGCGACCTATTTACACCGCGCGAGTGGACGCTGCCCGCATGCGTTCTTCTACCGTTAACCAAACCATGCACGTTGTCGTATGCACGTCAGTCGGTTTGTTTGTGCTTGGTGATCATGGTCTCTCGCCTTTGTGCTTGTGCTCAGGAGCCAACATTTCTGGACTCTTGAATATCTGACCGCTTGCGTACCTAAACACTTATGGATGCGGAAGATACACGCGTTGTGTTTGATCAGATTCCCTGCGTTTGTGCAGGATATGCCAACATGTAGTGGGATGATGATTTGGAAAATGGCTCTTCCTCCTCTTGGAAATGGATGGAAAACTGTTCCTCCGGTTTTTCATGAAAATATCCAGGAGTGAATGCGAAGATGAGCATAATTTTTGGTCGTCCTTCAAATTAAACCCTAGCGCGTCTTTTAGAACAAAAAGCATGCGAGTGGATTTCTGCTATGTGTTTTGGTACGCGTTATAACTTCAGGGTCATTGGGGATCACCGATTTCGATCCATGTTAAGTTCATAATAGATGAATGTCAGTCCTGAATCGCCGTCACCTCCTTAAGCCATGTGAAAGCTTTGTTAATGCCATGTGAAAAGCTTGAGGTTTTCCCTTGGAAACGCATTCCGTGACATGCATCATAACTTATTAGCTATAAACAACGGTAGATTAAAAGCTATGTGTCGCATTTATATTGCGTCGTATACCATGCCATCACATACCGCAGCTTAGTCCCATTTCAGTACGTTTAAAGACAGTCGCAGCGGCCAGCAAGGATGACGAGCCAAACCGCGCCAGCTCCCGAACTTTTAATGTTTGGCCTCATTTGACATGGAGATATTGACCTAGGAGCATTTTTCTACATATACCGCAGTTCCACAAAGCACGCACGTACCCGGTGAGTTTCGCTGCTGCACCTTTTACTGTTCTTGAAATGTACTGGGGGAGGGGGCGAGAACCGTCTTCTCCCCACTGCGTGTGATTCTCAGAGGACCTAGGGGTCATTATCTTATTTGGAGTGGCAGGCAAGCATTGTGCATTCGTTTCTATGGCACACAATCCTCCAGGCATGCCGGGAAACGTCAGTCACCTTCCCGATGCAGCCCCTTCATTGTCTTTCGCCAAGGATCGCGAGGCCATGCGTTTTGGTGGGTCCCGCATTGTTGGTGTGGGTACATCGCTCATAATAGCCAACCGTATTGACATACTTAAAATAGAGGCCGTGCGCCTTGGCGGTAGGAGCAGTAGCGATAGTGATGCCTTAAATAGTGGTAGCGACCCTCACAGCCATCACTGGAGATGCTAATCATGCTAACAACGATGCAGGCGCCCGTGCCATTCAGCGGATGAGCGTGGCATGAGTCACCCAACTCAGTACCGTACCCTTTTAGGATTTTGGCGACCTCCAGTGTCGCCTCAGGACCGAACCCTTTTATAATTTTGGCGACCTCGAGTGTCGCTGTCCCAGTTGGGGAACCTTGCGATCGGATGGTTGCATGCGTGCCAGTAATGCACCTCCTGCCAGCCACTGTCGCGGATCATCTATGGGCCAATGCTTGCAAGATCCTCTATAATTTCGCACAATGCACGGCCCACACCATGCACGCGGCGTTCTCCATGCACCCGCACGGATGCATTGCCCCCCTGAGCATCGGTTGAGTGGACTCGACAGACGCGGCTGCGGCTCCGCGGTGCGGCACTGCATGCAGCCGGAGAAAACGGCGGGCCGCTCACGTTTCACGCTCGCGGCGGGCCGCTCACGGCGCGTTTCCTGTCCGCGGGCGTCCCGCCGCGGCTGAGCGGTTAGAGAGATGGGAAGGGGCGCGCGGACAGGTCGGGGTAGCGCCGGGCACCGAACTGGGTGTGTGGCGGGTGCTCGGGCGTCGTCCTGGGTGTGCGGCGGGTGCTCGGGCGTCGTCCTGGGTGTACGGCGGGTGCTCGGGCGTCGTCCGGGGTGTGCGGCGGGCGCCCGGACGCCGTCGTGGGAGTGCGGCGGGCGCCCGGGTGCCGTCCGGACGCGGACGGGTCGGGGTAGCGCCCAGACGCCGTCTTCGCACGCCGGCTGCGGCTGTGGCGGCGCCCCCGGCGCCAGCAGCCGGCGCGGGGCGCTGGCCGTTCCTAGAGGCGGACACGCGCTGCCTGTCGCGCCGCTGATTGGAGCACGGCCGCGGATCAGCCTGCGGCGTGGTGACACGCCACAGGCCGCTGTTGTCATACGGCGGGTTAACGTGAGTCTCAAGCCGTCGGCCACCAACACGGGAGATGTAGCCAAGCGAAAAAAAAGTTTACGTTAGGGACCCATAGCTGTGCTTGGGTTCGTAAACGGTTATTCACAAGTATATAAACGGAAGACAAGTGTCTTCGGACACACGCAAAAATGAGAGGCGTTCTCCTTCATGCACAGGCAAAACGTCCGGCGTGCACCGCACGTAGCGCCCGGAGCGTGTATGAAACGTTGCATCCGAAGGTGCCGTATGGTGGGAAGTTTCCCTGTATCGTAAGGAGAGCGAATTCCTCTATGGTTGCGATACCGGTGCCTATCGTCCCTTGATAATCCCGGCGAGCGACTACGCTGATACTGCCATGTTGTGTCTGGTCGCGCCGGAGAACTGCAAACAGAATAATCACGGAACAAACATAGACGCCGCGGTCGTGAGCAGGGACCATGCTGTCGTCCGCAGAGCGTACTGAGGGGATGACCTAACCGATTGAACGCACGTCACGGGAAAGGCCACTGCACCTGTGACGCACGAGCTCACCCCCGGGTGGGAGGAAGACTGGAGTACGACGTACCCTGTTATGCTGAGTCATCGCTTCATCATGTTACGTATGATGTTTGCTGCCACTGTGCATCGGCACAGGTGGAGTGTTTCAAGGAAGCAGAATGTAACACTTAACGGACGGTGCTTATCTGTTCTTGAGCGCGTGATTTGGACGTTATAGATGATGAAAATGCATCGCTGATCTCCCGCCCCCGCATACTTAACACCGCAGGCCGTTCCGCAGCGTGATCGGAGTTTGCTGCATTCCTTTAGGGTGCTCTCGGCCGGCTCCTTTCATGACTCCGTTTCTCGCATGCTCGCTGCGCTGCGGGACTGGAGCTCGTGCGTTGCGCAGCCGACGAGCTGGGCCAGTCGCCCGCGCCGTGGCTGGAGATGCCTGCAGGCTCCAGAGTCGCCTGATGTGTCCACTGGCGTCGGAGCCGATGGGCTGGGCCAGTCGCCCACGCCCTAGCTGGACATCGGATCCCTGCAGGCTCCAGAGCCGCCCGATGTGTCCGCTGGCACCGGCGTGATCGCTTTCTCTTGATGAGCACAACACCGCCGGTACGCACCTGCCTTCCTGTGGTCGGCTGCGCTCTGTGCAGCTGTTACAGGGAACATCGGCCGCTTTCTCCGCGCTCTCGTGGTGCAATAGCCTGCTGTAGGCCTTATGTAAATTCAAAATTACCTCATACCGTCCCTGAACGACTTGGGTGGAATTACCGCACGCCATGCTCCGGAGCATTCTCTGAGTGTGCTTTGCTTCACTACTTCTTACTCTGTGTCTCTTCAGTACACAGTGACCTCTTCGATGACCACAGTGACCTCCTCGGTTGGGACGATGGGACGAAATTTCAGACCCAATCGCGACAAAGCAATGGCGCCTCACCCGATCCGAGCACGCGATAGTCGGCTATGTTGTGGTCCAGACGTCCTTCGCCCCGCGCATCGTGGCGTTTGCCCGGACACAAGGCAGACCACCCTGTCCCATGGTCTGGCCAGTCCAGAGTTTCGTAACACGCAGTAGGTGTCGCGTCTGCTTCCGAGAATTGACTTGTTCAGTTGCGCCAAGACGTCCGCGGCTATCGTCGGAGGCGGAACGAGGAATAATGGCTAAACCTACCCCTAAGCACGCCTCAGACCGGATATTTTTGACCTCGCTGTCCTTTCAAAGTGCGTGTGTGGGGATGGGGTGGAGGAGACTCCAGCCATGAACTGAATGGGAAATTTCGCACCTGACCCAATGTAAATATCAACGTGTACCCAATGGCGGAGATCAGCGAGACCGTTTTGAGTGGTGGCATGGAAGCCACGTGGGTCGGATGGCAGGTACCCCACCCTGGAAAAAGCGGAGTAGGTACCAGTCATATGGCCTTGCCAAATAGAATAATGACTGTTCTTACCCATTCCCACTGCACAACGCACGCACACACCTAGTGTCGGAGCTCTTGCGAGGCTACAGTGACGGACTTCCACTAAATTCCACAAAATAAAAGGACTGTCCGGTACTAGATAATCTGTACCTTAGAAAGGCTGCGGACCGCATGCTCCAATGATCTCCAGTGATGCAGGCGACTTTTATACAGACAGCGGGTTTCCAGCTTCTACGCACCCAGTCTTGACCTGATGAACTGGTAGACAGTACAGGAATATGCGCAGTTCGCATTCGCCGTGTCAATAGCGCGTGATCTGGAGAGCTGCAAATGTTATCACAACGCGGAACCTATTTCTTCGTTTATTCTTCAAGCTCCAACAAAAAATTGTTATCTCAGAATGCGCACACGTCACTTTCCTTGCAGTTTTTTGTCCCCTGGTGTGACCCAGCTGGTCAGAGCCGCGCGGAAAATAATGTAGGGTTGCAGGAAGCATGCCTTTTTGGACTTACTTCCTGTTCGAGCCTTACAAGATGCATCATGCAAATGCTTCTAGCGCAAAATGTCCTTAAAGTTGGGGGAGTTTCTTCCGTCTTTGCGTTCTCGCATTCAGCCCAGAACTGTGATCAATGCCAGCAAATCGTCGGCCTAAAGTCTAGACCGACCGCCAGGACTAAACGCGGTCCATCGTGGCGTGTTTTGTCGCCTGGCCTGGCCACCAGCTTGTTCGGATGGCTTCCGAACCTGCCGCCAGCTCCTGGGACGACTGATGTGTAGCTGCGCCGTTGCGGCGGTGGCTGGGACTGAGCAGAGCAGCGCGGACTGATGGCGCCTGGGGCGACTGATGTGTAGCTGCGCCGTTGCGGCGGGGGCTGGGACTGAGCAGAGCAGCGTGGACTGATGGCACTGGTCAGGCCAGGCCCCGGCGCCGGCGGGGGAGCGGTGCGTTCTCTTCTCTCACGCGCCCACCTCGTGCCCAATACGTGCCACCGGCCGCTCCCATCAGCGCGCTGCTCTGCAGACCGCGCGGTCCGGCGCAGCTCAGCGCCCGCAGACCGGGACTGGGATGCCCGAGCTTGCCAGCTGAACTGGGCGGCGTTTGATGGACTTTGCGCCGGAATGCATGGTGGAATGGCTTTAATTTCTTTATTATGTGTATGACCTGGTGGAATCAGGCGCTCTGTTGCCGTAGCTTAGCTGCGTGCTCTGCGCTGAGAGGAGACAAACATGATGAAAACAATTGAGCTAGGATTAGCGTGACATTTATCATGACCGTAGAAACGATGTGAGCCTGCGTTCGAAGCCTGAATCCGAGTTTGATTTGTGGCGTTTCTGAGAAAACGACGCTGACTTTAAACGAGGCGGAGTCTGAGCTCTAGCATGTCGAAGCTGAGTACTTTCCTATGATAAGCCCATCACAGGTCGTGCAAATGCAACGGAGAACGGGAAAAGCGCAGCAACAGTGGCAAGACCAAGAGTGGAAGAGACGTCCTGAACACACGCTTTGTACGGACATGCCGCTTGGCGCCAGAGCGGCGGGTTCTTTGCCCGACCAGAGAGGGGCGGACACCTGGGGTCGACTGGACGCGGCAGTGCGTGGGCCGGGTCGAGCCACAGCAGCAAACCCTCCGGACCAGAGCGACGGGGACCCCGCCTCGTGGGGTTAAGTCGTGGCCCCGCGCTGAGGGCCGTCTCCGGAGGCCGTTCCATTGGCGGCGACAGGCATGCGGGCGGCTCCCGCGGCACGGTCGGCTTTGGACAGCCCGCACCGCCCGTCGGCGGGACGACCGCAGCAGGCCCGGCCGCGTTAGGGCCGCCGTGTCGCAGTGTGCGCCGTCGAGGCCGGCCGGGGAGGAGGGCAACCACGGGACAGCCTGACGACGTGCGCGACGACGGGAATTATAGAAAAGAACAGCGCTGAATGTCCTTCTATTCGTCTGGGGTGGTTCTCACCACATCGTCTCTACGCAGACTTAAGCGTGACTGGTGCCCGGCTGCCGGACGCGAGTGGTGCCTGTGCGTCAGCCTTCAGTGGTGCCCGGAGGTCGGGCGTGACTGGTGCCCGGCTGCCGGACGCGAGTGGTGCCTGTGCGTCAGCCTTCAGTGGTGCCCGGCTGCCAGACGCGAGTGGTGCTTGTGCGTCCGCCTTCAGTGGTGCCCGGAGGTCGGGCGTGATTAGCACCCGGACTGTTGCCTGTTTGTGTAACAGCTGCGGTCTGTTAGTCCTAATGTCCGGTAATGGCCATCAGCTGTGAAGTGCAGCCACAGCTGAGAAGTGACACTTGTCTCCCGCTGGCTGTGCGACCCGACCCTGGTCCCTTCGCTGAACTCGTCGGGGCTGTCGGCCTCCGCACTGAGTTTGAGGCACGCGTATCCTTGGCCCCGAACTGTCCCGACTCCCGTCCGCTGAGCTCTGGACCGTTCCGTCCCCTGAGCTCTGGACCGTCCCATTTACGAGCTCTGGACCGTGCCGTCCTTGCCGTGCCGTGCCGTCCCCTGAGCTCTGGACCGTGCCGTCCCCTGAGCTCTGGACCGTGCCGTCCCCTGAGCTCTGGACAGCCCCGTCCGCTGAGCTGTGGATCGTCCCGTCCGCTGAGCTCTGGACCGTCCCGTCCGCCGAACTCTGGACCGTCCCGTCCGCCAAGCTGTGGACCGTGCCGTCCGCTGAGCTCTGGACCGTGCCGTCCGCTGAGCTCTGGACCGTGCCGTCCGCTGAGCTGTGGACCGTTCCGTCCGCTGAGCTCTGGACCGTCCCGTCCGCTGAACTCTGGACCGTGCCGTCCGCTGAGCTCTGGACCGTGCCGTCCGCTGAGCTCTGGACCGTGCCGCCCGCTGAACTCTGGACCGTCCCGTCCGCTGAGCTCTGGACCGTCCCGACCGCTGAGCTCTGGACCGTGCCGTCCGCTGAGCTCTGGACCGTCCCGTCCGCTGAGCTCTGGACCGTCCCGTCCGCTGAGCTCTGGACCGTTCCGTCCGCTGAGCTCTAGGCCTTCAGGCCGTCGCGTCTCCTGCGCTTAAAGTCATGCTGCAAGGGTGAAGTTCCCTATTCAGTTGGGTAAGGGTGGGAGGTCCGGTCCCATCTGGGACTCCAGTCCACTCAACTTTTAAAGAAAAGTGGGCCAAATCCGGAGAGAAACCGTTTATTGGTGAACTCAAGGGATATGTTTCACAATTTTTCATCTTTCAGCCCTCCCCCAACCGCCTTTCCGAAACTGCGCCCCTGTCATGCCGTGTCCTGTCCCCAGCTGGGCCGCCGCAGCGAGGTGCCGGGTATTATGGCTTACGATGACGTAACCCGAAGGTCGTGGATATGACTGGCAAACACCAGAGCGCTCGGAAACGACCTCCAGGCGGCGGGCGACCGAGTCAAGTGGCATGGGCGCGTTGGAGTGGTGTGTTGACGGCGGTTGTTCGGTGTTCGGATGTTGACCCTCTGACGGGGCCAACGCCGACAATCACCTTCCCAAACTTTGCCAAATCACCACCAAGCACTCACCACATTGCCAAACAAGCGATGGTAGAAGCCTATATGTGGTGGCAAGAAGCCGTCGTGTCTGCTTATGTAATGTCCGGCAGTCGACAGCATGAATGTGCCGCATGGAGGGACCAAAAAGTCTGGTGTCACGAGAGGTTTTTAATTCAGTGTTGGCGTGACGCGTCCAGCGGCTAACGCGCATTTTTGTCCGCCGCGCGATAAGAGTGGATGATATTTTTGTAACCATTAGGGCTCTACGATGCATGTCGCCAGGGATTGGGCTGGAGCGGAACTCCCCCCCCCCCCCCCAACTTGTTCGCCAAATGAATGATTTCCATCGTCCTTGTTGGAACACACGACGTAGTAGATTCAGATCGTTCTTCCAGATTCTGGGCTACCTTATCAGCTCCCGAAACGTAACTAAACCAACGGCAGGCACCCGGCTGATCCTGTTCAGATGTCGCTAGTAATGGCAGTGCGACACCTCGTCCAACACAAACATTTGGAAACGCTGATCTGACGATAGTGCGTGCGCGACTTCATGGTGTCGGCACCAAGGACTGAGAGTCTTTGTCAAGTCCTTGGCGCCAGGTCCAATGGATCCGTCATGCCAGACAATGACCGTGATTTATTTGTTTCTCGGCGGCATAAGCTTTTCCCCTGATGCGCTATTTTACAAGCAGAAGCAAAGCCATTCTCCGATACGATGAGTTCACACCCTATAGCAATCCGCGGAGTTGATTTAGAGGGGTGTTTGAGCTCGTAAAAATAGCCCTCGTCAGTAATCTTGATATGGCAGTTGATATTACCAGGAGGACATCTGTACATCTTTCAGTTTTTCTTAAAGCTGTCCGTGAGCATAGGAACCAAAACTTCACATTCGATGCATTAGGGTGTTTGACCCAATAGCGAACTCTACCAGCTTTTAAATATCGAAATAGATTTTCGATTGCTCGAAAATATTGCATTGTCTACGTGCTACAAATCATGCGCATATTTAAGCATTTGAAAGTATTAGAAATGATCAAATAGGTATGACATACATGTATTGCAAATATAAGAGGTATTTACAAGCACTCAACATCTTAGCCCCGATGAATGAGTAGCTTCGACGTCGCTATGGTTTAGGGACAAGATCGACCGGAGGTGAATTTAAACAAACATTCGCAGTTCATAACGTCCAGTAGTCAAAAGGTCCAAAATGGCAGCAACCAGCATTCATAACCTTCGAAAATCGTCCATTGCCCCTGGACAGAGGAGAATTCCAACTTCCAAGGTCGCAGCATGAAACATCGCAACATCAGAAATTCATAGCATCCAGCGTTCACGATGTCCAAAAGTTGAAGAACAGTGCTGCCTCCTGCTAAATCTCAAACTGTTGGCAAGGATCTTACCACATAGAAGGAAGACCGTAGCCGAATTTGCCTTCCGACGAATGTCGAAATGTCGGCGAATGACGGATGCAGTGCAGTGCCGAGAGCGAGAGTGAGAGCGAACTATTTCTTACACATGCAGTGTTACACCGCTGATATGCCAGACACCAAACGTGAGGTTCATGCCTAAAAAAGTCGCGCACGGGAAAAGCGCTGAAATCGAAAGCTTTGCGATGCAGGATGCTTCGTGAGATTAAGGGAAGACGTCACAATCGCCACAAACCTATCCACTAACGATTGATTTGTGTTGAGAAGGGTCCTTTAAGTTGCGATATTTATACACGTTGCAAATAAATGAGTTATTTCCGGAAACGGCCTTCGACAATTGGCTTTCTCGTTGTTCCGATGCCTTGCAAATCCACAAAGCAGTTGAAAAGTCACGCAACGTTTTGTCTCAACTGGGGAATATTTATATCAGCACATGGTTGGCACGGTATGCGATTATTCCGAATAGGAACAACATATGATGTTCAAATATACCTACACAAATTTTCGAGTACCGAAACCAAACAGAACACTCATCAGGTACGTACTAGTGCAAACCACTGGGAGGCGACGCCCCAAACCACACCACACGCACTCTTCGTGAGCATGTAACGTTAACCACATGATGCCGCCTGCAAGGAACCGACTTGAGACAGAGGTTGGTCCTCCCATTTTCTGTAACGCTTCTGCTCCGCGGCCTCCGGTTCGCCATGTAACCGTCGTTGAGTTCTGCCGTGTCGGCCCGCAGCCATGCCCTAGTTCGGGATGGACATCGGTGTTGAGTTCTGCCGTGTCGGCCCGCAGCCATGCCCTGGTTCGGGATGGACATCGGTGTTGAGTTCTGCCGTGTCGGCCCGCAGCCATGCCCTGGTTCGGGATGGACATCGGTGTTGAGTTCTGCCGTGTCGGCCCGCAGCCATGCCCTGGTTCGGGATGGACATCGGTGTTGAGTTCTGCCGTGTCGGCCCGCAGCCATGCCCTGGTTCGGGATGGACATCGGCGGCACGCTCACCAAGATCGTGTACTTCGAGCCGACCGACACGTCGCCCGACGAGGAGGCCGAGGAAGTGGAGACGCTCAAGAACATCCGCCGCTACCTCACCAGCAACTCGGCCTACGGCTCGACCGGCCACCGCGACTCGCACCTCCAGGTAGGTGGGCGTGACCGCGGCGGCCAGCGCTGTTTCGCAGCATGCCGGCGCTGTGTCGTTCCGTGACGTCGCCTGGAACAATCGAGTCAGGCGCCCGGAACCCAGTGGCGTGTCGGTAGCAGCGCGGTCCACTCGCAGTACGCGCCACACCATGACCGGCCGCGTCGGAGTCACGCGAGACTTGCGCACGGCTGGGCGGGCCAGACTGCCGGCCGCTGTCGGGGGTGGGCTTCCGGCGCCGTCGGCCGCAGCCGGCGCAGCCGGTCTGGTCGGTCGGACCGCCGCAGCGACGCCCCCCCCCCCCCCCCCGCTCACACACACGCCGCGGCTGGTCGGCGCCTCCAGCAGCCGCCGCCGGACCCGTGACGTCGCGGTCGGAACTTTGGGGTCCGCGGCCTGTAGTGCACGCGTCTGGGGCCGCTCTTGGAACACCGCACGCTGGCTTCGTCCGGTAGCTGATGAGTCTGGCGGAGACTACACCGCGGTCAACACCACCGCGCCACATCTGGAGCTCAGAGGTCGGCTGTGACCAGCCCACCAAAGTCGGCTGTGGCTCGCAAGACGTCGCGACGGGCCCAGTCGGGCGCCCTTGCCTTTCCTCTGACGCGTGTCGGGTCCATGACCTATCGCAGAGGAGCGCGGGGTGTGATGGCGTCCGTCGCGCTGTGCTGGACTGCCTCCACCCGCTGGCTGCATTTCCGGCAAGGTGTGAAGCGAACTGCGCCGTTGTCAACCGGCGACTAACATTTGTGTCAAGATTATATCAACACTGATGGCTTGTGATTCCCGGTTAGCTGACGTTTACGTTAGACAACACCGAGTTTTAGTCCACCGATGAGAGGACTCGTGCTTCTACATGCACGTGGTAGAGGACAAGAGGGAGAGGGGAAGAACAAAACAGAAAGCTGCTTCCGCGTTACTATTTAATTTGGCACGTTTCCACGCGTGCAGTGCGTGTGCATAGAAACACCAAACACTCTGACCCTTGCATTATTTGTATATTTACTTTCCTTTAAACCATTTGCTCACGAACCGAAGACATCTGTATTGAGCAGTGTTGAAAAATAATTTGTTCTATATGAGCCTTAGTCAACTGCGATTTGTTGCCCTCGTATGGCTTATCGCATCCACCCTGTTAATCCAGCGAGTGGGGCGTGACGGCTTTGTCACAACATCTCACCGTTCTGTGTCCTATCCCCGTCTCCGCGCACCGCGTTCGCACGCGGTCCGGAGCGGCTCTGCAGCTGTCGCCCCTGTCTGACACCGACCTGCGGGCCGCAGATGAACAACGTGTACATCTGCGGGCGTCAGGGCACCCTGCACTTCATCCGCTTCCCGACCAGCGAGATGGGCAACTTTCTAGAGCTGGCCAAGTCCAAGGGCATGGCGACGCTGGCCTCCACCGTCTGCGCCACCGGCGGGGGCGCCTACAAGTTCGAGAAGGACTTCGACAAGGTGCCGACTCGCCAGGCATATGTCGGCCAGGCACCATGGCGGCACATCTAGAGCAAATCTGTCCTGCGCTGACGCTGTGAATGTATAGGCTGGAGAGTGGCGTATTAGTCATCGATGATACTTTCGAAACGTTCATAAGCAAATCCCAGATATATTTGCCTGTATCACCAGTATTCACACGATCTGTACGGACGCCGCCAGACTGTCGAGGGGGAGGGGGGGGGGGGCAGTGCCGAACACATTGAACTTTGGCTCCTGAGACCCGTGTTCATAGCATGCACATTGCGTAAATAAATCGCTGGCCGATCATCACTGAAACATGCTAAAAATATCACGGCACTTGTCAACCACGTGGCTGATTACAGGAGGTGAACATGCAGTTGCACAAATTCGACGAGCTCGACTCCCTCCTCAACGGCCTGCACTACATTGAGAACAACAACAGCCACGAGCTCTACTACTGGGAGAACTCGTGCGATGAGGCGCGCTGCCGCAAGGTCCCGTTCGACTTCAGCCAGCCGTACCCGTACCTGGTGCGTGTGGCGGGCCGACGCCGGGTCGCGGAGACCATGGGGTTGGTCCGTGTTTACACATCTGACGGACGTCTCGGCCGGCCGGGGCCGGCGCTGGCGCCCGTCCCCGGTCTGTGTCGCCGCCTGGTCGCGGCCCAACTAGCGGTGACTGTTCGGCTCTAGCTATGTTCAACGAGTACTGTCCTGGTGCTGTCTGCTGTCTGTCTGTCCTGGGGTTGCGGTATCGGCCCCTGCCTGTCCTGGGGTTGTGGTATAGGCCCCTGCCTGTCCTGGGGTTTCGGTATCGGCCCCTGTCTGTCCTGGGGTTGCGGTATCGGCCCCTGTCTGTCCTGGGGTTGCGGTATCGGCCCCTGTCTGTCCTGGGGTTGCGGTATCGGCCCCTGCCTGTCCTGGGGTTGCGGTATCGGCCCCTGTCTGTCCTGGGGTTGTGGTATAGGCCCCCTGTCTGTCCTGGGATGCGGTATCTGCTGCTGTCTGTCGTTGAGTTGCGGTGTCTTTCACTGTCTGTCCATGGCTTGTGTCTGCTGTTGTCTGTCTCAGGGTTGCGCTGTCTCCCACTATCTGTCTTAGGGTTAAGGTGTCTGCCGCTGTGTGTCCCAGGGTTGCAATGTCTGCCACCATCTGCGTCTCTTTCGCTGCCCTTTTGTGTACCGTCTTCGTCCTTGTGTTTTTGTTGTTGTTGTTGTTGTTGCTTCGTGGCGTTGGTCGCATGGTTTTGCGCGTAAGCCGTGACGCCATACCCAACACCATATCACCAGGTAGCGTGCATCGTTCCTGAAAGAGTGAAAAAACAGTAACCAAAACCATGCTGTGCCATCAGCTAGCTGTCAGCGAGGGTCGCGCGGAATCATTCTTGCATATCCCACTGTCGTTGCGCCGTATTTAGAATGCGGGGCCCTCCACTTAACGCCATGTGGCACGCAGGTGACCTCAGGCCAAACAGCAGGACCAGCAACAGTTGCACGGACAAACTAAGCACGTGATGACCTGATCACAAAGCCCGTGCTTTATGCTTACACATCTTAGTTTTACATTTGTATTCTTATCATATCTACGCCACTCGTCATACCCGGCCACCATCGGTCCACCTGCTCCCGAACACGCCGCGCGTTGGTCACCAGTGGTCACCACAGATGACGTCATTGATGTTGAACTGACGCGCTCCTCTCACCAGTGTGGGACAGCGGCAGCACAATCTCGTGCTGTGCAGTGTGCTTGGTCGGTGTACTTAATTTCGGTCTGCTGAGTAGCCCGATTATGTATTTGTTTTTTAACGCTTAACCTGTTGGATTCATTTAATTCATTTAATTATCTCATGAGGCTGCTGCATACACCGTTTCGCCTTTCCACGTGCCTTTCGGTCCCCTGTGCTTGCGTAGATGCCGCCAAATCTGTTGTTGGAAGCCTGCTCCTGTGCGGGTGCTCGGCTGTCGGCCCTGTCTGTGCCTTGGACATTGCGCCTATCACTGGCCCCGAGCAAACGCCTGCTCTGAGGCGGACGGGGTAGGCTGCCACGTCCGCGTGTCCACCAGCCAGTGCCGAATCGGCCTCAGTCCGGCGTCAGTGCGTCGCTCCCCGCTGACCTGCCGCGACGTCCGGTCACGTGCATCCCGTCCGGACTCGTCCCGGTCCGCGGCCGGCCGGCTGCGGACCGGCACTCCGGGCGCGGCCTCTGCTCCGCCCAGTTGGGATGCTGCCCCAGCCGACACAAAACCGGACCGTGTTTTTGTCGGACGTTTTTTTCCGGCATGGGGAACCGCTTCTGCCCGAGACATCGGACGTCGGATCGAGTTCGATTGGGCGATTATGTTGGGACCGGTCGCGCTGGTGTCGTTGGTGGAACCAGTTTGCTGTCTGTGTGGCGGGCCTGCGCGCCGAGCGGTGTCACGTGGTCGCCGGCCGGGTCACCCACGGCGGCGACACGGAATGTTTCGCTTAGGGCGAATTTCCGTACGTTGGCGTGGTGGTAACACGCTGTTTTTCGTTTCAGGTGGTGAACATTGGCTCTGGCGTCAGTATACTGGCTGTGTACGGACCAGATGAGTACAAACGTGTCTCAGGAACAAGGTAAATATGTGGTCACCTGCTTTGCAAGGTTAGGTTCTATAACGTTTTCAATTAAAGTATATCTATTCAATTTCTGTGTAGAGCTTGTGGAATATCATCTCTTCATGCGCGGCATAGCCATACTCATATACGTGTATGGGAGCATTCCACTGTAAAAAAACAAACACGAATATGACGTGCGTCGCCGTAGCGCCAAAACCAATATCAAAGGGCTGTGGATCGAAACGCGTATCAATGCACACACTTCCGCGTGCGGGCCCGCGGTGGAGATATAGCACACGCCCAGAGCAATGGAGATGGTCACCGTGGATCACTTAAAAGGTGGCGCCGAAGCGGTCGTCCAAACCCCGCTAGAGGGAGCGATTTTATGCTAAGGGGGAGTACTGAGCAGGGACGTGACATACGCACCTCCCCTATGTCACGGTGCCATCTTGAATCCACAGGTTCCTGTCCTATGGTGGTGGAATGACTCGGCTATCTCTCCGACCCAAGCTCACAGGTGACTGTTGAATCCGTGCCCACGTCACTGCTGAATCCTCTCCCACGTCACTGCTGAATCCTCTCCCACGTCACTGCTGAATCCTCTCCCACGTCACTGCTGAATCCGTGCCCACGCCACTGCTGAATCCGTGCCCACGTCACTGCTGAATCCGTGCCCACGTCACTGCTGAATCCTCTCCCACGCCACTGCTGAATCCGTGCCCACGTCACTGCTGAATCCTCTCCCACGCCACTGCTGAATCCGTGCCCACGCCACTGCTGAATCCTCTCCCACGTCACTGCTGAATCCGTGCCCACGCCACTGCTGAATCCTCTCCCACGTCACTGCTGAATCCGTGCCCACGTCACTGCTGAATCCTCTCCCACGTCACTGCTGAATCCGTGCCACGTCACTGCTGAATCCTCTCCCACGCCACTGCTGAATCCGTGCCCACGTCACTGCTGAATCCTCTCCCACGTCACTGCTGAATCCTCTCCCACGTCACTGCTGAATCCTCTCCCACGTCACTGCTGAATCCGTGCCCACGTCACTGCTGAATCCTCTCCCACGCCACTGCTGAATCCTCTCCCACGTCACTGCTGAATCCGTGCCCACGTCACTGCTGAATCCGTGCCCACGTCACTGCTGAATCCTCTCCCACGCCACTGCTGAATCCTCTCCCACGTCACTGCTGAATCCTCTCCCACGTCACTGCTGAATCCTCTCCCACGTCACTGCTGAATCCTCTCCCACGTCACTGCTGAATCCTCTCCCACGTCACTGCTGAATCCGTGCCCACGTCACTGCTGAATCCTCTCCCACGTCACTGCTGAATCCGTGCCCACGTCACTTGCTGAATCCTCTCCCCCCACTGCTGAATCCTCTCCCACGTCACTGCTGAATCCGTGCCCACGTCACTGCTGAATCCGTGCCCACGTCACGGCTGAAATCCTCTCCCACGCCACTGCTGAATCCGTGCCACGTCACTGCTGATCCTCTCCCACGCCACGGCTGAATCCTCTCCCACGTCACTGCTGAATCCGTGCCCCCGCCACTGCTGAATCCGTGCCCACGCCACTGCTGAATCCTGAATAAATATGATGCTGAATAAATCTGAGATGGGGACATGTCCCCACCTCAGACCCTGTCCCCGGCCTTGTTCCCGTTCCTGTCCCTGTCTGTGTGGCCAGGCTGTGGTCCGTGTGCCGCCTGACTCGGTGGGCGCGGCGAGTAGGACGCCGTGTAAACACCGCCTCCGCCGCCCGCGTGGACACGCTCTCTGCGTCCCACTGGCCACTGGCCTGGCCGGCCGGCCGCGGCTGTGACGCACGGCCGGCGGTGGCCCAGCTGTCCAGCTGAACCCGCCGACCTGGTGACCAGCCCCGAGTCTGGCGTCGGCCAGAGCCCCGCGTCCGCGCGTCCGGCCGTGACCGGCTCGGTCGCCAGAGCGGTGCCGGTGGCTCGGCGGCGCGTGTGGCGCTTACGATACGTACCGGGCCGCCGGTGGGGCGTCCCGCGAGTGGGCCGCCGCCGCACCCCTGTCCAGCCGCCCGGCGGCTGTCACGCGCACTGGCAGTGTGGACTGGCGCTGCCGGGGTGGGTGCGCCGAGCGCCATCTGGGCCGCAGCCACCTGGCGGGTGCGTCGGCCGCGCGGCCGGCGCCGAACCACCGCCTGGCCATTACAGACAATTCCGGACCATCGCGGACCAACCCGGGCCACCGTGGACCAACCCGGACCACCGCTGACTAACACGGACCACCGCAGACCAACCCGGACCGCCGCGGACCAACCCGGGCCACCGCGGACCAACCCGGACCACCGCTGACTAGCACGGACCACCGCGGACCAACCCGGACTGCCGTGGACCAACGCGGACCGCCGCGGACCAACCCGGACCACCGCTGACTAACACGGACCACCGCAGGCCAACCCGGACCGCCGCGGACCACCGCTGACTAACACAGACCACCGCGGTCCAACCCGGACCGCCGCGGACCAACCCGGACCACCGCTGACTAACACGGACCGCCGCAGACCAACCCGGACCGCCGCGGACCAACGCGGACCACCGCTGACCAACCCTGACTGCCGTGGACCACCACAGACCACTACAGATCACCCCGGACCACCAAAGACCACCCCGTACCACCGTGGATCAACCTGGACCAACCTGAGTCACCACAGATCACTGCAGACGTCCCCGTACCACCCCGTACCCCGGACCCCCACCCTGGACCACCACCATCACAGGTGGTACATGTAGTTCCCTTCACTCCCACCAGGGGATCACGGTTCGCGAAATATCCCGGGCGGCGGCCGGTTAATACCATTGATCCAAATGGCCTCAACGGGATGAATGGGCTCCGACCAAATCTCACCTAATTTGATTCAAGCAAAGCAGTTTTTGTTCCGTACATTTGTGCTGCCTTGCGTTTGATGAATGATGACGCATGCCTGGTGTTTTAGTGTCTGCACGTCACGTTCGTTAGCAACGGAAAACCGCGCTTCTTTTATACCGCAAAATCCTGGGAGGAAATGGACTGCTACACATGCATTTGTTTATCAATCAACTCCTGTGTGTGATGTTAACGAGTTCATAGTGTTCGTAGCATGTGGGATAGATATCGCCGGTAACCTAACCAACACACTTAAGGTTATTGACTATATATATATATATATATATATATATATATATATATATTCGTCTTATTGAAAATGAAAGATTATCTGACATTGACGTCCCCTTTAGATGAAGATTTAATTCTGGAATTAACCTCTTCCCATCATCGGAAAAACTGTGATGAAAGGTGCCTATATAATTTTGTAGCGTTTCATCGGTCTTGTCAACAACATCATACATCATACAGCATATGCGCAACTGCACATCTCAACAATGTACGAAACATGCGTGGTCATTGACATTGGGGTCTTTATCTAAAAAGAAGATCGATGTCAGATAACGCTGTCATCTTCAATGAAACATGCTTCGAGGAAAACCCGCTCCACGACTTCACACACACACACACACCCACACACATACATTTTTATGAAGGAGCTAACCATGAACATTATAAGTGACCGGTGTCCATCATCTACTCCTTTATCGCGAATGAAATCGGGCTAGAAGACCCCAGCCGTCATTCACAGAAGTGCTGCACAAAGTTTTCGGCCCTACTCTCTGGGGTCTTGACGTGCCCGGTTTATCGCGGCCTCGGAAGTGGATTACGCTGGCGCTTAGCACTTGACACCACTTTATGACGTTAAGAGCTCACCATTAAGGGGGACCACAGAGCCCGTCACACGCAGCCCATCACCACCGCTGGCATCCTGCGGCGCGCGGCTGTCCCTGAAAGAGCGCGACGGCTGAGCGGCCTGTCGCCGCCGGCGCGCGGATGTCCCTGAAGGAGCGCGACGGCTGAGCGGCCTGCCGCCGCCGGCGCGCGGCTGTCCCTGAAGGAGTGCGACGGCTGAGCGGCCTGCCGCCGCCTGCGCGCGGCTGTCCCTGAAGGAGCGCGACGGCTGAGCGGCCTGTCGGCGCCGGCGCGCGGCTGTCCCTGAAGGAGCGCGACGGCTGAGCGGCCTGCCGCCGCCGGCCGTTTGCGGGGCGGCGGGTCTGTCCGTGCACCAACCTGCGGCCCCGCGTGTCGCCAGCCTGGGCGGCGGGACCTTCCTCGGGCTGTGCTGCCTGCTGACCGGCTGCAGCACGTTCGAGGAGGCCATCGAGCTGGCCGCCCGCGGCGACAGCTTCCGGGTGGACAAGCTGGTCAAGGATATCTACGGCGGCGACTACGAACGCTTCGCCCTCAGTGGGGACACCGTGGCGTCCAGGTGACAGGCGGGCTCTCATCGACCGAGCCGCTTTGCATACGGCCACTGTACTTCTAGTTTGGAGGATGTGGCCGGTATATTGACACTGGGCTATTGATGATGCAGCACAACGTGTCAGCGGTCCTCGAACGCTTCCGTGGTGGAGCTAATAGATATAAACAGTCGCATACTGGCCGGTGCTGCGTAAGTCTTCATGCGCCATTGGGGCGCGTTGCGCACATGGAAACGTCCCGGATACATTTCTGCTTTTTTTAGCGTGCTCTAGAAAGGTGGTGTGAAGAGTTGGTCGTTTTCTGCTGTTGCGTTAAAAGCTTACGCAGTTCCGTTGGCTCTGTAGTCGATTTGTAACCACCGGTAACTTGTAATTTGTAACTTTCGCCTGCCCCCTCCCACCCCGCTGCGCCCCGGGCAGCCGCTGACCGGCTGCCACGCCGCCAGCTTCGGCCACATGCACGTGCTGCAGCGACGGAAGGCGGTGAACAAGTGTGACCTGGCGCGCGCCACCCTCGCCACCATCACCAACAACATCGGCTCGATCGCGCGCATGTGCGCTCTCAACGAGCGCATCGAACGGGTGAGCGGCGGCGGGCACTGAGGCGTGCCGGCCTGTTCACCGGGAGGGGTGCAGTGAGCTGACACGGGGGCTGCGCTGGTGAGCCGCGGGGAAGGGCGGAACCACCGCACCGGCATGGCACACTGGCCTGCCCACCGGGAGGAGGGCAACGAGCCGACGCGAGGGACGGTGCAGATGAACTGCGGGAAAGGGCGGAGCCACCGCACGGGCACGGCACACTGGCCCATCCACCGGGAGGGGAGGAGGAAGGGGGGGGGGGGGGCAGCGAGCCGACGCGAGGGACGGCTCTGGTGAGCCGCGGGGAAGGTTGGAGTCGCGGCATCGGCACGACACACCGGCCTGTAGCACATGACCCAAGTAGAGGGTCGCTTCAGTGATGACGTGAAATGGCCTCATCATGGATGTTTGCTTTATTAGAAATGTTGAGCGTGACCTCTCATCGCAGTGTCACTCAAACAAACGGCGGAAACCATTACAGTAAGGTCACATTCCGCATGGCGTGCTTCATGTCTCAAAATGCGTTGGGCGTAACGAGGTCCGGTGCCAACGCACTGAGATACAAAACCACCACTGTATTAACATTGGAATGTGGTGGGAATGCTTCTCTCAGGAGAAGCTAGTTTCCATTCCTTTTATTGTGATTGCTGCAGGAATATTGGAACGGGGCCAATGGTATTAGCGGCGGGCGGCGCTGTAGAGCGAGGAACGTTAACGGCAACTAACCTACAATTTAGTAGTTGCAGCTGCCCGATCCGTCCGGTCCCGTACAGTGACGCTTCTGGCGGGCTTTTTCGGCAACAAGCAGCAGAACTTTTCAGAAGTTCGGCAGTGATATTGTCAAAATACTTAAACACAAGATGTTTGAACAGACAGCGTATTTCTGCAACTTAACAATATCGCCACCATTTCGCCATCTCATCCAGTAAACACGGGAAACGTAACATTTCCGAAAGGCAAAATACGCTGAAAAACACGGAATGAGTCGGGTCCTGCGATTAACGTATCCCGACAGAGGAGAAAACGGACCATCTCTGAGGCGGCGGTGTGAGCCGATGTGTACAGACGGTCACGCGCGGACGGCCACGCGCTTTCACTCGCAAGCCACGGACCGGTTTGTTTTTAAGCGTTATTGAGGATTTATAGCAAATCTCGGCAGGCAGAACAGATGATGTGGGTTGCATTGCACGGCGCAGAGGTACATGCCAGCTATCACCAACTGTCATCCACAATATGCGGCTTTTCATGGCAAAAGTCGCGTATGCTTCAATGAAAGGTGAAAACCATTTACACTGTCAGTTACCATCCGCAGAGCTTACAAGTCTGAACTGAATCGCGAAGTGTTTTTGGCCGTTCTAGATACGCTTTCGCACGCGGCGCAATGCGCTGGCTGCGGCGCCTCTGACGTTTTCTGGAGCACTGGTCCATTCGGCGATCGCGCGGAAACAAAAGGAACGCCGGCCGTGATCAGCTCGCGCGCGGGATGCGCTGAGGAGTCGAGCGCTCGATGTCCGGTACCCCCGGACGGCACGTCAGCACTGCGTCCGATGCGGCGTCTGAAGCCGACATACGCGTGTACGCTGTGTAAAAGGTGGCGCTGCGTTTATATCTATACCGTTCAGCTGGAGGAGCTGCTCTACCTTT
The DNA here is from genome assembly GCF_011947565.3 of Pollicipes pollicipes. NCBI lineage: Eukaryota > Metazoa > Arthropoda > Thecostraca > Pollicipedomorpha > Pollicipedidae > Pollicipes > Pollicipes pollicipes. The sequence goes on along the minus strand of NW_023597054.1, from coordinate 54,014,429 downwards.
GGGCCCCTTCGTTGGCCACTCCAGGACAGACGTGATGTGGTCATGTCGTCGACGACATTTTACAACTGAGTCAGTCATCAGTCGGCTGATTATCTTCCCAACGCGCGTATGCTGGGTCGCATTTCAAACACCTAAAGCTGTTTCGCAGTGTACAATGTGAGATAGTACGGGAAATGTAAGATGGTACGAGAGCGTCTATCAAACATGTTTTCACCACCCCTGAGCGCCAGGAGTATAACCACGTCTCGGGGTGGCGAGACAAATCACGATTGGTGGAGTCAAACTGGAAGCTGCGGGACAACCTCATCTCAAAATGCTGTCTTATTGAAAGACGTGAAAAACGTACATTGTATGGACAAGATAGGAGGAGACAAAATCCCGTTTTGGGAAAATTGGAAGATAAGTTCTCCCCGTCCGTCAATAGTTACACACGTACCACGGCTAGCTGGGTGCTAATTTGGACGAGCCCACCAAAGTTGCTGAAATGTGCCACACCAGGGTTGAAATATGAGCTCTCAAACTTTGAATATTTGCCCACAACTACGCCGAGAATTTTAGCAATGGGCGAGGGATGAAATGTCGCGTCATCTGGACGAGCTGCGCCATGTGAGGCGAAGGTCCTCTATCGCGGTACGACTAAGATAATGTCATTTTTGTGATATTTATATTATAAGCATTTTGAATAAACCACGGCTGAGCCTCGGTCAGGCTGGACCCACTGGAGCCTCGGTCAGGCTGGACCCACTGGAGCCTCGGTCAGGCTGGACCCGCTGGAGCCTCGCTCAGGCTGGACCCGCTGGAGCCTCGCTCAGGCTGGACCCACTGGAGCCTCGCTCAGGCTGGACCCACTGGAGCCTCGGTCAGGCTGGACCCACTGGAACCTCGGTCAGGCTGGCCCACTGGAGCCTCGGTCAGGCTGGCCCACTGGAGCCTCGGTCAGGCTGGACCCACTGGAGCCTCGGTCAGGCTGGACCCACTGGGGCCTCGCTCAGGCTGGACCCGCTGGAGCCTCGGTCAGGCTGGACCCGCTGGAGCCTCGCTCAGGCTGGACCCGCTGGAGCCTCGCTCAGGCTGGACCCACTGGAGCCTCGGTCAGGCTGGCCCACTGGAGCCTCGGTCAGGCTGGACCCACTGGAGCCTCGCTCAGGCTGGACCCACTGGAGCCTCGGTCAGGCTGGACCCACTGGAGCCTCGTTCAGGCTTTACCCACTGGAGCCTCGGTCAGGCTGGACCCACTGGAACCTCGGTCAGGCTGGCCCACTGGAGCCTCGGTCAGGCTGGACCCACTGGAGCCTCGGTTAGGCTGGACCCACTGCTGTCCTGAAGGTGTCCCACGCTACTAGGATCGTCACAGTGAAGGCATTGCGCTTCGTTTGCATAAATGTCATCCTGGTTTTATTTTGAGAGACGATGTCAAGTTATTAGTAAAAATCAAAAGAGAAAAGCACCCGAAATGAACCCTCGGACAATGCCGTTAATGTTTTGGACAGTTTAAATGTGCCACCAACCATTTGTCAATGATCATCAAGCTACTTCGTAAACCAGTTGTCGTCCATCCCGTGCGAGCAGAGCTTCCCATAATCTGACCATGCTGGACGCTGTCAAACGCTTTCAAACGCTCTGGACGTATCGGCGGCTGTAAAACGCCTGTGTCGGTTGTGACGGTTGCTGCCGGGGCTGTTCGACAGCATCCACCATGGCCGACTGCGTGGATCGATTGGGCCGGAAAGGCTGCTGCCGGCTGCGCGTTATGCCATCGGACACGAGGGAATGGACAAACTGGCTACAACTCGCTAGCGAATACGAAAATTGTGCGACCCATAGGCCCACCCAGCGGCGGCGTCACGGATTTTGAGTTTGGGGAGGGCAGGAGAGGGCACTTTCTAGGGAGCTACCGGCCAAATGGGGCTTCCTCACAGGGGGATCTCCTGCGCAGTGTCGCATTCAAGGGGGGGGGGGGGTGAAGGGCACCGATGGCAAGCGCCCCCTTACCAAACTGCTAAGGTGTCATGTCCAAGTAAATAAATATGGGCATTTAAAAGATAAGGATGGGCCTTCGAATTATCCATGAAAGGGCACCGCCAACCTAAAACAGAGCCTCCTGTTCTATAAAGGGGCCTTCCGAGGCATAAAGGGGCCTACTCATTCAGAACAGAATGTTTGTGACTAAGGAAGGGGCCTCCTAATCTAGTCCAAGGGCCTCGTAGTCGCAAACCGTAACGACCTGATCCGGAACTGTGGTGATCTGATGCATGACAGGGGCCTCATGTTTCAGAAATTTGTAACGAGGCCTCCCTAGCCAGCAAGGGGGCCTCCTTAACGCAACATTGTGCCTCCTCATCCAGGGTATCGCCTACATCGTTCACTAAGGTGACCCCATGATCCAGAAAACGGGCTCTTGACGTGCAAAGGGCCTCCTGAGTGCGATGTATTACTATCTAGCTCAGTTATGGCGGCCTCCTGGATCTAAATTTTGGTACTCTACGGGTAGCTGCAATGTCTTTAGCTTGGGAAAAAAGGGCCTCCAAAAATTTGACTGCGGAAAGGAAGCACACTTATGGCTTCCTGCCAGGCGCCAGGGGGCAAGGGCCAGCTTTAGCGCTTTTCTACTATTACTATTCCCTCTGCTAGCCCCTACCCTCCCTGCTTCCCACCTGGCTGCGCCGCTCCTGGGTTTACCAGTAGTGGACCGAAGAACGACCTGTGTCGCCGTTTTCCGAAGCCGATTTCGAACACAAGACGCTGACCTAAACCGAAAGAGATTGGCCCATCAAAGCCGTAGAGATGCTTAGCCCGCTTTATTGCCGTCAACACCCGCCCGAGATAGTTGCGTTTTCTGCTTTACATTGGTGACCATCGCAAAAGTCACAGATTATTGCAAACACTCCGTTGTCCTCGATTAAAATTGCCGAGCTTTCTGCCCTCCGTTTCCTTTAATGTGAGCCGGCCGAGATAGCGCGTAATGGCCGGATGGTTAGCGTGATCGTCTCCCACGGGGTGGGGGGTGGGGTGGGGGGGGGGGGGGGGCGGCGGGGAGGATGGTACTCCGGTTGGACAATGGCCCTTGAGCGCTAATATGGCCTCAGCAGTCGCTGGCGCTCAGTACAAGGGTGCGCGTTGGCGTACGCCGCTTTCTTTTTAAGAAGTTTGCTGGAATGTTGACTCGCATGGCTGGTTCATAGCCAGCCACTTTCCAAGATAAATGTTTATAAATGGGTTCTCGCGTGCTGTATCGGGAGATCTCCGCCTGTAACATTCATAAAGGATGTTTCCAACGCATTGATTAAAGCTTCTGTTGTTGTTTTCCGAAGGTGTCTGAATTCATCAGCTTGGTTTTTGTCGTCACCTACATAACATACTTAAGCACAGCTGGCAACCGCCACATCTGCTACTGCCTTGCGGGTCCCGCGCCGCGCATGGACACCGCACTGTTCGTGGTAAAAAGGGACATGGCGATAAAATAATGTCATTATTAGAGATCATGGTAAGATAATATAAGGTGACATTAAGATAACAAACATCAGCATAATGTATGTGTACAGTGCTAGAAGTAGTTTTCTCCGCAAGGCAGCACCGGCATCTAGCACTGCTTAAACCTGATTTTGAAACGGGCTGATCTCTTTCAGGTCATCTTCATGGGAAACTTCCTCCGTGTCAATGAAATATCGATGAAACTCCTCTCGTTCGCTATGGACTTCTGGTCATCCGGCCAGATGAAAGCCCTCTTCCTGGAGCACGAGGTACGATGGTCTAATACTGCGCATCCCTAGTATGATTGCTAGCTTTCGGCGAGGCCATTGGCTAATTGGCTGCTCTTTGAAATGATATCTTATGGATTGGGGCCGCCACCAGACTGAGTCAGTCATTTGGAGAGCTCTGGTGCCGCCCATCACAACTGCTGTCCCAAGTTTGCGTCATATCACCGAGTTCGTTTGATGAAAGCGATTAGATGTCTCCTTGGAATGTTGTCATTTTGACGCGCCGTAAGGACGGCTCGATGGTTGACAAAATTCCAGCGTTGGGCGGTCTTTGAATAAACTTCCTGTCTTTCAAAGCATGTGGCGTCACAGGAACTTTCAGGAACCATTGTGCGCCGTCTGGAATGCTTGTGTTCATCGCCGAGCCGTGTGTGCATGATAACCATCCAGGACATGTTAAGATTATTTAAATTTGTCCCTTGACACTTGCAACTCATGTAACGCGTGCTGTTATGGCTACTTGTCTGTTCACACGTCGCCTTCCCAGTCATGAACAATAAGACCCTCGTCTAATTACCCAATCCGCCTTCAACTGCCACTTCGGCAACAAAGCCGTGCATTGGGCGCCTCGCAGATGTCTGCCGCACGCGGAGCTCCGCCGGACGCCTCCATCCGGGCGCGTTATATAGTGGCTCGTTAATTTGAGCCCGGGCGGCGCGTTCCGCCGTGGCCCGGCAGTCGGCCGGCGCCGGTCACCAGGGGCCGGCCGCACATTGCAGGGCTATTTCGGCGCCGTCGGCTGTCTGCTGGAGCTCATGAAAACCCGCCAGGAGTGATCCGGCCGGCTCGTTCAGGCGGGAGCGCGACCACCGCCGCCCGCCGCGCCGCCGCGCCGTCGCCGCCCGCCCGTTCGCCTCCTGTCAGTGGCAGTCGCCAATTTGTGCAGAGAATGATGGCCCCATTTCGGCCAGAGCCAAAGGTCGGCGGTAGTCGGACGCTACGGCACCCGTCGGCTTCGTCAGGGCCGCGGAGTCCGACGGACCCGGCTCGGCCTCAGCGTCTGGCGCCGGTCGGTCGGTGGGAGCCGCACCGATGCTGTGCCGCGGCCCGTGACGCGGCGTCGCGGCCGGCTCCCCCGGGCCCTGGCGACTCGCCGTCGACCTGAGCGGACATGGTGTCCCCGAGGAACGCTCCGAAGCTGGCGGCCGCCCTGCAGCGCGGTAACGGGGGCAGCAACGCCTCCGGGGATCCAGCGGCGCCGCGCAGGCTGCTGTCCAGGAGCAGGGACCACCGGGGCGGACGGCGAGGTCGCACTTCACCGCGGCCGTCGGCGTCAGGGCGTGCTTCGGCGGACGCGTGGACTGACTCAGCACCGACTCGCCAGTCGGAAACCGTGACCTACGCGTGTGAGCCGCTGTCGACGCACAGGGCGGCACCGGACCGCCAAACCCTTCCATCCAGTCGCCCCCGCTGCTGGTCACCGGGGGGGGGGGGGGCTCTCGTCAGTGCCGCTCACGTGCGGCGCCTGTGCGCCCGACGGAATGCGTGTGTGAACGTGTCGGCGCGTGTTCATAACCGTACTGCGGCTCGCTGTTGTTACCCAGCTAGTGCATGTGACCGTGTCGTCTTCCCAGCCCTCGACGTGTGCCGCGCGTTTGTCATGCCCCGACCGCCGCGGTCCTTTTGTAGATCCCCGTCCGTTGTGGATCGTGAGTGCGGTCCAAGGTTCGTCTCAGGGGCTCATCGATGTGTCGGCGTTCATCACGCAGGCGCATACTGGCGCTGCTCCCGGTGGTACCGCTCGGTTCTGGGGCCGTCCGGTATCCCGTGGGCTTGACAGCGGGCGGCCCCTGCAAGCCGCTGGCTGGAGACCTGCACAGGCGGGCGTGACTGTGTCAGGTTACCGGACGGGGCTGATACATGGGCTCAGGCTCACCCAAGGGCGCGATAACTGGGCGGGCGGAGTTGTCTCCTAAATTCGGAAAAGGCCGGGTCTCGTTGGCCGCGTGGAGCTGCGCGGTAAACAAATCGGTTCGAAAATACTCCTGCTTCCTGACATGTTGTAGGTCTTCGTGTCCCAGGAACCCTCTGTCGGTATGACATTCCAGTCGTGCGGAAGCGTCCGCCTGCTGACTGGAGGCTCGGCCACGGCGAGGGCCAGTGAATCAAAATAAGCTTGTAGGGAGCCACCGCTCTGCCTTGGAAGACGCCGGCCTGGTCTGGAGACAGAATGTCACGTCCGCTCCATTTACTGTACAAACAGTCGACGGCTGAAGCCACCGAGTGGTTTGGTGGAGTATTTCTCCAGCAGAACTTCAGGCTCCAGCGCGATAGCCGGGCTACTGACCTGCTGGTGCGTGTGGCCCACTGTTCGAGGCCGCAGGGCTCGCGAGACTGGCGCCGCGAGAGGCGTCGCCAGTCCGTCGCACCCGCTGAACGGGCGCGGCCGAGCCCGAGCTCGACTCGGCCCGGTTCGGCGGCGCTGGCAGATTCTGCCTAACGGGGTCTGCCCTCGACGGTCAGGTGGCCGTGTGGGAGACCCGGTCCTGTCGTGAACCGGGTCACGCCACACTCGCACGGTCTCACCGGTCCGCGCCGGTCCGACGCTGCCGGAACGTCATGTCGCACACACCCCTGGGCCGCCGCCGGGTGCTGCTGTTTTGCCTCGCGCTCCTGTCTGGGACTCTTGCCTGCTGCTGACGTAGTCTATTTGTCCCCGCCCTTCATTTGCCGGTCGACCTCCCAGTGTGCCTAGCCATGTCTTTCGCCGGGCCCGTTCCTGACTTTCCGTCTCGCTCTCCCGGCCTTGGGACTGGGGCCTGGTCGGCCCCGCCGCTGGCCAGCCGGTCGTGCGCGTGCCGGACGCCGTCCTCGCGTCTCGCCGGGCGGTGATCCCCGGGGCCGCGCCGCCCCGTCACTGGGGCGGCGGCCCGGGTGACGGCCCTCCGGGCGGTCGGGTCGCTCGCGCAGGACCGCACGGGGCCCGGCTTAAGGCGGGTCGTCGGCCGCGCCGCCACAGCTTGCTGGCGCCGGCGTCTTCAGTATTAGTGAGTAGACCAACGCAGTTGAACTGTTGTAAATGAGAATGAAGCCGGTGTCCAAGTCGACGTTTCGCAGCAATAGAGCGATAAGATCATGCATGTGATCACAGGGAACCGATAACGCCACAGGATGTGCAGGTGGTCATGGTGCAGGCGCTGTGATAGCATGGTCTTACTCCAGCCTGACACGAATGTTTCAGTTTACAGGGTGCACAGAGATCATGTTCGTTGATGGAGTGACCTGTTCCCATGTTGTAGTTCCCGGACCAAAATGCCTGCACAATATCCGATCGTTGGCATTACGCTATTTATTGAACGATAAGCACTAACATTCTAACAGGTGCATGAAAGACAGACCGTAGTGTGACCGGTTGGAGAAGCGGAACCACATGCACTCACTTCTGCGTGTAAAAAACGCTTTTTGTGGGTATGCCCTATACGAGCTGTTTTTATTATTCAAGTTATGTCTTAGAAAAATGTGTCTTAAGAGCAGGTTTTGACTCATTCTAATGCAGTTTAGAAAGGTCTGTTGAAGTTTCTTCCTCGCCAAAGACAGGCGGCGTAGATGCTCCGAGCCGTCATAGTATGGGCAGTTTGAGGAGCTCTGTATAGTCAATTATGCTCAATATCAAATCCTTTCGTCATATGTGTGCAAAGGCTGCAGCTCTAAGCGTGCAATACATGGCTAGACATTCCAACCAATAAAATTGTGATGCATGACCAACTTTATTCGTCAAACCACAGACCCTGTTACCGAATGGTTTTCGTGACTTTTCTCAAGATCGTATTAACCGTCCAGTACACGTCCCCGAATGACAGGTTTTATGGCTCTCCGAAACATTTAGGGATAACAGATTATGCAATTTATATTGGAGGGACCGGCTTAACTTGACAGAAGTTGACTGCAGTAGTTGATTTAATTCAGTTCATTAATTTGTTGCAAGAAGGATCGAATGAGTCAACCTGTCCTTTGTGTTCATCCGCACAAGCATTGTGCGCTGCTTGTCTTCAAGGATCCCGGCATCTCCAAATTTCCGTCCTGGTTGAACCCGCGGTTACTCTCGTTTGAGATAAGACCGCGGTCAAAGATTTTGTTAGGCATGAGTTCAGGCATGGGAAGCCTAATATTGTTATTCCTAAAGTGGATCCAGCGTTTCTCTGATTCCTTGTTAATGGATGAGAACCTCACGTGGTCGCGACCGGCGCTTGCTCAAGCTTTTTGTTGCCGACGTTAAGTCACTGAATGTAGTTAGGCCCCGCAGAGTAGCGAGCCTAGGGCGCGCTTTTAAAAGCTTGTCACATGATTTGCATGAAATGCGCGGCAGACATCCATTCTTGTAATGCTTCCCGCGCTATTTCGTGCGGATTCGCCGGTGGGACCGTGCCTCGAGCTTGAGAGATGGAGAGTGGTAGCGGCCCCGCTCCGCCGCGCCACCTTCGGTAATTCGGTTTTCCTGTAATCGCGCCCGAACCGTGCTCCAATGGCGAGATACGGATGACGTGGGCCCCCTGGGCGCTGCCGTTTGTTCGTCCAGGCGGGCGGAGGGTCTCCCTGGGCGATGACGTGTAGGTCCATCTGTCATAATAGTCACTGTTTGTTGCGCCGATGTCCGCTGCGGAGGTCGCCTTCAGGAGTAGCGGTGCGGTCTCTGGCGTGTGTCCGCGGTGACCTGGCTGGAGAGCCGCCTGCAGCCATGTGTCCGGGTGGGTCGAGAGCAAGCCCTCCTCTGCGACGACATGAGCGAGCGCCGCACGATTTGTTTTGATTTCGTCCCGCTATCGGATTTGTTCGTAGAAATGCACCTTTCTCGGTCGCTGCCGTTTCCCGGTCAGCCGAGGTGCGCGTCTATTCGCCGGATGACTTTTGTGGGGTCTGTACGGTGTAACGTATTGGGAGGGCAATCATGTAAGTGCCTGCGTTTTGTTTTCGGAAAGTCGTGGTGTTTCAAGCGTTTGTTATGTACTTGTGCCGTTTGAATGCCGTGTGGGTGCGATCGCGCCGGGCAAGAGATTTTCGTAGACCGATAATACATGTGGCGTTGTAGCAGAACTTGATGAGCATTGTTTGGGTGGTAGGAATCGTGCAGTACTTGCATCACCGAGAGAGATCACGTGGTGTGTGATAAGGCAGACATCGGTGCAGAAAACACATTCTTCATATGCAGCCGTCAACAACTTTCAAGAGAATCCGGAACACACTCAGATATGTGAAAGCCGTCAATGAATGCTCGAAATTTACCTTAGAGCTCGTCCACACATTACGTCATACTCTTTGGCCATTTCCCCCCTTACTCTCTGGTTAAACGCTGGTTACGCCCCTCCCTCCCGTCCTCTAATCACGCTGCGTTAAGCGTAACTTCCAAAAAAGTCACGCCCACCGGGCTCCTAAGTGAGCTAGGCGTGCAAAACGTAAAAACGGGCGTGGGACTTGTTATGAAATGAAACCAACAGCATCATGGTTTAAGGCTGTAAATTATTTCAAAATTATTTAACATGGCTGGCTACCACAACCGAGCGCAACTCTACACTGTCCAGCCTCCCTCTCCTTCCCTATGTCGCGCTTCGGTTACGCTCGAGCAACTCGGCCCCCCCCCCCCCCGTGCGTAACGTGATGCATGGATGGCCACTTATTGATCGCTGCCGCCATGGGAGAGACTTGTCAGGCGTTTGGAACATTTAAAGCAGCAGGTGTTTCTCGCAATGTTTTTCTTGTCGAATGCCAAAATGAGGCCCGTGCAAGGAGTTTTCCCCTTGCGGCCCCACTACTGCCCACATATAACGTACCCGAAATAAAACTCAGTCGAACAACGGAACGGAATGAAGTCGTTGGTCGGCTGTGCACCGCGCTCATGCAAGCATGTCGTGCAAGTGCGTCTTCTCAGAGCAGCAATTTTCGCTCAACGTTTAGCTGGAAATGCATGCCAAGTAACCGATGCCGTGGTATTTGAACAAGACACTATTCAATGTCCTAGTGCTTGGGCCAGAGCCTGGAGGTCATCAGGACGCGAAACACCGCGCATAGCTCGCCGGGGTTGAGTCTTCCCGCTCATGACCCCGCTGTAACCGAACTCAATCTTGAGCTGGCCGGACAAACGCAAGACCTCTTCTGCGCCGAGGCGAGTCCCAGCGGCCGCATCATCGCCAAGCCGGGTCTCCAATCTCCAATTTCCAGCCTGGTCTCGACCGACGGCGGTCCGTTGATCATAAATTAGCCACTCGACGAGAGTCATTGCCGTTCAATTACGGTGCGCCGGCGACCGGCTTGGCCGGCGCGGCGGCGGTCCTGTTGGGACCGGTGCCAATCGTACCGACCCCTCGCGACTAACGAGTGGCCGTGGCCGGCCGGCCGAGAGTGAGCCCCGATGAATGGCGGGATCACGTCCGGCCGGGTCAGCTGAGTGGGGACGGGAAGGGGAGGGAAGAGGGCGCCGAGGTGGGAGGCACCGCACCGCCGGGACGGTGAACAGGGACAGCGGGCTGTGGACACAAATGCATCGCTCACTATCCGCCTGTATGTCAGGTCTGCGCATGAACAGTGTGCAATTCACAGTGTGTCGGTCTAAAAGGACCCTCATTGTCTCATCGAAGATTTAGCAGAGCGAGAAACGTTTACCATGAGTGAATGCTCATGTGTATACGTAAGCATTTTTAGACGTTATTTGCGAAGTTGAGTATCTCATTTTTTCACAAATAATCGTTGGATAGCTGAAAACAATTGTATAAACATATTTTGACCTTTCCTAAGTGACTGCGGTCATGTTTTGACCCTACTTGACTATGGCCAAGCTAAGGCACGTCACGAGACCTTAGGCTGCGAGGTCAGCACATTTTTGTTGTTGAAAATCACAAACCAAAATGTGCATTCCCAAATCACGAGCGTTCCAATGGCATATCGCATTCGTGTATACACATCATATTTCTGTACATATATGTATTGTGTAAATGTCCCGGTTTTGTGACGCATGCAGGTCGCTAACAGCACCCTTACATCCGCATCCTTACGACTACAAATCCCAATACACACTATTCGAACCGAGCTTGGCATATCAAAACTGAACTCAGAGCGCCGAATAACTGCATACGGATGCGATCGTATCAAAATGTTAGACCTGATGGTGCTATTTTTGTCTTCCGATGGTCAATCTGCGCTGCAATGCCGCTGTTTATGCACAATGTCCTTACACAGTATCTGTATCTATATGTGCCATGTCCAATGGTAAGGTGCCGGACTGGTAGCCAGGGGTCCTGTAGGCTAAGAAGTCGTTATATCAAAACTAACCTATGCAGTTTCTGCGAGTGCAAATTGTGTTCCAACGCCAATATAGATGGTGATATGATATTACAAATTTGCTGCTCTAAATAGATTCTAAAACCAAAACCTACCGAAAACCATATCGGCTTGCATCGGTTTTCGGCTCGCCAAATCTTTAGGTGTCCGAAAGAAATCACTACAGCAGAATGGCCTATGAACCAAACTTGCATGTGAACTGGCATAAAGCCTGCATGTTGAAATAAGACACAGCATCGCCTCTTTCCAGCAAAAGTCGTGAACATACACCGCGAAGTGCATACAGGCACTGATTAATGTTAGTATCGCAGGGACGCGTGCAGGGGCGCAGCCAAAGCCTTGGTGAAGGGGATAGGGGTGCACGGGGACGACACATGATTGACAGAGGAACCCCGTTGGTGAAAGGCCCCTCCGCCTAAAATCACCGGATATGACCCACTTGATTTCGAGTGGCCACGATTGTCTATGTTTCTTTTTAAGCCTGTCTTTACCTGGAACAGAAGCTAGAAAATACCGAAAGGTGTGATTTTGTTTGCATTTTGAAGTCAGTAAACCGAAGGAAGCAGGCGTTGAATTACTGTACGGAATATCCGCCGGCACTATTAGTTTTACAATGGTTTGTTGGATGATTTTCATTTCAAACCGATAGAACTCTGAGGTGCTGCCAGAACTTTTTCCAAGTTCTACTGAGATAGAATGACTCCGGTGAACGTGGATTATAGACCGTAATGGGACCACCCATTTGCCTTTACATGGACAACCTATGTTCGCTTGAAAATTTCATCCTTCGGACGGAATCGATTAGCGATAAAAACTACGTAACATAGTTTTGAGCGAGCGCGATCGCGAGTCTCAAACCAAGCCCGTCGTCCTGGCGTTGCAGTCTCCGTGGGCCGCGTCGAGTCGGCGAGGTGAGCACCAGGCGGTGGGCATCGGGCGGGCGAAAATGATAACGCCTCCGAAATTAGTATCTTACATCGCTTTAGAACATAAATTCGTGCGTTTAAAGGCAAACCTCGTATTTCTTTCACCTGTGCGATTTTAGGTCGAGGATAGGGGCGGATACAATTTATGGCCCCACGAACTGATACTAGAATCTGGCGATTAAACTAGAAAAGTAAAGAAAGCATCTCCATTTGTGATGCTGCTGCAACCATGAATCTGTTCAGAGAACAATGCCAGAATAATAGGGATAAAATATTCGCCCCGATCTCATCTTTGAATGATGCCAAAGAATTTTGGAAAAGTTTCGGAAGCACTATTGTACGACGATCGTTCCCGCGCGCGCGACGCCCGCCGTCTGGTGTTATCTGCAGCGGCCAATGCCGTTCGGCTTTACGGAAACGGCAACCACCACCATCGCCCTTCTCGCTCCTAACATTGTGAGCGCGCAGGCTCAAAACTTTTTATGTCGTTTGTTTCCCAAGTCTTTCCTAAAAAATGATGGACCTTCACAGGCCAGCGTAGGCTGGTTTTTTATTTTTTATCTTACGTTGATCCGCTGCGTTGAACGCTCCGGGTGAAATGTCCTGCGGGTGAAAGACTATGGAGGGGGCGCAGAATCGCCCACGGCTAAGAGCCTACAGGCCATTCGGTGCCTGGCGGGGTGCCTACCGGCTGCCATTCTGGCGGCACGGGGTACGCTCTGCTCGTTCGAGGTCCTTAGAGAGATACGTCACACATTGGTGCCCCCCCTTGGTGTGGGACGCCCTCTGACCCGGGTAACTGACCCCAGATGGACGCAGGAGCCCCCATTGACGTAGCAGGATGCGTTGTCGCCGCAGGTGGTCCAAAAGACAACACAGAGACTCCAGCGCGGCTTTAGCCTCTTACTGGTATTTGATGGTCCGGTCCGCAGGTATGGGCACCCAAATACCAGCCAATCAGTGCAAGAGGACCCCAATTCAAAAAGGGCACCCAATCCGGCTGGATGCCCTGATGAGCCGACGACCTCCGCTTAGCCATTTGGGCCCTTCGGAACCTCAAATCCGGCCGTTAATCGTCGGTCCCGGCGCTCGGTACCTAAGTATGGAGAGGGGGACTCTTGCCCCCTGCGTCCACCCCCCCCCCCCCCTTCTTGCCTGCACCACACAACACAAGCGCACACTTCAGGCTGATCGAGTTTTTCAAAAAATTTTCAATCAGGGGGCTTGCACGAAGTTATTTCGGTCATGTCCAAGCCAGAACTCAACGCGCTTATTACATCAACAGAAAACTCTTAACAAAGAGCGACACAGATACATGCTTCACCATTGCGTACCGCAATGTCCTACGGATACAAGCCGAACACGATTTTTGGCAGACTCAGTGGCATAACAGATGATTGAGTCTACCGAAACATAATTTTTGGGTGCATGCATCCTGCTAGAAAGGGGCTTCTTACAGATTCTGGGAGCATCTTTCTTTTGCCATTTGTCCGCTCTTCTTTCCCTTCCAAGTCGTGTGCAACGTCTCATTACCTACATGCGCTCACCCCTTTTTGCCTATATTGAAGCCATATTTGATTTTGCGGACGGTTTCTAACGAAAATTGTGATTGGCTGAGACACAGAATGTTCGCCTAAAAATCAGGAGGGGAAAATTTTGTTCTTGCGTGTACACAGAGACTGCACAAACGAGCGTAAAGGTGACGGCACGACTCAGGCAGACTGAGGTGGAGCCTGTGGACGGCCTCTCAGCCACGTCTCGCGGCCACCTTGTCAGAAGGAGGGGGGGTTGATCCTGGCGCCGTGCCATCAGGACCCACCCCCACCGCCGCCCACCGGCGGCTGCACACCCGGGACTCAGCGCTCATATCGATCTGCCCCCAGGCGATGGTTTCGCCCCCCGCGCCGCGACCGCGTCTCTGCGCCGACCGCCGCACGCCTTGGGCGCTCGGCCCCGGGGCGGTCACGTGACCGCAGCGCGCGCAGCGACGGCGGCGGCGCGGCGACGGTCGGTCGGCGGCCACTGGTGCTGCCGCGGGCCCGGCCGGCTGCGATGGCGGCGGCGGCGGCGGAGGCGGCGCCCGGCCGGCGGCCTGGGGCCGCCCTGCTGCTGCTAGCGCTGCTCGTCGGCTGCTTTCAGGCCACCCAGGCCGGCAACCCGGACGCCAAGCGTCTGTACGACGACCTGCTCTCCAACTACAACAAACTGGTGCGGCCCGTGATGAACACCACTGACGTGCTCACCGTATACATCAAGCTCAAGCTCTCCCAGCTGATCGACGTGGTACGTACCGCTGGAAGGCCCGCGGGCTATGCCAATCGCCACGGCTAACGTCGCGAACACGGACGGCGGAGACCAGTCGGGGCGGGATGCGGCGTTTTGTGAGAAAGCGCCGTCTTAGCGGGGCTCTCCTGTTGTGCGTCATGTGGTCTGCGATACGCAGGCTCCACTTGATTTTGATGCCAACGCTTCGGATAAAGAGGCTAACGAAGCTGGCGTCCCCGGACGTGTAGGTGCATACGCAAGGAAAGGCTACGTGTACGTGGTTGTGTGTGATACGTGAATTGCTCGGTATGGACTACCTCAAAGTGGTGACGAGGCGCCACTTAATTTTCGGAAAGGATCTTCTGCCATCTTGAGCCGATAACAGGAACGCACGCACATGATAGCCCCCGGGGGACGTGTTCCTCCCGCCCTACCACATTTATGATGTGTATGAATGTGAGCGACTGAATGTTGGGTCAACAACTCTAGATCGGCATGTGAAAATAATATCAAGAACATGCGATATTCGATGTTATTTTACGACATGTCAGAAATTGCGTGCACGTGCGGTGCGAAGTTGGACCCTTCAGTTTTGAAATCCCGTATGCGCCCCTGGTTATTACTTAAGACCCCCCCCCCCCCCCGAGAGGCTGGAAAGCTAATGTATAATTTTCATGGTTTTAGTTGTCGCGTGTCACTCCCATTGTTTCTGGAGTTCAGCACGGATATGTTGAGGAAAGGAATTGCCAAATCATGTTCTACCTCGCATTTTTCGGCAGGCCCTGCAGATGTTATTAGACAAGCTCGTGTAAACAATAGGCCATTCCCATTCCAGGATGTTATGATTTTTCATAAGTGGACCCCTAAGCATGAAAATTGCTGTCATGTGTGCATAGCAGGCTCATTTGTTATAGCAGGCTCATTTCCATGACCATACCGAACTCGGCTTCGTGTTTGCAAGCTGTCGAGAAAGACGCGCTTGTCTTCAGGCGAGGCGCGGGCGCTTTCTCGCCGTCTAGGGAGGATCCTCGCCATTCCCCAAACGTGATACGATGTTCTGTCGGCTGAGACGTGGCGGCTCCCGCGGACTGTTCGTGCGGTCGGGCGCGGTTTTTATGCTGCATCAGGCGCGAAAATCAGGCCACTTCCAGTGATGTATTCTGGTGATGGAAATGCAATATTTCGGTACTGTGGAACCAGCAGTTGGTTGTAAACTCGTACCTGCGTCACTGCAGCGGCGCTTGGGCTGGCGATGCCTGGGCTAGCGATGCCTGGGCTTGTTGTACCTGGGCTAGCGGTGCTTGGGCTAGTGGTGCCTGGGCTCGCGGCGCTTGGGCCAGTGGCGCCGGGGCTAGCGGTGCTTGGACTAGTGGTGCCTGGGCTAGTGGTGCTTGGGCAAGTGGCGCTTGGGTTAGCGATGTCTGGGCTAACGGTGCTTGGGCTAGCGATGCTTGAGCTAGCGGTGCTTGAGCTAGTGGTGCCTGGGCTAGCGGTTCCCAGGCTAGCGGTGCTTGGGTTAGTGGTGCTTGGGCAAGTAGTGCTTGGGGTAGTGGTGCTTGGGCTAGCGGTGCTTGAGCTAGCGGTGCTTGGGCTAGTAGTGCCTAGGCTAGCGGTGCCTAGGCTAGCGGCGCTTGGGCTATCGGTGCTTGAGCTAGCGGTGCTTGGGCTAGTGGTGCTTGGGCTAGCGATATCTAACTGTAAGGCGATGTTCTGAAACGAAGGCTGCCGTAAAGAGACGCAAGCTTTGGAGGCAGAAGCCGAACCATGCATGAGGAGACACGAGTCTTTTTCCTCGCTAATTACCAAATGATTGATCACTAATTTCCTCATTAATTGCCAAGTGATTGATCATTAATTTCCTCACTCACTGCTAACTATTGGAAGCTTCATAGATAAATTTTCAAACACTACATGTCGCCGGTAGATGTAACTTTGGTGTTTGCAATTTTTCCCACAGTTGGCGGATTTTACCTCTGCTTCCTCGCCCACTCCGCCAGAAGTTACGCAACATGCATCTGATGGCCTGACATTGGTAATACTATATAAGCGTTGAATCAGACAGCCCAAAACAAACGGGGCGAATTTAATGCTTGATTACCCCCATGCAAAACAGCTGTAGCCCTGTATAGCTCCAGCCATTTAAGGCGCGTTTGCGGACGAAAATTAAGGCATCAGAACAGTCAACCATCAACGATACTACGTAGTGCAGCTCATGCCAGGTTCCCTGCTGCTGCATTTTCTGGGGCTCCGAGCATCAGAGGACCGCTGAATGATGGCAGAGTTTCTGCTGCAGCCTCTGGCCGGGTCGTTTTTGCCGACCCGTCCGCGGAAAGGGCGCCAGGCCGGGACGCGCGGCGCCTTTGATGCCTCGCTGCTGCTGAAAGGTGTGGAAATGGCTGCCGCTGCCATCAGGGCCTACCCACCGATAATGTCCGGGCCGGGATTGATTGAGATAAACGACCGATTCGACCGGCCGCGCCCCGTTTCGGCCGCGTCTGGAGGGCGCACCGGGCCCTGGCGCCGGAACAGCAGAGCGTCACCACCAGAGACGCCGGGCCGGCCTCCGCCGCCGACTGCGCGCAGCTCCATGTCAGGGAGGTGCAGAGTGACTCACCGGCACTGCCGGCTCCCGCCGCCGGCTCCACGTCAGGGAGGTGCAGAGTGGCTCACCGACATCGCCGGCTCCATGTCAGGGAGGTGCAGAGTGACTCACCGGCACTGCCGGCTCCCGTCACCGGCTCCATGTCAGGGAGGTGCAGAGTGGCTCACCTACGCCGCCGGCTCCCGTCACCGGCTCCATGTCAGGGAGGTGCAGAGTGGCTCACCGACACCTCCGGTTCCCGTCACCGGCTCCATGTCAGGGAGGTGCAGAGTGGCTCACCGACACCGCCGGCTCCCGTCACCGGCTCCATGTCAGGGAGGTACAGAGTGGGTCACCGAAACCGCCGGCTCCCGCCGCCGCCTCCATGTCAGGGAGGTGCAGAGTGGCTCACCGGCATCGCCGGCTCCCGTCACCGGCTCCATGTCAGGGCGGTGCAGAGTGGCTCACCGACACCGCCGGCTCCTGTCACCGGCTCCATGTCAGGGCGGTGCAGAGTGGCTCACCGACACCGCCGGCTCCTGTCACCGGCTCCATGTCAGGGCGGTGCAGAGTGGCTCACCGACACCGCCGGCTTCTGTCACCGGCTCCATGTCAGGGCGGTGCAGAGTGGCTCACCGACACCGCCGGCTCCTGTCACCGGCTCCATGTCAGGGAGGTGCAGAGTGGCTCACCGACACCTCCGGTTCCCGTCACCGGCTCCATGTCAGGGAGGTGCAGAGTGGCTCACCGACACCGCCGGCTGTCGCCGGCAGCCAGGGCTGAGGTGCCGGGGCCGCCACGTCCGGCGCCTGCCAAGCAGCTCGGCGCCGACATTTGACATTCATCGAGCCACCCTACGCCAGCCGTGGAAACGGAGCTCATTGAAAATGCCATGAGTGGAGCCTGGTCTGGTTAGATGGTGAAATTCGCAGGAGTGGTGGCCGTCCAGCTGCCACGCTCTACCGGTCAACGACGGCGACATCAGAGTCGCACCGACGCGTGGGTCTACACGGAAATATTTCACTTGAATAGGTATTCAGCAAGGGACGCAATTCGGGTATGCGTAATGCGCCGACAAGGGGCCAAGGTCAATGAACGGAGCGTTGCTAGATGTAGTGCAGCGATGGGGTCAGAATCTGCCGTAATCTCTATGAGCACAGTCTACAAACTGGCCACCTCAGTCAAGACAACACAAAGATGAAGCATTCGTGTTGGCGCCGGAGACTGCCCCGGCCATTCACAAGGCCCTGAATCCAGCCGCGCCGCTCCCACGAGGCGCTCGACGACCCTATCAATCGGCAGTGGCCACCGCCCCGGCCCGCGGACCCGGCCGGCCGCCGGGCGCCAGGTCTGACGGCGGCGGCACATTTGTCGACGGCGGCGCCGCCCCTCCGCTCGACGGGATAGCGGCTCTCCTTCGAGCCATTACGGGCATCCGCAAAACAGCAAACAGCTCGGTTACCCGGAGGGGTGAGCGGCGGCGGCGGCCGGGCCGCGGCGGCAGCTCGTCCCATGTCTCGGCGGCGCGCCGCGATTAATGAATGTTTGCATCCGGTGTCGGCAGGCATGCCAATACGGGCGCGCCGGTGCCGACGGCCGGCGGCCGCGGCTCTCTCGGCGGCGCGACGCGATCGATGCTCAGTGAATCCCCTCAACTGGAAACCCGGCCGGCTGCCCGCCGTGCAGTTTCGAGGAGTTGCACGAGACGCCGCGGCGGCTGCTGGGGCTCGCTGAAGCCGTCCGGCGCTGGACTCGCCGAGATGCGCACTGTCCTAAGGCGACTGCTGCTTCTAATTGGTCTAGTTACGCGTTTCTCCGAGGCCTGGCGACGCCCGTGCCAGCGCAAACCATCCACGAACATGAAAAACCGCCGTAGCGATAGTGTTCTCGGTCTCGCCATGCTCACTTATCATGGTCCAGACATACATACTTTGGAAAACCACCATCGGTGCGGCGTATTGGAAACCAAATATTGCGTTTCGTGAGCCTGTATCAGGAAAAAAGCATACTATGGCTAAGTCTTTCTTAGGTGACTGGCCGCTTGATTTCAACGCATGACAACTGAAAGCTGATAACCAATCAACTTTTTCAACGAGCAATAGGCGTGCACTCCCATACCAGCAAGCAGCAAGGCATGCGATCTATCACTTTTCGACTCTTGGCTCGAAAAGCTTGACTCTTGCGACTTCAGGATTGAATGACACGAATTTGATCGGGAGCAAAATTACCCAGGGTATGGCGACTGGATCAGATAGCTTTGACGGGGTTCCGTTCAGTGTCGGTGACCAAGTTGTGCAACTGTTATGGGCCGGACTGAGTACCCGCCATTGCTGGTGGCCCGTGGCTGAGTCCCCATCGCTGGTGGCCCATGGCTGGGTCCCCATCGTTGGTGGCCCATGGCTGAGTCCCCATCGCTGGTGGCCCGTGGCCGAGTCCCCATCGCTGGCGGCGCTTGGCTGAGTCCCTATCGCTAGTGACCCGTGGCTGAGTCCCCATCGCTGCCGGCCCGTGGCTGAGTCCCCATCGCTGGCGGCCCTTGGCTGGGTCCCCATTGCTAGTGGCCCGTGGCTGAGTCCCCATCGCTGATGGCCCGTGGCTGAGTCCCCACCACTGGCGGCCCGTGGCTGAGTCCCCATCGCTGATGGCCCGTGGCTGAGTCCCCATCGCTGGCGGCCCTTGGCTGAGTCCCCATCACTGGTGGCCCGTGGCTGAGTCCCTATCGCTGGCGGTTCGTAGCTGAGGCCCGCCATCGCTGGCGGCCCGTGGCTGGCCGTTCTTCCCGGGGACGTTTCTGCTCCCATGTTCCAGGCTTGGGAGGGGTCGCCGGGTGGTTGTGTGGCTTATGCTCCTCCTCTCTCGCCAACCGCACCTTCCAGGAAACGATGATGAATGCCTTCCATGTTCGTTATCGCTACAAGCAGTTGGTGGTCCCATTGGTGTCTCATCTGGTACACATAAAGCAGTACAAAATACACCGGTTTGTGCCACAGCTGTGGCGAAAGCTTTTTTAGCGTTTTTGGCCAGTGCCCCCCTCACCGGCTCAGTTGTCGGACCGTCAGCCCGCGGCTAGTCAGCGCTCGGACCGCCAGCGGAGTAAAGGGCGGTGGCTTAGGAACGATCCCGTGGATCATTGTTTCAAGCCTCTTTTTGAAGTTACTTGTTTCCTTACAGAGGAAATATACAGAGTAGAGTCTCTCCATGCAGAGTTTCCGTACAGAGTTGTTAAACTTTCATGTGAGTGAGTGAGCTACGACCACCCCCGCGCACTCTGCTCCAGAGCCTGTAATGGTGGGCTCCGAACAGCAAGTGAGTGATAACGACATTTGCATTGATTTGGAGATGGGCAAGCGACGCCTGGGAGCCCCACAAAGCATCCCAAATGGTTTTGAGAACGCCAATCTCCCCGCGCTGTGCCGATGGGCGGCCGGACCATCCTGTCCGGAATGCAGGGAAGATCATCCAATCTCCAACGATGTCGCATGGCGCTGTGCCGCGACCATCACCATATTGACATTAGTAGTCCGAAATTGCCTCCATTGCCGGCCGCCGGGACGGGGGAGAGAGGAGAGGGCGGCGATAGCGACGGATATAGCAGAAGCCCGGCACGCGCGGCGGCCGCGGGCTTTCCTCCGCGGTGCCCGCTGGGACCGCTGCGGTCGTCGACCGAGCGGTGTTGACGAAAGGATTAACCAGGTCAATGGGGGTGAAAATGTGGGGAAATTTGCGACAGCGTTGCAACACGAGGTTGGTTCCCGCGCCGCGCAGCAGCAGTAAGCCTATATAACGTGTAATGCTCTCGACCAGTCATTGGTCATTCGTTGCTTCATAAGGCACCGCGTTACGACCACGCGCTCACATCAGGCGACCTGGTCCACCGTTTGCTGTCAGCAGCATCGACATCAGGCTCACTAACGCCAAACGTCCGTGTGTGAGGACAGTCAAGATAGTGATCTGCTATCCGGTAGAAACAAGGATTGGAGAGCAAGGGTAAGAATAAGTTTTTGTGGTCATAGATGGAGTTTGAATTTTTTTAGAGAGGCCAGAATTCCCAGAAGCACAGAAAGATGCAGTTTCTACGGTTTTCAGGGCTTTTTGTGACTTTGTGGAATCTTGGGTGAAGTAATTAAGGGGTGAAGACACGCAGATGGAGGAAAAGGGCAGTCTAAAATCCGCAAAAGCTCACCTTATTTGGTAGTTCGAGTGGCTTGAATAGTACTATTGGCACTGCAGGCAGTTTGTAGCATGGGGTGGGGGGGGGGATGCGTAGTTAGCGCATGACAGCAGGGCCTCCGAGGAACATTTCGTCGATACAACGTGCAGGTATGTTACGTTGGCGTGTTTCGTCTGTGTGAACGTCATTTGTGTTTTGTGAATATGATGGTAAAATGTACATAATAAAATGCGTGGACCTTTGTCTACGAGCACATGTCATAGACCAAATAGCTTTGCTCGCCAAAATGGCTTGTCCCTATGTGATGACGTGTCCCTATATGGCACTCATTGTGTTTGCTATTATTTTGATCTTATTTTTGTTCTCGGAGCGTCAGAACAATCATATGTTAAAAGATCGTGTGGTCAATGGTCGTATAAGGTGATCAGCAAAAAATTGTGCGAGAAAATGTCAGTAACAAAGAAAGCACAACTGATCGTACGCAAGGGATCGTATGAAGAAGATCGTCAGCAATAACGTTAGATATAACGTTTGGAAAAGGTCGGTCTACGTATTGCACAGGTTACGCACGAACAAATGCGCAGACAAAATTTCGGAAAGAGAAATTCGTGCTGGGTACAGATCGCCAGGAGATTGCCGTAATGATATGGTGCGAGGTAGTATCGCAACATATGACGGAGACTTCAAAGAACGAAGGTAAGAAACGTACACGCGGCTGCAGCTGGTGGCTGCAAGTCTTCAGCAGACGGCGGCAAACTGGGTGTTGTGGTATTTACAGCTGAAGAGCCACGGTACCACTCTCCTCACTGAGCGCTGCGCCTGGTGACCGAGATCTGAGATGTGTGTTGGGCGCTGATTTTTCGAAACTGCGCACAATGTGTCGCAGATTTTGTACTATGGGTTGCTACCAAGTCAAAGCTGTGAGATTGTAGGCGCAGGCCTGGTATCCGACTGCAGAGTAAAGTAAATTAGCCTGAGTCTCCTAGTTCTGTGTCGTGCAAACTTGGCTTTAAGACCTGCGACCCTCACCAGACTTTTGAGCGAGGTTACGTCGCTGGACGGATGTTTCTGGAGCGGAGGTGTCAAATGCATGACTGGGCGCTTGGCACCAGCTGCACTTTCCAACCTCGCCGACCGCCTTCCAGGCACTCGCTTAACTCTGGCATCCCAGTGGGTGTGAGGGAGGCGCCGTCGTCTGTCGTGTCGGTGCTGGATACAAGTTGCGCCTTCCTGTGAAGTCGTACCTAGGAAACAAAGTCCCTACGCGGCGTTTGTCCGGCACGATGCTTTGCAGTGCGGACATCTGTCATTACGATCTTTGTCGCTTGCGCTCCATAATCCCGCACGATATGTTAGCATAAGATGCTTATCCGAAATGCGTTTTCCCATTTTTGTCTTTATCTTACACGGTTTTTGCTCCGTGTGGTCTCTTACGACTCGATCTATATCCATACGATGTTTATCTAGATGAGCCGTTGCCACCACGGTCTTGATCCCGTAAGATCTTTGTCATGCAACCTTTTCTTGTGGTACCCGTGGGCTCAGAGAGCAGGGCGAAACCTGTGAGGACTGTGAAAGCACACGTTGTTGGCCTGCGGAAGGTTTCCAAGGTAATCGAAATGGCATATTATCCGTATACTGCCTTCCTGTACTGTGAAGATCGTGACACCACAGGTGTCGATTTGCATGTTTTCGGATGGGCCACTGGCCCCCCAATGTCCATTCTGCCCCCCCCCCTCCACCCAATGGCAAGTTGGGTCACCCAATATTCTGGAGCCGGAGTACATGTAAGGCATTGCAAATACGAGCTCGGAATTATATCAAGCTTAAAGAAGACTTTTACTAATTGTTCAACGGTTAAAAGGCCAAAGAAAATGAAAGTTGCGTGCATTCAAAATCATATTCATTTAAGTGCAGCTTGCTGATTTGGTCACACTTTTAGAACTTCGCTGTCGTACCGCGTTTACTTAAGTTTTATTTTGTTGTTCATGAATGCTGCATGTTTTTAGCTGCACGATTTACACGATTTTACGCGATTTTAACTCGCCGACTGTGGTTTAGCTTTGTGCTTTTGTGGGAGTGTTTTGGCATCATCTAGTGATGTTTCAGTTATACAGACCGCAGGAGGTTGCGCTATTTTGCTGCGGCTTATCACAATATGAAAACAAAGCGGCGGAATATGTGCATCCAACATAGCCACGTAAAAACGTAGCCACCTTATTTGCGGTCTGCATTCGGAGGAAGTCTTGAAATGTGTCGACCTTCACTTCGACGTGAATATTCGATACGACAGTTGCAAAAATCTGATGACACGAGTGTCGATTTGTATTCTTTTAAGTGGGCCACTGCCTCCCTCACCCCTGAGTCCAATTTGGCTCCAACGGTGAGTTTCGGTCCCCAACCTTCTGAAGCCCAAGCACAAGCCTCACCCAACTTTATCTCCATTCTCCCGGTTTTTCTCCCAGGAATAAGGCTGATACTGCCGTCTTATCTATGTGAATAATGTTCCTCGCTAATGCACTGAACAACTTACGTAAGGCCACTGAACTTAAATGAGCATCAGTGACCTTTTGCTCAGAACAGGTATCTATATTCACGACGGTTGCATAAATGGGCCTCGGGCACTTTGGACACCAATCTTCAGTTTGGCCTTGTTTGACCTCATTTGACCCAAAAGTCAGAACGCAGGAACCTCACATTTTGACACAACTGAGTTCACATGGACGGCAGCCCACCCTGTAAGTGCGGTGTTTCTAGTTTTCTTAGTTTTTTTTTAGATTTCAGAGGTTCAAGTAGACCCGCTCCCCACCCAAGCAAAGAATAACCGGCCACCCGGGCGCGTTTTAAACGAAAACCGGTCGAAATTTAGCACCCAATAACGTGAGGAATAAACTATGTTGGGAACAATGCTTGAAATGTACCGACCCCCACCTCGATGTGAAAGTTCAACGAAACAGTTACGAAAGCCTGACAATCGAAATCAACCGACAAAACTTTTAGCGGTAATCGTCCGATAGTGACTAGCAAAACACCACTAAGCCTTTCCAACATGTCGAGCGTGATCACTGCATGGTAGCCTGAAGTCCGCCTCGCGGCTTCCTGCCGGGGTTTTCCGTGACAGCCTTTAATATCCGCGCACGTCAACTTATACACTAAATTATTGAGCCACACGCGTCCAACAGCGTCTAAAATCAAATAAAACCGACTATACGTCGGTTACTGAAACCCAGTTTTGTCTACCGAGGCCCCCCAAACTATTTTGATCACCTGCAACAACATCTCACACCGAGTCAGAGCGAGAAAACCTATCTGAGAAAGTTTCCTATACCGCAAGGCGAGACTCCTGTTCCCGAACTTCAAAAGGAAAGTAGGTCATCGGGTTAAAATGTGTCTTAGCGTGTCCTCGGGGCAGGTTTGGCTATTTTATCCCACCAGCGCCCCAAATATGTTTCGCTAAACCAGGGGCGAATCCAGGATTTCGTCAGGGGGGGGCATGCAACATTTTGGGGCCCCTGAAGTTTGGGACTGCTTCATAAAGTATTGCCTTTCGGTCATTACCTTCCGAGAAATATATATATATATATATATATATATATATGTATATATATTCATATATGTATGCGTATTTACTTATTCATATGTTCAATAAATACGGAAGCCCATCTCACTGTGCTCAGCCCTATAAAACTAGGCGTCCTACGCATGCTTACACATAGAGCTCACTCATTTTCTACAGAGCATGTTAAACGCTGTAATTTTGAGGCTAAGTGTTTCGGAGGAACAGGAAAAACAAGCTTGAGTTGGCTGCTAACAACCAACGAAACCAAGCACGGACTAGGCTCCTAGTTTATGTATTTACAGCTAGTGGGCTGAGCGATGTAATCAGCTGATGGCTGATGACTGATGCATAATTTTTCCTTTGTTATAAAGGAGCACAAGATTTCCTAGCATTCAAAGTATGTTTAGTACGTGATGCATTAGTATAAGTGTCACGCACTCAATAGCCAATGGAAATGGGGCATACGACGTCGGCGGCATGTAAAATTACGTTCGGCAATTGCGCATAAAAATTCATCGGCACATTCAACTGCTGCTCTAAGGCGAAGGCACCAAGGGCAATTGGAACGAAACTTGAACGATCATGGGTGCCGCAGGAGGCCAACAAAGTGGCTCCCGTCAACAAGTATAGGATCCTCAGAGCAAGCAAAAAGAAGCCAACACCAACGTGGTGGTCCCCTAAACGATCGGTAGGGCCCCGGCATGCTGACATATGTTGCCCCACCCAATGCACGAGACCCTCTGAGCAAAGGGGAATTACCCAATACCATGAATTAATACCCCTGTACGATCAAGAGTGTACGAGCACGTTAACAGAAAGAGCCTCGATAAGAATGAAGAGTCCTCCGCAAATAAGAACAAAGGGAAATATCCTTCGATCAAGGTAGAGGGCCCTCGAACAACGAGTGTCTCGGTGCCTTTCCTTATAACACTCCCAGCAAGAGCACTAGGCCCTCCAAGTAAGTGGAAAGAACCGGAGACTGACATGAACTGCAACCGAGCAGCTGAGTGTGCCCTGGCATATGGGCCCCGGAAAAGCGTATAGAGCATTCCGGGCGAATGGAAAAATCCGTGGAGAGAAACCTGATCGATGAAGAATGCCCAGGCATGGAAGCAGATAGCATCCCAACAGCAGTGTTGGGCTCTACGAGGAAATGCAAAGAGATCAAAGGCAACATAGAAAGCTTCTTAGCGATCAGATTGACCCGGCAAGTGGACATATAGGGCCCGGGCAGCAGCGTAAGGCCTTTGGACATCGTAATGAGCCCCAACATTTTCCCCCAAGCAACACTTTTCAATCAGGAAAGAATTAACTTCGTCTGCTCGTGAACTCTTACTTTTGCTAGCTATTGTTCTTAGTCGTCCGTGGGTCCAAAGGCGTCCAATTTTGTTGCAAGAAAACTGCGTCTGTTCGGCCGGTTATTATCCCTTTGGAGCCTTCAGGTCCTCTCAGCATGGTCCATGGGGACATGGCCCCGTGCCTCCCCCTGCATCCGCCACCGGCCCGAGCAGCTTAATGGATGGGGCCCGCCAAGATCATAGGGCCATCCATTGAAATAAGAAATACTTACGACAAAATATGTAGGGCTCCAACGATCGGGTGTGCCTGAGCAGGTTAAAATATAGGGTCCCCGTCAAAAGCGTACGGCCCTCCATTTAAATAGGAAATTCCCACGATCCAACGTAGAAAGCCCCCGCATGATCAGGTGTGCCAGAGCAGGTTAAGGATAGGGCTCCCAACGAGGGCGTAGGGTCCTCCATTTAAACGGGAAGCACCCAAGACCCTATGTAAATGGCCCCTCGAAGGATGAAATGTACCCGAGCTGGTTGTCAGAAGGGGCCCGACAAGAGCGTAGGGCCTTCCATTCAAATAAATAGTGCCCAAAATCCAGTGCGTAGGGCGCCCGAAAGATAGAGGGTACCCGAACAGATTATTAGATGGCCCCAACAGGAGTGTAGGGCCCTAAATTAAAACGTCAAGACCTAAAATACAGGGCCCCGAAGAATCCAGCGTAGCCGAGGAGGCAAACAGATAAGCCCCCGACAAGTGCGTAGGGCCCTCCATTCAGATAGGAAGTACCCAAGACACAATGTGGAGGGCCCTCGAATATTCGAGTGTGCCCGAGCAGGTTAACAGATGGAGCCCCGGCAAGAGCGTAGAGCCCTCCGTTCAAATATGAAATACGCACGACACGATGCAGAGGGCCCCGAATACTTGAGTGCGCCACAGCAGGTTAACAGATAGGGCCCCCGAAAAGAGCGGATGGCCCTCCATTCAAAAAAGAAGTAGCCAAAACCAGATATAGAAGTCTCCCACTATCGAATGGGCCCGAGCATCTCACCAGAAGGGGTCCCGACAGGAGCGTAAGGCCCTTCATTCAAATAAGAAGTACCCAAAACCCGATGCGGAGGGCCCTCGAAAGATAGAGTTCAAACATTAAGAACCAATGCACAGGGCCCCTGGAGCAATCCAGTGCGGCCAAGTAGGCAGACAGAGGGCCCCCGACAAGTGCATCGGGCCTCATTCAAAGAGCACGTGCTCAAGGCCCAATCTAGAGGGCCCCTGAACGACCGAATGTGCCCGCGCAGGCTATCGCATAGATAGGCCTCCCCACAAGAGCGTAAGGCCCCCATTCAGAAAAGCAGTACCCAACACCCAGTGTGGAGGGTCCCCGAACGACTGAGTGTGCCCAATCAGGCCATCAGATGGGCTCCCGACAAGAGGTTAGGGCACTAAGCAAGTGCCAGAGCATTGGAAACGCCCTATACCAAGGAAAAGGGCCCATGAGCATATCGCAAGTGTGTCGGCAGGTTAACCGAGACCCACAGCGTGAGCAGGTTAACCGAGACCCGCAGGTTAACCGAGACCCACGTAAAGAGCCCCTGAGCAACCGAGAGCGCCCCGGCTGTAGCTCACAGAACCTTTCTGGCGAATGGAAAGAATCCGTGGAAGGGCCCGTCGTTGACAAGAGTGCCCCGACGCGCTAACAGGAAGGGCCCCAACAACAGCGCAGGCCCTCCGAGCAAGTGCAAAGGAATAAAGGGCAACGTGAAATGCTCCTTAACGTTCGAAATGATCTTGCAGGTGAGCAGGACCCCCAGAAACAGCATGGGCCCCTAGGTGGTGTAATGGGGCCTACAATTTCCAGTTCAAAACTTTTCCAATCATTGAATATTGTTTTTTTTTTTACTTCCCATAGGCCGTTCACTTACGCTTACAACCGTTTTTGGTCACCTGGAAGTCCAGAGATACTCAGTTTTGTTGCATCATGTGTTAAAAAAACTCCACCTGTTCGCCCGGCTATGGGGCCTCCTCGGAGCTAATGGACTCTTCGGGGTCCAAGGGGGGGGGGGGGGTCATGGCCCTGTGGCCCCCCTTGGATCCGCCCCTGCGCTAAACAACAACCCCGTGGTGCGCGCTTACGCCATCCATTGCTTCACCGTCCAGCCCAAATCAAAAGTGGAAAGCGTCTTAGTCAAGAGTCAGGTGGGTCAAATCAGTGTAAGGTGGTCGGCAGCTTATGCCAACTCTAAGCGCCGGCAGCGAAATTTTCGAGGATGTTGACCATATTAAAGACATATTGAAAACTGGGTCGGGTTCTCGCACAGCATATCGCACACAGAGCAGGCTCGCAATGCGTGTTTACTGAAACCACGCGGGAAAGCGATTCCAAACATTAAAGAATTTACCTGAGCGTGATTACGGAATGGTTGAGAACCACTGTCCTAGATAATTCGTGGCGGAACATCATGTTTCGTTTAACTGAAATACCTGCAATTTTGCTGGTTAACTTTTGATTTATCGAGAACGTGCGTGTAAAACGGTTGCGATAGACACGTATTTTGTGGACAGTCCATTCCTGTAAATACAGAGGCCAATAGTCAATAACTTACTTTAGTACGCAATGACATATTCTGAAAGTATTTAACATTTCAGTATGCGGAAGAGGTGTGACTGTAAACCTGTTACAAAAAGTGGCGTGCTTTTAAAAAGCTGATGCAAATTGCGGCCTCTATTTGTGGTTGCTGTGGATAAGTACATTTTATACATAGTGGTTGATGAAATCCGAGAAGTTTGTCGTACCTGCCCTTTTTCGGCTACTGCCACGACTTTGGCCCCGCAATCATTTTAAAATAATCTACACACATATGTGACACAGTCACCTTCAACCAGGTAATGCGGGCGAGGTGTCTGGCTTGAAGACAGGTTGCGCAACAGATGTGTTTAGAAGCAGTCTTGCATTGCTTTGACTCTCTTACTATGATTCACACCTTCCCAAGCAACCAAGCGTCCGAAGCGCTGTGTCTTGTGAATTCCAATCGCAAGACCTAGGTTTTGTGTTCAGATGTTGGGAGCGTACGCATAGCTACACTGCCAACAGCTTAGGAGGTCGGGACAGAGGAGGTCTTCGGCTGTTGGACAGCCTCGACTTCCGATCATTCTCATGACAGTCTCTCACGTCGATTGTAACAGGGCATGGCCAAACTGAGCCACTCGACCCCCTGGCCAGGGAAGCTGATGACGGTGGCAGTCGCAGACAGCAGATGCAACTCGAGCAGTCCACAACACACCAGCACATGCACATTAACGTCTGTTGGTGGCCGATGACAATAAATTATAGCAATATAATTAGATTATAACATCATACAAATTATGAAATGAATGGTAGGGATACAAGCCAAACGATATTCAGGAGTTCTTGAACCATGTACGGTTCACGTACATTCTGGATCTTGGTGACGGGTCGGCGGCATGGTCGGCGGCGGCCCAGAACAGTGTAAAGGGGTCGCAGCCGTGGTGAGCAGTCAGCTTTATTTACCCACATCGTGTGCCATGCATTTCATCACAGACGCGTCTGGTATTTTGAGGAATGCCATCGCATTATCCGACTGCAAATACGTTTTGTAGCACACCAGACCGAATCGGTGTAAGTTTCTCCTTAGACGGTTTAGAACAGAGGCCTGTGTCCATCGAGGAATGGTGCCGAAGACGCAAAGATGGAACTCACAACCCTGGCATTACCGCTTGTTTTTAGGCGGATTATATCGGCATCCCGCTCAATCATATGCACCATTTGCTCACACAGGCCAGCATGTGTGAATACCGATGCATTTATCAAGCTCGCAGCTAGTTATATAATTAGCCTAGCTTAAAGCTCCGAAATTATTTGCACACACACACACGCATATTCATATACATATATGCATATATGTATATGCATACATATATATATATATATACATTGCATTATATATATATGAATGCTGATATGAGCACATCACATGGTATGCTAAGCTCTGCGAATGATGCTAATTACTGCGTTGATTCTATCGCGCTTGCGGTCAATCGGCTCTAGTGATGTAACCCCACAAGTGTGGCGATCTGAGTGGGAGTCCAGTCAGCTTACGCCCATCTCTTCGGCTTATACTGGACCCGCTTCGGTGTGATGACAGCTCTCGAGGTCCGGAGTTGAGACGAGCTGACCTCGCAGGCAGTTACAATCGACGGTTGTTATGACCTGAGACTGCCACTGATCAAAACTTACAAAGAGGCCGTCGAAAAACCGAATGCATAGAGTTGTAGCATGATACGAGCAAGATGGACCGATGCACCCGAACAATGGGCCTTAGTTGCTAAAACATCATGCCTGATGCTGGGATACATTCATATGTCTGGGGTCCGTGTGGGCTAGCGCAAATCGCTTTGAAGAGTGCTGAGCCGCATCTTGTGCCTGTGATGCAACAGCTTTTTCTTGTTCTAGCTATGCTCTTGTATTTATGATCCCATAATTCTTTAGGCCGAAAAGGCAGCTGCTGAGGAATGGCTCCAATTATAAAGGATATCTATACTGTGCTCAGGATGGTACCTGTGCATATATCGGCAATAGTAGTAGCAGTTTTTGATATAGATATAGCGTGGCACGGCTGCTGTTATCGGCTCATGGTAGCGAGAATGTTTTGTCTGAATTTCGCCACGAATTTCAGTGATACCCCTGGACAAGCGATGCTGTCTAAGGGAGTCTTTTTCAAACATCGCATGAGGCTGCGAATGCACGAGAAAGGGTGAGCGAAAAGTTCATAATCGTGACAGCGTTAAGTGATGGGCAAACCACTTATTTCTTGATAAGTCGGAAAAGTGCTGGAAAATTGGTGGCATGTGTCGATTACAGGCCATTTTCAACACACACGCAGATCAAACGGACGCATGCACTCCAGCATTGCTGCCTGAAATGGAAACCTTGATTACGGTGGCGTTTTCTTCAGCGTCGTTCCAAAACTAGAGAATATGCATTTTTGTGGTCTGTGCTCGTGATGATGAAGCCTCACAGCCGAAAAAACGGATCACCGGCACGCCATAGTTATGCTGTTCATTCAACTAGAGCTACCCACTACTCGCTCCCTACTCAAGGTATTTCTTCAATTTAATTAGTCTGTGAACACTACGTATGCCCGAGCACGAGAATCCGCCGAAAGATGTTTTTCGAGTTCTTGTTCCAAGCGGGACCATGTACCAAAGAACGACCACAATGTCGTGATCTCTCTATATGCCGTGCATTGAAATGTGGTCAAAACGTGGCCGCCGTGATGCTAATGTTTTGCATACATGACGAGTGAAATATATTTAAACGTTTTTAATCATTAAGCCGGAATTTATTTGTTGCTTTTTTCATGACGGCGAGTCGTTTATATGCGTGCGCGATAAAGCAACCATGAAGTGTAAAATGTGTGTAGTTGAAATTTTGTCTTTGAGGGTGAGTGAGACGTCTCGAGGCCGTCACGGAATTACTCTGCAATTCATGGTGGATACTGGACATCTGCATTAATAATGCCAGAATGCGCACGTGGCCCACCCAAGGCATGTAACAATCAACTAATTTTGATCACTTCGCAAGCAAAAAAGGCTGGTCAGAGCCGTATCAGCGCAAATTCATTTCAACTTTGACAGCACTCGAAATAAGTCAGCTGGCAGCGAGCTAACCAGCTTGCAAGTCAAGGCGATTCGCCGGGTGCGTGGCGGCGAGACTTTGGCGCCGTTAATGGGCAACAGAGCTAATATCGTGTGCCGAAGCCTGAGTCGCCGGCCCTCTGCTGGATTGGATTGTTTTGATTAACGTATTCTAATCAAACAAGGTCCCCACAGATTTATGATGCATGTGGATAAGGGCGGTTTATTCGTGGTTAACTGAAGAAATACGTCGGCCTCAGGTGCGTAAAGCCAAGGCGAACCATTTTGACGAAAACACAGTTAGGTTTTCTTGTGATGAGCAAGGATTCCGACGGAACAATCGAGCGATAAAATAAATTTTGAAAGGTAAGTGCTAGGCATCGGGGAACAGTTCAAGAAAAGTGACTTAATACACCGCAGAGGATACGCCAGCCAATTCAAATTCGCACGCAAAAGACTCACTGTCGACATGATGCGCGTTCTTTTCCCCTTCATGGTCTGGAAGAAAAGACTTGCATGTTGTGACCCAACTGAGCGAGGTGCACATGTGTGGATCACCCAAACGTCTTACCAGATGCACGTCCGCTGCACATCACTTGTGATTTGTGGACACCCGCCATCCTCACTACGTTAAAGGACCGCTGGCCACAAATCCCATCTTGGGTGGGGGTTTCCTGCCGATCGCCGGCATCATTGTGACCGAGTGTTTCGCTGCGAATAGAAGTGGTTCTCTGGGACCAGCCCATTTTCTTCCACCGCCGCACCACATCCTGCAGGGTTCAAAGTATAAGTCTTAGTCACGATGGGCTCGAATGATGCCTTGCGAATAACGCCCTCGGGCTTTGTGGCTCGTCTCTTCCTGCAGCGGCCAATCTCCGTAAATGGGTGCGTAAATGATTTGTTTACGGCACGCCGCCTCTCCCAATATCAGACGTGGACAGTCTCATCGCGGCGTAACACAGGAAGAGCACGCCGCGTTCGAACGCCTGATCGTGTTGTCAGCGCCCCGGCTGCCACCCTGCCTCCCGGTGGTTGGCCGAGCTGCCGTCACCTGACGAGGCCGGTCGGTACAGCTGCACCCACGCCTCACCGGCGGACGGGCCAGGCGGCACACCGGCCGACGCTCCTCCTCCCAGGGGTAGCTTTTTCACGGCTTGGTGTGTGTAGGGTTGCAGATGAAATAGCCTCTAAACGGAACACCCTTAGCGGCCTTCCATTAGGCGCAAAATAGCGCAAGCTTCGGTCGTGGCCTTAAACCCAGTAAACAGCGACAGGAAGATGATGACGAGCGGTCCCGACTGTGCACTCAAATGACTGATCACGGCTGTAGGGCCCTGTTGCCGCACAGGCCCGGGCTGTGCGGCCATGTGGCTATCACCACGAGGCCTGACGCGCCGCTCTTGCTGCTTCGTGTGACCGCCTCGCGACCGACAGGATTTCTCATCGCATGAGAAATTATCGTTAAGAGCATTAGGCATGACGGAAGTCGTGACCGTTACCGCAGTGCCGGTTGGCGAATATCCATAGTAACGTGAGCGTGTTCACACTCCTTTGTGGCACATTTTTGTCGACAGCTTCGTGCACGCACAACGCAACCATATTACTTTCGTTTTGCAGAGCCGGTCTCTTTGTCGCCGACTCTGCGTGTCACCGTTATTCGCTCTTCTCGCCGGTCTGACGACGTCCAGCCACGTCCCCCCCCCCCCCCCCCCCCGGCGACTCAGACACTTCACTCGCCCTGCCCTGGACCCCAGGCGATGTCCAGAACCGCAAAATCTCACGCGTGCCGCCACATACGTATCTAAGCCTTGCAGACCATCGTATAGCTGTTGTGCCCCGGTACGCGGTCGTCCCGCCACCGGCAAAGATGCCGCCGATACATCAGGAGGTGTCCCAGCGGCTTCATCATTGGGCCGTAATCGGCAGCGAGCCGGGGCCGGCGCGCGCCGCCGCCGCCGCCGGCCGGGATCGATGGGCAACAAGCAGGTCAGATGCCCGGCCACCGGGCGTGACAGACAATGGGAGGAGCCGCTAGCGGCGCGCCGCCGCCGGAGACCAGCGAGCCGCGCACGCCGTGCCGCGCGCGTCGCTCCGAAGGGCGTCGGGCGGCGTCGCGAGCAGCGGCGCTGTCGCCTGCTGCCGTCAGAGGCCCCAGATGGTGGCGGTCGAAGCTGCCGGGCGGATGAGAAACGGCCGAAGTGAGGGTCCCTTGGGTGGGTTTATAGATTGGATTATTCATGGGAGTGACAGCGCCTAATGCGACGTTTGGATTGAATGTCCTAATTCCTGTCGGGGAGCGGAACCGCCAAAGTCGTTCTCCTGATTAGTTCTCGGGACTTTGACGCGCGAGATTCTCCGAGAGGACATTTCGATTGGCTGTCACAGGTCCGTCTGCCTGAACCCTTTCCCAGTCAGTTTGCCGTCGCCGAATATTCGGCGGCGGCATTTTATGACCGCTCCAACGCCGACGGGCGGCACGCAGGACGCTTGTGGCGCCCACGTCCAGCTGCTGGCAGCCGCCACCGTCGGTCCGGCCGGCCGAAATCTGCCGTCGACGCCGGTCGTTGACGCTGGCGATGTGATGCGCATTTGATGGCGGCGCGCCGGACCGTCATGGGGCGCGCGCATTTGATGACGGCGCGCCGGACCGTCGTGGGGCGCGCGTCGAGCCGGCGCCGGGGCAGGCCACCGGCGGCGGACGGTCGACCGCTGAGGCCAGCGACAGCGGGCACGGCGCCGGTCTCGGCCTGTGGACCCGTCACCTCGTCCCTCAACGGACGGGTCAAAATAGCATCGTCTCGGACGCCACGGCTGTCTAAAATATCGTCCGCCCGCAGCGGAACATCGCCCGAAAATGTCTCGTAAACCGGCATCCAGGGAAAGAAGACCGCCTGCGTCGAAAGCGACACATTCTGCGACGCTGCGCTCGCTAACGATGCCTATAACGGTAACGATGTACTTGATGAGTGTCTGTGATGCGACATTTGACCGAAGCTAAAGGAAATCCTGCGTGATATTAACTCATTGCAGCTGGTGTCGTTGTCCATCAAAAATGTGAATACTGAAATACTGAAAATGTGAGTCGTCCAGCAACATTTTTCTCACTTGCTGGTGCACCCAGCAGAACCATTACAAATTTCGATATTAGTTGTAAAATAAGATCGTTTTGTAGTTTTATACAGCTGCTAGCGCAAATATCTAGAGCCATGGCTGTTGCAGACAGAAGGCCAGCATAAATCCTGTATGCTACATGTCCAATTCTGAATGGCAGCCTGGTCCTCATAAATATCCCTATGATCCACTGCCCATATAACTGTCGTCCCATCGAAGCCAATGAACTAACAGAGAAACGTCACTGCTGTGGGACCGAACTTTCCCTTATAACGCGACAGGTGCCCCTGCCGCAGACGCTTGGCCATATGACTTATTCTGGTCTTACAGGCACCGTATGCTCAAAACCTGGGCGAGCAAAATTCCCCATACTAGTGCTGGTGGAATTTCATGCGATTTAAATATAAAACCATGTCTGGTAAACTCTAAAGCATTGTGACCGGCTTTCTGTTCTACCCAGAGCGTTTCGCAATAACGCGTCGTCGGACCGTTACCCAGGGAAATGAATGGTAAGCTCAGAGAGCCGAGAAAACGCGGCTGGATTTTCGCGGCTCACGGCGGAGAAAAGATGGACGGAGAATGCTGTCAAATATCGCTCACCTGACTCCAAAACGAAAAAAAAACAATGTAAGCGGCGCAATTCACACGACGGGGCCCTGATTAATGTATATCTTTTGCATGCATTTGCGTATGTCAAGTATGAACTTTCTTTACTTATATTGGACAGCGACCAACTTTTTTCCCACGCGCATGTCCGCATTACGGAGGCGGTTTTCTCACGCGCATGCCCGCATTACGGAGGCGGTTTTCTCACGCGCATGCCCGCATTACGGAGGCGATTTTCTCACGCGTATGCCCACAATACGGGAGCGGTTTTCTCACGTGCATGCCCGCATTACGGAGGCGGTTTTCTCACGCGCATGCCCGCATTACGGAGGCAGTTTCCTCACGCGCATGCCCGCATTACGGAGGCGATTTCTCACGTGTATGCCCACAATACGGGAGCGGTTTTCTCACGCGCATGCCCGCATTACGGGAGCGGTTTTCTCACGCGCATGCCCGCATTACGGAGGCGGTTTTCTCGCGCGCATGCCCGCATTACGGAGGCGGTTTTCTCGCGCGCATGCCTGCATTGCGGAGGCGATTTTCTCACGCGCATGCCCGCATTACGGGAGCGGTTTCGGAGCGGGCGGCAGCCATGGGCCCGGGTACGGTAGCCTTCTGTGAAAGGAACCGCGCCAAGTGGGTCCGAGCCGCAAGCAGGGGTGTAGTTTCTGTTCAATGAGAGGAGGGAGAGTAATGGGGGGACCCCCATTACTGCCCAGTTTAGACTGCAGCCCTCAGCTTTGAGGAAAGCGTAGGTCAAATCCGGAGAGAAAACCATTTGTCGGCCTATTTCAGTTCAGACCGTGCCATTTGTCACCGCTGAGCCCTCAAACTTACTTTTACGCTCGTAGCTACCAGAGGTGAGGTCGTCAGCCGGACGTCAAGTTCGTGCTTAAAACATCTTTGGAGTCGGACGCAAAGGTCACGATTCAGGCCACAGAATAATCGGAACTGGGTTATGCTCCAGTCCAAAAGAAAGGAATCAGACTTGGATTCAGATATTTGGAAGACCTGGTACTTGGAATCAAGCTCAAACTTGGACGCAAAATTGAAAACGTCAGAAAAAAACGAGAAAAAAACGTCAACAAGCCCTAAAACCCCAACCATCCTGATCATCAAGTTCGAAACAAAAAGGTTAAGACCGACTCGGACTGGAGGCAGACACTCCAACCAGAACTCAGGCTAGGCATTACCCAAGTCTATTGGAACTGGTTGACTCAGACTCGAACCCAGGCCAAACACTTCATGATTCAGGCTCGGGCTCGCACTTGATGCGGAAAGCGTGGGATCAAACTCACATCATGATTGGTGCACTTGATAAACCCCGCCTACTTGTACTTTATCAGCTTCATGTGTTGTTTTACAGCATCGAAAATGATGCAGGTCAGTGGCGCACTCAGTTGAGGTACCAACGTCTCAGGGACTCATTGACTCATGGAAGCTGAAGAATTTTCGTGCAAAGAGACTGCGATGGCGAGTAATCGGTCCGAACGTCTCGCAAGTTTCACAGTGCATGTCATATTATGCTTTAGAAACACTTATATAGACGCAGAACTTATTTTTAGTAAAAAAAAACACTCGCCGAGATAGGTGTCACTCATTAGCAGTGTAGATATTTTGCAACCCAAGAAATCAACCCCAGTTGCAACTAAACTCGTTGTTGTGCACACGTTACATGATATTTCACGTCTGACAGAGACCTAGTTATTCACGTCTGACAGAGACCTGGTTAGAGTGACCCGATTTGTTCGCGTCTGCCGATACCCCCGTTGCTACAGAATAATATTGGCTTTGCTGACGGAACATGCCGGAAGGCCAAGTCTGTATGCTACGCAGTCGACACATCTGCACGTCGGCTGCAGGCACGCAGGTGCACATTTCAAGGATGCGATGAGACTGACATCGGGAGTCTCAGTACGCAAATTCTGCGTCAACAGGGCTTGAGGAAACGCGCTGTCATCGGTGCGACATTCGAAAGATATTCGGTGAGGTGTAACGGCTCTTTTACGGCCGGTCATATTCGGCCACGGCTCGGCTTTTCCGCCGTAAAAGGAGCCAAATGTTTCGCGTGTTCACGACCAGTGATGCCATTACCGAGGCAGCCCGTCAAACGCTGACCTGCATGTACACCCAGACTGAGCTGGAATGACACTTTGAGTGGGAAAGTGTGCTTGTCTTAATCTGGTGGTTTGGGCGTGGTACATTGCCCTCCGGGACTCCCTGGCCTGACCTCTGCCTCGCCGCGCGCGGCTTGTGGACTTACTGAGACAGCGGTGCCCATCAGCCGGTTATCATGTCTACAAGCTTGATGCAAAGAACGGGGTAGCACCTTGCGTGGTAAATAACGTGTCGTTAACCCCTTCGCTGACGAGAGAGAAGCCCGCACACGTTATCGCGTGTAGCTGGTAGCCATTTTTTGAGAATTGTGTAACGCTCGCAAGAGTTAGACCACGTTGGTGAGACATCTTTTGAACGTCCGCTGCTATGTATTCATTACGCATCAACAGCGTATAAGCCATTTGCTCTTGTCGCATACATTTCTAATAACATTGCTTCTTCTCCACTGTTGTTTAGAGGGGTACCCAAGTCTGAATCCATTCGCTGCCGTTGTATTCAAAATAAGTTTCAATTACCGGGGTCCATTAGGCAGCGAGGCTTGGTGATGCAAACCTAATTTGCCAGCGGCTGATCAAACGGATATTCGCACCACATATCATGTACGGGAATCCTTCCGCTCGAAAGCTTGTTATCAATTGGAAATTATTCACTTTGTCTAGCCAATTTCCATTTAATTTCACTTGAAAATATCCGTAAAGAAGCGATGGATTTTTATTCAATGTTCTGCGGTTGTTGCTGTGCGCTGTCCGGGGTGGTCGGCCAGTGTAGGCAGCCAGCTCATGCGGTTGTGTCGGCCACGCACACGCATACGCACACGCACACGCACACGCATACGCACGCGCACGCGCGCACACGCACACGCATACGCATACGCACACGCACGCGCGCACGCACACGCACACACGCACACGTACACACGCACACGTACACACGCACACGCACACACGCCCAGGCACACACCCACACGCACACACGCACACGCACACACGCACATGCACACACGCACACGCACACACGTACACGCACACACGCACGCACACACGCACACACACACACACACACACAACACACACACACACACACACACACACACACACACACACACACACACACACACACACACCACACACACACACACACACACACACACACACACACACTCTCTGGTTCCATTTGCGCCGGCGGTTTGCGCGCCTGTGTGCCCGGAGGATCATATTCTCCGGTTTGTTTTCCCCGCAATACGGGGAGTGTGTTTGCCCGTCTGTTCCCTGATGGAGGACGGCAGCACACATGCCACCAGGACAGCAGCGTTGCTATAAGCAGATGACGTAGTCCAGCTGTTGGTTGTCCAGAATAGTGCATGGGAAGCGTCTTGTGGGGCTTACCACAAAATATTTCTTGTATTTTTATTACAGCGGGCGTGTAATTGGGAATGCGGTGCAATACAATTGTTGTTGGTTTTTTGCAGCCAAAAAGCTCATTAGTGCAGGAAGGAATTAACAGAGAGGAAAGGAGAGCGAGGGCACCGCACAGGGTGCTGCAACTCGTTGCTCATTTTGCTAAAATCATTAGTAAAGGTATGCAGCTGATTTCATACACATCGGAATGTTGCCTATCCCGTTGGACTTCTTAGTTTTTAGCCACATTCCTCAAAAGGTGTGACGTTAACTTGAGAGAGTTGTGCACGAAATTACCCGTGCAAACAAACGGTGACAGGATATACTGAAAATAATTTCTGTCAAATTGAGTGTTGGGAGGCTCCTACCATAGCCCCTAGGCTCAGGACAGAGCTGAGGCCGCAATTTCATTGTACAGCAATACACGTCCTTCACTGTATTGGGACATTATTCTGTAACAGTCAGATGTACCGACATCTGCGTGTTGTAGACCGAACTTGGACACGTATTATTCGTAACACCTGCGTTCCTGTCATCGTCGTTTATCTGTGTTTGTTTTCGCCTCAAATTGTAACCGTCTTGCTGGTTGCGTGCAAAACATATGTAAAAATTCATTGTTTCTTTGTTTCAGAACCTAAAGAATCAAATCATGACCACAAATTTGTGGGTTGAGCAGGTAAGTAGGAGCAGGTTGAGCAGGCAGCATGTTTTAAGCAACGTGCACATACTGATTTGCTACTGACTGTTTCATGTCTTTTGATGTGATCCTGCATCCATTTCGAAGATAATTTACACCAACAGTAAAACAAAGCCATCTGTATGAAATGCGAATGGAAGCTTGATCAATGAAATGTGCATCTGTTCCAACTTATCGAGAACAGAAAATAAGCGTCCGTTAGAGAAAGAGATCGACATTAGATAAGACAGTAGTAATACCATTGCTCCTCGGAGAAAAACCGGGAGAATGGAGATATAGATGGGTTGATATTTCGGCAACATGCTTTTACCGAAACAATAGCAGAAGTGACTTCACTTTGTAGCTCCCCAGCCGTGCAGAAGTGAATTCACTTATGCTATTGTTTTGATAAAGGCATGTTCCCGAAGTATCAACCCAACTATATCTCCATTCTTCTGGTTTTTCTCCGAGGAACAAGGATATTACTGCTGTCTTATCCATGTGAATAATATCCCTCGCGCATGCACTGAACAACTTGCGTTATTGGTATTATATGAATTCTACGTACTGCATTCTGGCATGCGTTATTTGCGTTTTTTATTTGCGTTATTATACAGAGCAACACAATGTGTACGGCATAATAAACAAAGGCATTAAACGTCAAGTTTTTCATCCTTAACCTGTGATCATTGCTGCTATGGCATTGATAATGATAAAGCTTTCAACATATCGGAAGGAACTGAGTGCGCAGAACACTGAAAAGACTCTCGCAGCCCACATTGACTGTCTGACGGCGGTATGTACTCGGCGGCAGGCGGGTGACGGTCCTTGGTTGGACTGGACCGCTCCCTGACCATACAGTGTGTTGTTGTGGACTGCTATCACCGCTCCCCGACCGTGCAGTGTGTCGCTGTGGACTGCCATCACCGCTCCCCGACCGTGCAGTGTGTCGCTGTGGACCGCCATCACCGCTCCCTGACCATACAGTGTGTTGTGGACTGCCATCACCGCTCCCCGACCGTGCAGTGTGTCGCTGTGGACTGCCATCACCGCTCCCCGACCGTGCAGTGTGTCGCTATGGACCGCTATCACCGCTCCCCTCACCGTGCAGTGTGTCTCTGTGGACTGCTATCACCGCTCCCCGACCGTGCAGTGTGTCGCTGTGGACTGCTATCACCGCTCCCCTCATCGTGCAGTGTGTCCCTGTGGACCGCTATCACCGCTCCCCTCACCGTGCAGTGTGTCGCTGTGGACTGCTATCACCGCTCCCCGACCGTGTAGTGTGTCGATGTGGACTACTATCACAGCTCCCCTCACCGTGCAGTGTGTCGCTGTGGACTGCGATCACCGCTCCCCTCACCGTGCAGTGTGTCGCTGTGGACTGCTATCACCGCTCCCCTCACCATGCAGTGGGGCATCCAGTGAGCCAAATCTGACATACACACTGTTGGACCGAAGCTATCCTAGCTCAGGTGTGTGCGCCATGTCGCAAGGCTTCATCCGATGAGAATGATCATTCATAGATGGACCGCCATCACTGCTCCCCTCACCGTGCAGTGTGTCGCTGTGGACTGCTATCACCGCTCCCCGACCATGCAGTGTGTCGCTGTGGACTGCTATCACCGCTCCCCGACCATGCAGTGCGTCGCTG
This sequence comes from Pollicipes pollicipes, assembly GCF_011947565.3. Classification (NCBI taxonomy): domain Eukaryota; kingdom Metazoa; phylum Arthropoda; class Thecostraca; order Pollicipedomorpha; family Pollicipedidae; genus Pollicipes; species Pollicipes pollicipes. The sequence continues at coordinate 53,973,396 of NW_023597054.1, read as the reverse complement.
TGGACTGCTATCACTGCTCCCCGACCGTGCAGTGTGTCGCTGTGAACTGCTATCACCGCTCCCCTCACCGTGCAGTGTGTTGCTGTGGACTGATATCACCGCTCCTCGACTGTGCAGTGTGTCACTCTGGACTGCTGTCACCTCTCTGCGACCATGCACGGTGTCGGCCTGAACTGCCACACGTTCCCCGAACGTGTATTGTGGTGCACTAGATTACTACTAACGATCGTTCAATGTGCAGTATGCTGCTTTGAACTGTCGTTGCCGGCCTCGACCTTTCATTGTCACCCAAGATCTTGCCACATCTCTTTGCCTTGCTCTGCATTGCATCCTGTCCCCATGTCCCACTTCTGCAGAAGGTGGAGCTTCAGTGTTCCGCCTATGCAGCGCACTCTGCCCCGTTCTCTATCGCTGCTGTGTGCTTCGCCTCTATGCATCGCCCTGCAGTTGCGTCTCGCAGTGCCCTCAGTGTGTGACGCGCATGCGACCCCCCGTGCATCGCCGTGTATTGCGTCCGGTGGCGGTGATACGCTTTCGCCGTTGTCTGGCCTCCGTCTACCGTTCCGTGGCTTGCGCGGTCTACGTGTGCCGCCCCGTGGCTTGTGCGGTCTCCGTGTGCCGCCCCGTGGCCCGTGCGGTCCCCGTGTTCCGCCCCGTGGCTTGTGCGGCCTCTGCAGTGTGTCGGGCGCCGTGCCCGCAGAGCTGGCACGACTACAAGCTGATCTGGGAGCCGCGCGAGTACGGCGGCGTGGAGGTTCTGCACGTGCCCTCCGACCACATCTGGCGACCCGACATCGTGCTCTACAACAAGTCAGTACCTGCGCTTGCATGCCCCCCCCCCCTCGGCGGCTCCTGGGGCCAGACGCAACTCGGCACGACCTCTCGCAGCAGTCCTCGGTCACTCTTGCCGTGTGCGGAGTACTTCGGGAGCTTCGGAATGGTCTGCTGCATCCTCATCTCTCAAGATCCCCCGTGGAAGTCGTCCGCAGAGTTTCGGCTTCAGTATCGGCGAATGGATTGTTGCTGTCACTAAATGCAACGCGAATAGGATGGACCTTTATGTGGTATACATATTTGAAACAAATTGACCTAATGTTTTGTCGGAATGGGTTCAAGATCAACGCCCTGCTAAAAAATTTGTAGTAAATGCCTTGAGCCCACAACTCCAGGGAGCAATGTCCGCTCAGCGGGCGATTTGTGATGCATTATTAAATCTGTTCCGCAATGCCATAGCACGGTCTCCCCCGTTTTACCATGACTGGCTCGGCCAGTTACCACTGGAACATGAAAGGCGAGCCGGCCTCATCAGTGCGGTTTCGGTGGCCGAACACACATGGCTGCTACACATTGGTCGGTGTCCCACGCTCCCCCAGCTGATCTGCGTTACCGGCAGCGTGGGGGAGACCGGGGTAGGTGAGCTGCGGTACCGGCAGCGTCGGGGAGACCGGGGTAGGTGATCTGCGGTACCGGCAGCGTCGGGAGACCGGGGTGGGTGAGCTGCGGTACCGGCAGCGTCGGGGAGACCGGGGTAGGTGAGCTGCGGTACCGGCAGCGTCGGGGAGACCGGGGTAGGTGAGCTGCGGTCGGCTCCAGCCGACGCCCCGCTGGAGTCACACGATGTGGTGATGGGTTGTCCACATTAACCCGCGTTCCATGCCATCCGTAATGGCATGCCACGAAGAGGGATTAATCAAGCCATCTATGAATGATCATTCTCTTCGGATGAAGCCTTGCGACATGGCGCACACGCCTGAGCTAGGTTAGCTTCGGTCCAACAGTGTGTATGTCAGATTTGGCTCACTGGATGCCCAGCACGTTGCTATGTGTATCGCCGCCCTGCAGAACCCAGTGTGCTCCGCGACCCCACACCACACAACCATCCTTACACCCTGCGGAACCCAGTGTGCTCCGTGACCTCGCACTCACAACCGTCCTTACACCCTGCAGAACCCAGTGTGATCCGTGACTTCACACTCACAACCGCCCATACACCCTACAGAACCCAGTGTGCTCCGTTACCCCTCACCCACAACCGTCCTTACAACCTGCAGAACCCAGTGTGCTCCGTGACTCCACACTCACAACCGTCCGTACACCCTGCAGAACCCAGTGTGCTTCGTGACCGCAAACTCACAACCGTCATTACATCCTGCAGAACCCATTGTGCTCCGCGACCCCTCACCACACACACATTTTCTTCCGGCGCCCCGCAGCGACCGACTGCACAGCGCCATCGCGTTTTCACGCGGCCCTGGTGAACACTACATTTACTCGGTCACGCTCGAGGATTGCGCACGTGATGTGCGTCCACCGCCGTGCACATTCGATGTGGTCGTCGCTTGCATAACCCAACAGGCGGATTGATGGTTCTACACACCTGTTCGTGATCTATGGTGAGGTGGCAATACCGTGAAACTACACAGCAAACTAGTTGGATGGTCACGCAATAGCAAAGTTATCATGGCTTCTACGCATGGGCTATAATTATAAAATTTCACAGTCAACAGAAAGTGAGAGTTCATGTAAAAACACCGAGGTTCACCTTATAGACTTCAAAATTTTGTACCGCGACGGCATATCAGTTTGATAGTTTCCTTGATGCGAAATACGCAAGTAAACTAATGCATATATTTATTGGAAACCGACAGAGTAATGCTCCAGGAAGAGGCCCAGTCCCAGTGCTAGACGCCGCAACCTTCTATAGAGAACGTTTGTAATCAGCAGTGTTCGTGGTAGGCGAAATAACTTAAAATATCCCAGGCTTGCACAAGCGCATCGGTGTAATAATCGCCGCAGGGATATGCCCACAGGCCGCAGGCTCACCGGAGGCTGTGACGCTAATGCCACGCGAACTCGTGTAGAGAAATACACCAGCAATTATAGCTGACAACGCCCGGTTGGTGAAGCACATGGACTTGCGTGACATCTGGGTGAGGTGTGCGTATAACTGTTAATGTGTGCTCGGAACCAGCCGTCAGTCAGAATGTGTGCTATACATCTCTCGGCGCATTCAAGCTTCAAAGCTCGGATACACCTTTCAGACGTCGTAGCTTCCAGTCAAATACAATGGCATGCACCTCTCCAAATCGCCTTTCGGGTTCGCTGCTGCGAGTATGATGGTCATTGTGCTATCATCCAAAGGACCCGGGGCGGTGGGCGAGCTCGGCGAACGGATCAATGCGGGGAGCCTTGTGTGTGTGTGTGTGTGTGTGTGTGTGTGTGTGTGTGCCGTGTGGTTCTCCTCTATTGTGTGCGTTAGGTTTGCCCGCTAACGCACGGAGGCGACGAACGTCAGCCAACGACAGCGCGTCATCAGGAACGTCACGTCCGACGTCAGCATTTGCCGCCACTGACTAAGGGGAATTATTCGTTTCTCCCGAGCTGAGGACAGCGCTCCACCGATTGCATTATGCATGGAAGCGGGAGAACACCGGGGCAGGTTGGGACGGGTCAGAAATAGAGCGAAGCTTACCTCCAGCCGAAGCAAACCGAAGCTTAACCAACCCTCCCACGGCGTCGCTGCATTTGCTGGACATGCCGTGCAGTGGACAAGGCCGATTTTTGAAAGTGCGCAACAATAACAAAAAACACGTAACAAAGCACGTAACAATGCAAAAAGGCACATCAGGTTGAAACAGCTGAAGCGTCATAAGCACGAACTCTTAAATGCATGGGCCGTTCGGGTAATGATATAAATTGCTCACTTTTTTGTTAGGTGTTAACTCCATGACCTTTGGATATCTTCGGCCATATTTGCCATCTAACAGCAGCAGGCCTTTGGGCTTATGATGGCCCTCCAAACATTAATTGAAGACTGCAACGCCAGGTCAGTAACGTAGCAGCACTACACGCTACACTGTGACGGTATCAGTAAACTAGTATGTACACCTGACAGTTAAGTAGCAAACCAAATAGATGGTTCAAATCACCCAATGTATGAAACATAGGCATGCTGCATTCCGTCCCACAACACTTGTAAGATAGAGCGCGGAGAACGCAGGACAGCCCTCCCCCCCTCTTCCCGCTTCTGGTTGCGTGCTATACATACACGCGCTAGCACATCACTCCGATCTACCAATAATCCGTGTCATTGAATTCTAATGGTTGTCATCATTCTTTAAAGATTGAAGCCCGGTGCACGCTAATAACGGTCGAAAGGGGCTGATGTCAAAATGATTGGTAGTTTTGAAAAATGTATGGCACGTGATCGCATGGCGCGCTCGATTTCGCCCGCTTCTGCAGAGATGACCGGCCCGTTCTGTTGCAGTGCCGACGGTAACTTCGAGGTGACGCTGACCACCAAGGCCAAGCTGCACTTCAACGGCCTGGTGGTATGGGTACCGCCGGCCATCTACAAGTCCTCGTGCCTCATTGACGTCGAGTACTTCCCATTTGACGAGCAGACGTGCGTCATGAAGTTCGGCTCGTGGACCTACGACGGCTTCCAGGTACGTGCTGGCCCGAGCGGGCGTCGCGAGGCTCGTCCGAGGTTTAACTCGCGCGAGCCGAGCGGGGCCTCCGGAGAGCGCCGCCGACACGGCGACGCCCGGCGCGGCGCAGCACGCGGGCAGCGGCGCGGCGGCCTCCTGACACCGCCGCTCTCGTCAGGCGCTGCTAAATGATCCGCGGCCGGCGCTGCCATCGATCACAGCATCAGAGACGCGCCTGACCACACTGGCGCCGGCCGGGTTGTTTCAGCGGCGGCCGGCAGTGCGCGCCTCCGTCGGCGCCGCCCGCCAAGGCAGTAGGGCCAGTCGGATGGATCCCGCTGCTCCACCCGCTGCTGGTCTGGGCGCCGCTGCTCCGTTCACTACTGATCTGGGCACTGCTACGCTGGCCGCCGCTGGTCCGGGCCCCGCTACGACGGCCGCCGTTGGTCTGGACCCCGCTACTCCAGCCGCCGCTGGTCCGGGCCCCGCTAATCCGGCCGCTGCTGGTCTGAGCCCCGCTGCTCCGTTCGCTGCTGATCCGGGCCCGCTGTTCCGGCCGCCGCTGGTCTGCTGTCGCGCCAGTCGACCGATCACCCGCGCCCTCTCGTATTCACGTGGGGCCCACCCGACCACCGGGGCGAGCTCCGCCCATTGATTCGCGCCAATAAATATGGAGATTCCTGATGGCACGGTGACAGACGGAATGCATAAAACGCTGCTTTAAGGCTGGGGAGATTTTCACCCTTTTAGCCGAGGACGGATGTCATGGCATATACCGGTAATGAAATTCCTTGAAATATTGGCTTCACATCGCGCATGTCTCAGCCTCAGCATCGATATAAGTCTGTGTCTTCGAGGAGCCGCTCCGGCCGACACGTGCCTTGTCAAGCCGGCAGTGTATTAGTCGGTCACCGAGCTCATAACTCGCTTCGCCAAGAGCGGCACAGAGGTGCGGCGCCCGCGGCCACGACGGCCTGGCCGCTTCCGGCCCACTGGGTGACATCAGAGCCGAGTCGTGCCGACGACGCGGTCGACGCTGACAGCGACGTTCCTCGGTCTCCGCTGGCGGAGCGGGGCACGCCCGTCGAGCCTGTCTGACTGGGATGGAGGGGCGCTCCTCGAGCCTGTCTGGCTGGGGTGGGGGAACGCCCTTCCAGCCCCAGGGGTGGGGGACGCGCTCCTCGAGCCCCTCTGACTGGGGTGGGGCGATGCCCCGCGAGCCCATCTGACAGTGGTGGGAGGGGGGGGGACGTTCCTCGAGCGTGTCTTCCTGGGATGAGGAGCCGCTCCTCCAACCCTTCTCACAGGAGTGGGGGACACGCTCCTCGAGCCCCTCTGACAGGGTTGGAAGACGCGCCCTTCGAGGCCTTCTGACTGGGGTGAAATGATGCCTGTCGAGCCCATCTGATGGGTGACGCTCCTCAAGCCTGTGTGACTGGAGTGGAGGAACGCCCCTCTAACCCAGATATATATATATATATATATATATATATGTATATATATGTATGTATATATGCATAGCTTTTCTAGCATTCTAACTCAACATGAAGAAACTGATATACTGAGGGGATATGCTCTTAAAGGTAGTGTTCTACGTTTCTATCGCGTTTTGAACTGAAATGGCCATCTTGAAAATCATTCGGCGCAGTTCACAGCTCTGCCCTTCTTAAGATCTAAACCACTCTAGTTTCTGAGCTGGACACCCACGAACATGGGGAGACTATTTCGGGGAGTATTTTAAGGCCACCTTGGCATTTATGGTCATGAAAACGTCATTCGAGTCATGCCATTTCAGAAGCCATGCGGCGACCAAGGCCAAAAATAGAATTGTCAAGTCATTCATATCTGGCGTTCGTGAGAACGATTTCCGTATATAACGACCGTCAATTAGCTCTCAGTCGATGTTTTGCAAGGTACGATGGCGTAATGAAAACATGATGCATTCAGGAGCGTATTTCTAAACAGCAAAATTGTGTTGCTTAGAGTAGTCTTTTCCACTTAATAGCATACCAGTAATGATAAGTGAGCTTGTTTCATAATATCTGATGCTCGCTTCAATGTCCTCACATGCGAATACCCCTCTAAGTTCGACATTTAACTGGCGAAATTATTAAATAAAACTACATGGCAGCTCGAAAAACCTCGTGCTTGGGTAGGTAAAATAGGTTTTCGGTACGTTGAGTTCGGACTAAGATTTGCTTTTTATATTCATTTCAGTATATGTAATTATAATGACATAAACACAATATATATATATATATATATATATATATATATATATATAGGTGGATGGGTGTGTATAATGCATACATGCCTGCATTTATTCCTTGTGATTTCGCGCCGCCCACGCCTCTGGCTTTGGCACGGCAGCAAGCCCTCGGCTCGGCGGCCGCGCCGGCCGCGCGCCGCGTTCGACCTGGTCATTTTCGTTGACAGCGCCTGCCGTCATCTCGCCACTTTACGGCCGGTGGCAAATCCCCGGCGCGGCTGGCAGCTGCGCTACAGTCGTATCGTTGCCTCATACGCCACGTGAGACGGCCCTGGCTCGTCACGTGACGACCTCACGTGACGATACTGGTGTGTCAGATCAGTGTGACGGTCCTGGTGTGATGTGATGGATCTGGTGCGTCGCATGACGTTTTCGGTGCGCTATGTGAAGGCCCTTATGCGTCACATAACGACCCTAGTGCGTCACGTGACCCAGCTCGTGGCGTAACGGCCTTGACGGAGGTCACGCGGCGTGTGGCGACGATCCCCGCTTATGGACCGTGTACAGAGGTCACGCGGCGTATGACGACGATCCCCGCTCATGGATCGCGTACGGAGGTCATGGGGTGTGTGACGGCGATCCCCGCCTGTGGACCGTGTACAGAGGTCACGCGGCGTGTGACGACGATCCCCGCTTGTGGACCGTGCACAGAGGTCACGCGGCGTGTGTGACGACGATCCCCCGCTTGTGGACCGTGACAGAGCTCACGCGGAGTGTGACGACGATCCCCGCTTGTGGACCGTGCACAGAGGTCACGCGGCGTGTGACGACGATCCCCCGCCTGTGGACCGTGTACAGAGGTCACGCGGCGTGTGACGACGATCCCCGCTTGTGGACCGTGCACAGAGGTCACGCGGCGTGTGACGACGATCCCCGCTCATGGATCGCATACGAAGGTCATGGGGTGTGTGACGACGATCCCCGCTTGTGGACCGTGTACAGAGGTCACGCGGCGTGTGACGACGATCCCCGCTCATGGATCGCGTACGGAGGTCATGGGGTATGTGACAACGACCCCCGCTCGTGGACCGCGCGCGGAGGCGCGCTGACCGAAGTCGTCGGCGAGGTTGATTTTACCTGGTCTTAGGAGAGGTGCGGAGGAATGCCAGCTGTTGTGTTGCATCCGGTGTCTTGTGCGCTGTTTGGGAGACGGGTCCCACTTTCGCTGCACCCTGGAAACAAAGACATTAACCAGGCTGTAACACAAAAATAACGTTGTTGAAGAAGGAAACCGCTTGAATTACCTGAAGAAAAAGCTCGAAATTGGAATTGTCTTCCTAATCGCTTTTCATGAACTGGCAACCAGTAGCGTTCCTCCCGCTACCCCAACGACAAAATAAACTACAAATTAACATCACAGAGCACTGAAGAGCAAGTCTTCTTACATAAAAGAGCAAGACCTTTGAACATACACGCAACCTTTTGCGACATTATTCGCGGCAGCCGTTCGTGAGATTGACTTCCTCAATATCAGCTGCAAGTTCTTCCTGGTCCGAGCTGGTCATGCGAGTTACCCGGAAATACACTGGCTGCGAGCGGGCGCAGCAGGCCCACTCGCGACTGATATATTGATAATGCTAGGAAAATACCAGATATGGCCACTGAGGATGACCAGTTTGTACCAGGAAAATACCAGATATGACTGCTAAGGATAACCAGTGCGCGCAAGGTCACGCGTTTCCGTGGCTATGCATTTTATATTGTCGTGTACTACCGAGATCCCTCTTTCCTTCCCACCGCTTACGGTCAGCGCTATTACAACCTCGCCCTGTTGTAATCTGTCAAATCGGTCTGACGCCAGTGACGCATGGTAACTTATTAGTGGACAATCGAAATGGCACAAAAATGTGCAATTATGTGCAACGCGCAATAGGAAGTATCAGCCCGCTAAGTTGTTAACGTTGGTGAGAATGGGCCAGGGTCTTTTGCAGCAAGTTCATGGTATGGACAATGATTTTGATGAAACTGAAGAACTGGCCATGACTTTCTACGTTGTAAAATGTTTACTTATTCTCGTTCGACGCACATTTTACAACATCGCCTGTCTGTAGAACGCTGCTAAATATTTTGTCATACGTGTTTGAACCATATGGCGACTTTTAAATCACTTCAGGTCTCTTGACGGTGGCTGAGAAGGCTGAGAAAGGTCGATGTCGCCGGAAAGGCCTTGCTTTTCAATGGGAAAATGATGAGATATCTACCACTCTGTGGAAAGTCCGCGCGTCTGCTGGCACACCCGCCGGGCCGCGTCTTTTGCAAGTGTCTGCATCGCCATGAGTGGTGTTTCACGCGTCCCGAGACTGCGTGTGAAGTACGATTGATTTCGGTCTGTTTCAGGTGGATTTGAGGCATCGGGATGAGTCGGAGGGCCATGATCTCGTCAAAGTTGGTATTGATCTCTCCGAATTTTACAAGTCTGTGGAGTGGGATATACTCGATGTTCCTGCCATTCGGTGAGTGTGTGCGCGGTGCATTGCAGTATGCTGTACAGCCTGCTCCACTCGGGCCTGGTGTCGCTTGAGAGCTTCGGGCAATGGGCGTGCGTCTTAGGACGTCATGGACATTGAAAGTTCTGCCAAGTTGAGGTTGAGGCATACGGTCCACGTTTGTACCAAAACTGCACAATTATTACGGGCGAATAAAAGGTTTCTGGTGGAATAATAGAATATCAGATGAATCAGGAAGCGTGCCATTACTTTCTACGCAAACAATGCCTAAACGTTTTTCGTAGGTTCGCTCCCTTTCATATGGGTGTCGTTCCTGGTCGTCCATGCATTGTCCCTGGCACCATAAAATCCCTCGTTTAGCACAGGCTGATTGGTCAGATTAGGCTGCAGCCATACGACACGGGTTCCGGCCGTAGACAAGGGACTGTGCCGGACAATGGACACCGTAGGCCGTTTGAAGCCGCCTCTATCCGTCAACAGCTTGTCACCTGACGCCTGGTACCGTACCGGCACGTTGATTGCGCCTTTTGGATAGCAAACAAAAGCATTCGGCGCGGATGGCTCCGGGCGTCACAACCGTGACGGCTGCACGGCGCCTCCGTTGTTTACCTGCGACGGAATGTTCGTGCTTCTGCCCACAGGCACGAGAAGTTTTACACCTGCTGCGACGAACCATATCTGGACATTACGTTTAACATTACTATGCGGAGGAAGACACTGTTTTACACCGTCAACCTAATCATCCCCTGCATGGGGATTTCGTTCCTGACGGTGCTAACATTTTATCTCCCGTCGGACAGCGGAGAAAAGGTAAAACATTTTCGCAAGGCTGATGTGCAAATAAAGCACAAAAACCTAGTCTAACCAATGTATTTGTCTTCAAAATAGCTCGCTCGATTTTACCAAAGCCTACAAGTCGGTGTTCTGTGGAATCTTCCACGGCAAATCGCCGTATACTGCAAACATTCTGGCCAGTGCTTTGTAAGAAACAACACCTGAGCATGTACAAATGGAAATGCTTGTCTCTAAATCAGCATGAAAGATAAATAATTCCATTGCTTTGTCTTGTCAACCCCAGAGATATAAAGGGCTCTTAATATTGCCCCCAGACATTCATCACATGACCCCAAATCTCACCGCCACATATGCTTTATTACAAGAAAAGCGCCACAACGCCACGACGTGAGCATACATATTTGGCCAATGCATCACAGAGGTCATCATGGATCATCCCTGTGACATGAGACCAAACAGCGAACGGAAGACAGACGGGCGGCTGGCCCGTGGGAGCTGCTCTGTCAGGCGTGACGCAGCGTCACACTCGGCGCGCCGCGTTCGCCGCCAGGTGACGCTCTCCATCTCCATCTTGACCTCGCTGTACGTGTTCTTCCTGCTGGTGGTCGAGATCATCCCGCCCACGTCGCTGGTCGTGCCGCTGCTCGGAAAATACCTCATCTTCGCCATGGTGCTGGTGTCGTTAAGGTACGCGCAGAGAGTGCGTAGGGAGTGTAGGGAGTGCGTAGTGCGTAGGGAGTACGTAGTGCGTAGACACGCATTTGGCCAGCTCTACAGGCTTAGGCGGCCATTTAAAGTGTCTGTCTTATAACTTTTTTTTAAAATACGACGGCTTCGTGTGAATCCTATTGCACTTATTGCGTCCTGTTGCGATGTCACACTCCTTTTCAGCGATATCCGTTTGACCATCGAATGGAGCAATGAGTTAACAAGTATTCTTGCGCTGTAGCGGTCATACGATACGGTACCACGATACCACGATATCACGGTATCGCGATATGCTGGAAGCGATCAAAGTACGCGAAAAACATGAAGCTTGACTTTCGAAAGGAATTCCAAAGATATTTTTGGTATATTCATCTGTTAACGACTGTTTCTTAGATTGGAATTATAATTTATTTCTAACGCGCTTAATATGCCAGTCTCTGTTGCATCGGTGTGAATGATAGCTGTTGCATTGGCTTCGCATTAGCACCACTCGTTATTTAAACATAGCGTGGCCCTGTTACGTACAGTGTGCTTAGTTTTTATCACTTAAACCACTGACATCCTTTCGTGTGGCTCAAAATGAAGCCTTGTCTGCAATCCATTTGGCTCCCAGAGTTTGTCCCTGCTTATCGTAAAGAGAAAGATGACCTTTCACGTATAAACCCTTTATCATCCGGAACTTTCACATTATTCTCTTTCCTTTCGTTTTGCATTCTTGTGCATTTTTCTTTACATAGTCTCCAACCAGGTTATCAGGTTTCATCAGAGGATTACTCTGTCAGAAACCGCATACCCAGGGTCCAGGTGCAGGCAGTCTTTGCCAGCCGCGGTGGGGCTGTTTCCGCGCACTCCAGTCACGCGAGGTTCAGCATTGTGACTAGGTGATGGAGTCCGGTGGTCAAAGGTCAAGATTTACTGCAGTTCATGACGCGCCGTTCAATCAGGGTCAAAAAGGTCAAGGGTTACTGCTGTTCTTGAAACAACGTTACATCTGGAAACCACGAGGCGGCATGTGACATGACATTACGCCGAATGCAAGTTCTAAAACAAACCAATTAGCTTCTTACCGCATCCAACATACCTTTACAGATATCCCACAGCCCAGCAGCTGCGGCAAAGCTAGAGGGCCCCACAGGTTTTCGTCGAGGGTAATTAATCATTCGGCAAGCCTTCGAACCAATATGCCGTTCAAGTCTCGGGAGAAGACGGCCATTTTTCATTCGCCACTAGGGCGTTAGGGTCGAATGTACCAGTGGTGGCCATGTATGTAGAAACTTATTGCAGATTATCAGCAGCCCGAGTGATGGGAGTTCATTTGCGGCCGGCCGCATATTACGTTACACATGAATGGGGAGGGGCGTATGTGAAGCGTGCCGGAAGCCTAACAAGGGGAATGGGGGATTGGGCTGCGTAGCGTTGCGCTCAGTTTTGGTCGGTGGTGGTTGGGGTTTTGGGGTGCGCCGACCACTTCTGGCCATTTTGCGCCCAAAACAGTGCTAAAGGTTTAACGAGGTATGCCAATAGATGAAAAGCACATGTTTGCCAACGATGAAAACGGGCGACTCGTGGCAAGCCAGCGAGAATCAACGCCACTAATGTTAGGACAGGCAATGCTTGGAGAATCCCCTCCAAAACGAAGTAACCTGTCTTCGGTTAAGTGACACTCTGAGTGGATAACGTGACGAACGGTGGGCGGCTAGTCGTAACGAGGATACCCAGGCCAGTGTCCACCACTCAGGTGCCCGTCCTTTACCTGCGTGTGACCAACTCTTATCCGGCAAAGGATTTCTCCTTCGCATCTTATTTCGCGAGAACTCGATGCCCATGGCCCCTCACTTTGCTTAGTCGCTTTCAGCTTGCTGTTGGCTGTCAGATCGCAGCAGCGTTGCCAGTTTCTTTGCAGACCACGCTTGAGGGAATATTTCAGATTTGAAGACATTGAAGCAAGCATAAGGTATGATGAAACAAGATCACTTCGAAGTATTGGTATACTTTCTAAGTAGAAAAGACTGCTTTAGACAGCATAATTTTGACAGCCGCTATATCTGGTAATCATGCTTAGGAATGCCAGATACGCACGCCTTTTCAATTATATTTTTCCTGGCCTTGATCGCCGCATGACTTATGGCATGACAGGACTTGAATGACATATTGTTCATTGACATATTGTGACAACACGTGACCTTGTCATGATTTTTTTATTCACAGCATCGGAGTTACCGTCGTAGTGCTGAACGTCCACTTCCGGTCACCCCAGACCCACCGAATGGCGCCGTGGGTCAAACGGGTCTTCATTCACATTCTGCCGCGTCTCCTCATGATGAAGAGGCCCCAATACCGTCTCAACAGGCACGGGTAAGTCCCTGCTCATGGCCATGCTTCTGCATGCGCAGGCGTTCCACATCCGCACGCATCCGAAGAGCGACGCGGCTCTCAGGGCCGCAGAGCGCCGCACGAACGCCACCGTACCGATGTGGCCGATGGCTCAGTCCGCTCGGACCGTGGTGGCGGCAGGTCACGGCGGCTGCTCGCGGCCGTTCGCAGCGGTCTGTTGACGGGGTGCGCCGTGACGCCCCGCCGTCGGCGACGCGTCGCGTTGATGGAAGCAATGCGTGGCAGACACCTGTCCACACGTGAACAATGCACTGGGTGGGGTGACTCTGTCGTGACTAGGGGAGTCACTGCAATTGCGTGGCAACGCAGTGACGATGATAATGCCAGCCAAGTCGTTGGCGGCGCCGCGAGAAGCAGTGCAGCGTGCCGGCCATGACAGGAGAAATAACAAGACTGCCGCACCGCTGCTGGTGCTCTTTTCGAATGGGCCAAACGGAGCAAAATAAAAAAAAACGTGTGAAAAAGAAAAAAAGGAAGGGGCCCGCAGCTAGTCAGCATGTTGGGAGCTGTGGAAGAGCTGACTCCATGTTTTCTATAATTAAATTTATGGGGTACTTTGACCCAGAGCTGGAATAACAAGTCATGTTCGTGTTTGTCGCTACACTAATGTGCGTTTCATCCACTTTGGCAAAGCTGAGCGGTTCAACGCCACACTTTTCAAGAAATTTTGCAGCCCTATATCCGCCTAATTTCGACATGGATTTAATTTAACCCCATTCCCTATCAAAACGTTTGCGTGGCACTAATTCGACTGTTTTGAATCCAGTGCAGCGAAGGCAATTACTTTTGTTGATGCGCCATATTTGATTCGCGCCTGCCTCATAATTGGATAATGGGATCACGTGGTATTTTTGCTTGATATCGTCTTAGCACCTATTTACGTCGCTAAGCCTAAATAGTAGAATGATGTTTGGAGCAAAACTAAGACTTCGCCTCGGTCCTGATTTCGAACGTTCGCGTCTTTGCGGCAAGATGCCCGAGAGTCGAAAACCAAAGTTGTTATCAATGGAATAATTTAAGAAGGTTCGGGATAAGGAGGGCAAGTTGTTCACAAAATAAATGTCCATCAGTGTGTGGGTCGCTGGAAGATTCCTAGAACATCTAAACACTTACCAACATAATATAAAAAAACAAAAGCACTTGTCCACATACACGCGCGGCTTGCGAAATACCGATGGGCATGTTCAGCCAAAGAAACCTACCTTCTAGTTATACTTTTTTGTTTTAGTTGACCCCTGACTTTTCTGATCGCATGAAGTAGACTTGTTCGAGCAGCACCATCAGTGCTGACAAACTGCCTGCCCGTCCAAATATAAAAAGAAAGCATACGAAGTTCCAAATTGTCAAGCTTTTTCGCCGATATTCACAGGGCATATTTCCTCTGGCATCCTGCCTTATTTCCATTGTGTCTTTAAGGCGAGCGTTGGTGTTTGTGTAGCTGGGTGTTTGCTCAGCATTTGAGTGGCGCCATGCTGAGCAGCTTTATCGAGCAGCCGCGTGAGGTGCGCCGGCGCGGCCGGCGGGAGGCGCGGGCGAGCCCCGCCCCACGAGAGGCGTGCGTACTGCTCTCGCTGGCAGCGGCCGCGTCACAGTCAGCGGGCACGTTCACCCACGACGCCCGTGGCGGCTGCAGGACGGCGCACGAGACTGTTGTCTGCGTCACCGACGGTGGCGGCCAGTCGCGGAGCGCCGTCCGCCGCCTTCGGCGCGCTCCCTGCCCCGGGAACGGTCTCGCTGGAGCCAGCGCAGCCGAGGTAGTTGTACTGCAGACCGTCCGTACGCCAGCTTTCAGTGCGCCCCATCCCTGCCCGGACGAGAAATTGCATATTTTATGAAAATCCGTTACCGGCACGTGCCGGCACCGCTTCAGACGGACGAGCACTGCCCTGGAGAAGGCCAGCTCCGAATGGCGTCGACTCTGCTATTATGAGCCTGCAAATCCGCATTGGTCGACTCCGGCCAGGAGCTGGCTGAGCCCGCCACTGCCAGCCCAGTGCGGCGGCGCGAACGATTGCGCGCCGGATGTTCGCAGGTCTCCACAACGCTGAGAACCGGGATGTTTCCGCGGGCGGCGCTCCTTAAACCCGCCGTTTCCGTCGCCAGCGCTTGGCAAAATCAATTGTTTACACATGGATGCCACAGCACCCGGAGAACCTCAGGCGGGGCTCGGCGTGTCGTTCCCTGTGCTCAGTGGCCCGAATGGCCGTACAGACGGCGTTCGGCTTTTCCTTTTTTGATGTGCAGCCAGCGGCAAGCTGGGGCCGTTTCCGCCGGGAACAGTCAATCAGCAGTCTCGGCGCATCCACACACAAGGTTCGGCCGCCATAATATCCGCGCTCGGAAGCCCGCTGAACGCCCCGTATCTGCAATATCCCAACAGCTGCACTTGGCTGAGCTGAGTTTGCTAAAGCTGAGCTTTCATCTTGAACTGCGCGCACGGAGGCGAGTAGAGCATCGTCCAGATGGCCCCGCCACGCTGCCAAGTTTCCGGGAAGTTCCAGCTAAACGCCACTCGGCGTCCCTCCCCCGGCTGCTGGTGATAGCCCGCAGAGTTTGGAGGGCGATATCCAGTCCGAGCCCACCAGCCGCAGCCGGCCTGCCTCACAGACGCCCCCGTCCCGGTGGCCGTGTGCAGGTGGGCGGGCGGCGCGGCCGCGCCAAACGCCTGCCGACGGGACGCGGCTGATGTGTGTCTGAGCGGTAGGGTGCTCGGCGCCTGCCGACGGGACGTGGCTGATGTGTGTCTGAGCGGGAGGGCGCGCGGCGCCTGCCGACGGGACGCGACTGATGTGTGTTTGAGCGGGAGGGTGCTCGGCGCCTGCCGACGGGACGCGGCTGATGTGTGTCTGAGCGGGAGGGTGCTCGGCGCCTGCCGACGAGACGCGGCTGATGTGTGTCTGAGCGGGAGGGTGCTCGGCGCCTGCCGACGGGATGCGACTGATGTGTGTTTGAGCGGGAGGGTGCTCGGCGCCTGCCGACGGGATGCGACTGATGTGTGTCTGAGCGGGAGGGTGCTCGGCGCCTGCCGACGGGATGCGACTGATGTGTGTTTGAGCGGGAGGGTGCTCGGCGCCTGCCGACGGGATGCGACTGATGTGTGTTTGAGCGGGAGGGTGCTCGGCGCCTGCCGACGGGATGCGACTGATGTGTGTTTGAGCGGGAGGGTGCTCGGCGCCTGCCGACGGGATGCGACTGATGTGTGTTTGAGCGGGAGGGCGCGCCGCTCCCGGGAGAAATCGTGCAGTGACGCGCGGCCGCGCCGGGCGCCGCCGTATCGATTGTTGGACGTGACGGCGATCCGGCGGCCGGCCGGCCGGCCCGGCTCCGGGCAGGCGATGGGCAGACCTGACCGGCCCGGCTCCGGGCGGGCGACGGGCAGACCTGACCGGCCCGGCTCCGGGCGACCGCGGCAGACCTGACCGGCCCGACTCCGGGCGGGCAACCGGCAGACCTGACCGGCCCGGTTCCGGGCGGTCGCAGCAGACCTGACCGGTCCGGCTCCGGGCGGGCGACCGGCAGACCCGGCCGGCCCGGCTCTGGGCGGGCGACCGGCAGGCCCGACCGGCCCGGCTCCGGGCGGGCGACGGGCAGACCTGTCCGGCCCGGCTCCGGGCGGGCGACCGGCAGACCTGACCGGCCCGGCTCCGGGCGGGCGACCGGCGGACCCGACCGGCCCGGCTCCGGGCGGTTGCAGCAGACATGACCGGCCCGGCTCCGGGCGGGCGAACCGGCAGACCCGACCGTCTGGCTCCGGGCGGGCGAACCGGCAGACCCGAACCGGTCCGGCTCCGGGCCGGTCGCAGTAGACCTGACTGGCCCGGCTCCGGGGCGGTCGCAGCAGACCTGACCGGTCCGGCTCCGGGCGGGGCGACCGGCAGGGCCCGACCGGCCCGGCTCCGGGCGGGGCGACGGGCAGGCCCGACCGGCCAGGCTCCGGGCGGGCGACGGGCAGACCTGTCCGGCCCGGCTCCGGGCGGGCCGAACCGGCAGACCTGACCGGCCCGGCTTCCGGGCGGGCGACCGGCGGACCCGACCGGCCCGGCTCCGGGCGGTTGCAGCAGACATGACCGGCCCGGCTCCGGGCGGGCGACCGGCAGACCCGACCGGTCTGGATCCGGGCGGGCGACCGGCAGGCCCGACCGGTCCGGCTCCGGGCGGTCGCAGTAGACCTGGACTGGCCCGGCTCCGGGCGGGTCGCAGCAGACCTGACCGGTCCGGCTCCGGGCGGGCGACCGGCAGGGCCCGACCGGCCCGGCTCCGGGCGGGCGAGACGGGCAGGGCCAGACCCGGCCAGGCTCCGGGCGGGCGACGGGCAGACCTGTCCGGCCCGGCTCCGGGCGGGCGACCGGCAGACCTGACCGGCCCGGCTCCGGGCGGGCGACCGGCGGACCCGACCGGCCCGGCTCCGGGCGGTCGCAGCAGACCTGACTGGCCCGGCTCCGGGCGGTCGCAGCAGGCGCGACCGGCCCGGCTCCGGGCGGTCGCAGCAGACCTGACTGGCCCGGCTGCGGGCGGTCGCAGCAGACCTGACTGGCCCGGCTCCGGGCGGGTTGTCGCAGCACCTGACTGGCCCCTGCGGGCTGGTCTCGCAGCAGACCCGACCGGCCCGGTTCCGGGCGGGTCCGCAGCAGACCTGACTGGCCCGGCTTCCGGGCGGGCGGTCGCAGAGCACCTGACTGGCCCGGCTCCGGGCGGTCGGCCAGACCTGACTGGCCAGCTGCGGGCGGTCGCAGCAGAACCTGACGGCCCGGCTCCGGGCGGTCGCAGCAGACCTGACCGGCCGGCTCCGGACCGGTGCGCAGATATGCTGGCCCGGCTCCGCGGGCGACAGCGACCTGACCGGCCCGGCTCCGGGTGGTCGCAGCAGACCTGACTGGCCCGGCTCCGGGCGGTCAGCGACGACCGGCCCGGCTCCGGGCGGTCGCAGCAGACCTGACTGGCCCGGCTCCGGGCGGTCGCAGCAGACCTGACTGGCCCGGCTCCGGGCGGTCGCAGCAGACCTGACTGGCCCGGCTGCGGGCGGTCGCAGCAGACCTGACTGGCCCGGCTCCGGGCGGTCGCAGCAGACCTGACTGGCCCGGCTCCGGGCGGTCACAGCAGACCTGACTGGCCCGGCTCCGGCGGTCGCAGCAGACCTGACTGGCCCGGCTCCGGGCGGTCGCAGCAGACCTGACTGGCCCGGCTCCGGCGGTCGCAGCAGACCTGACTGGCCCGGCTCCGGGCGGTCGCAGCAGACCTGACTGGCCCGGCTCCGGGCGGTCGCAGCAGACCTGACTGGCCCGGCTCCGGGCGGTCGCAGCAGACCTGACTGGCCCGGCTCCGGGCGGTCGCAGCAGACCTGACTGGCCCGGCTCCGGGCGGTCGCAGCAGACCTGACTGGCCCGGCTCCGGGCGGTCGCAGCAGACCTGACTGGCCCGGCTGCGGGCGGCTGTGGCAAACCGCACCGGTCTATCGCCGGCTACACTAACTCACACTGCGGCCGGCGATCCCGGCGCCACGTGTACGCCAATCAGCGCCGGTACAGGCAGCTCACTGCGCAGGCGGAAGCTGAAAAAGGAGGCGGCTCAGCAGCACTATGCTTAGAGGGCAGGTATTTCGCTGCTCATCCGCAGGTTGCCCTTTGGTCTGGCTAACTGCATCTGTTCGCTTGCCCTTGTGCGTCGTAGTTTTAGAAATGGGCTTCTCCTCAACAGACGTCTTCCTATTTTTGTCCTGATAGCTCAACCTGTTTGCTGCCAGCTTAGTGTAGCAGTGATGGCCCTAACCAGTTGCACCTCCCGGCTTCAGTACTCCGGCACGCTCCGGCGCCAGTGAGCACACGATCCCCGGCCAATTTCGGCGCCAACGCCGCCTTGTGCTCCGAAAGCGACACTAAATTATACTGGCCGTTGCTGGCAGCTCATTTATAAAGCATTACAATTTCCGCTCGGATTTCACTGGGTTTTTACTCAATCCAAGACCATTCTAAGGGGCGTTCTCGTCGAGATTTGCTAATTAGATGTCGACTTTATAGAACCGTTCCATATGATTAAGAAGTTTTTAGCTGATAGAGCCGTTTTCATGATCATTACTTGCAGTTCACAGCCATGCCCCTTAAAACCAGCCACTTAAAACCCTCTTGTTTCTAAACTTGATGCACGCGAACTTTTGCAGCCCCTTTGAATGTAACCCAGACACGTATGCCGTCATACATATATGTGCCCCACATATACGCATATAAATATATATAAATACATATATGCAGCATAGTCAACGTCAACACGTCATATATATAAATGCCCCCACGTCATTGGCTGTGTTTTGCTCATGGTCAAGAAAATACGGCCACTGAAATACCCGTATTTTGCAGTTACTCGGCAACAAGTGTCCTCATGAAAGAATACAACAGGCTAGCAGATAGATCGAGCTGCCGACTGCCTGTCTCGATCGCGAACCGCGTTGTGAAATAAATAACGGGGGTGTTTGGGTAAGTTTTGGGATACTAGCTATGGCGGACAGAGACCAAATAACTCAAGAATAGCGCCGAAACCGAAAATGCAGATGCAAGTGGAAAACATGCTATCGCATTAACATATGCAAGAACCCGGCTACAAAATGCCAAAACCCACGCCCATAACGATAGTAGCATGGAATTACATGTATTACTCTACACCTTTGCAGCGCTTAAAGTATCACAAGTAGACAAGTCAGCCCGTCCGCTGCAGTGGCAATCCTAAGACAGCCGATATGGCAGCGACTCTGACGTCATCAAAACGTTCCACGACGTGACCAAACGATGGCGTTTTGAGAAGCATATCGCTATATAGTGGAATTTTGTTGTCGAGAGCGATCTTCAGCGCTTGAAAGCAAACCAATAGTTAAACGCGAGCCTATTTCATCGTATTCGGTGCTTGCCTTACTACCTTCAAGTGTGGAGCATACCCTTTTATGGAAAAAGGGAATATTTTGCTATAAGATGAATATAAATTTGAACTGACTTTACGTGAGACGTGAATTTGAATTTAGAGAGAAAACTGTAAAGCCCTAAGATTGAGTTCGTCAAAGTTATGTTTAGATTAAACCACACTCATGTCAATTTTCTTTAGACTCCGACCCACCAGTAAATTACACAATATTCCTTAACCCGTGAGTTAAGGTGGTTCTCTCCCCGTTTTTTTCTGACGTAACTTTTCCCACGAGTTACGCCAGCGACCAAAAGTTTCATCATCCGTAAAGGAGCACGAGCAAGGCATTCGCTTCGGATATTTATTTATGGGGTGTCTGGTCTCTCATTAATAAGGATAGAGTGGGATGGGTTGTATCATATCCAGGTAGTATTAGTTTGACATGTTCCAAATGTATGCGACGCAAGGCAGCCTTGTGTCATTCAGCTGACACACGGCAGCCCGCTCTATTTTTCAGTGTACTTCCGGCCGCATACAAGTATGCGTTTACGGACGAGCGTGATATCTGCACGTTACATGGTTGAAAACTGAAGCGACCGGTGCAAATGTGTGTTTGAGGGCTTACAGCATAACTAAGCCAATCTGGATAGCATGCTGAATGCTGAGGTAGCACATGCGGCGTACATACTGCAACACATTCGACATCTACTAGCCAAGGATTTCATGGTGACCCGAGCTTTCTTCCAAGATGTCGGTGGTATATGTTGCACGAGCCGCGCATGGGGTACGTTGTGTCGCTGATGCAATGTACCAACAATTTGTTATTCACTGACTTACTGTCAATGATTGACTGACATGATCGCCATGATTTATTGGTTTCTAGACAACATGTGGACATTTACAACGCCCACGCAGGTTCATAATTCTACCTGAGCATCCGAAACCAAGGTGAGAATCGTTATACAATCACTGACGGATTCAAGGGGCAAAAAATATACTTTTCGCAAGCTCGACATAATGCGAAATAGCACAGACGAGCGCATCTGGTCTACATGTCATAGCGCATTTAACTTGCTTGCAACACGACTTAAACTATGCCAAAATGCATAAACACAACTTCCGCCACTATGTGATACAATTTACCAGGGAATTATGCAGGTTACTTCATTTGAAAGGGGCTCATTTAGAAGCCATTTAGCAAAACACGAAGGCGTGCTCTCCAAAAATTACGGCGAACTGTTAAGTGTTTTGGCTCTCTGCTTATTATAGTTAGTATATAGTTAAGTGTCTTAGCTCTCTGCTTATATAAAAATCTCAGTCATATCGCATCATATCATATTATATCATATCTTGCCATGGCAGGAGAGTACTCAGAGTAAAAACTGATAAAACTCTCCCTGCTCTCCCATGCGTATGTTGACATTAGGCCCGTTGGGATGCATGAGAACTATTCCTTCGAAATGAACGGTCACTGTCGAGTCCTGAGTCCCTTTTGACTTCAGTATTTTCGCTCCTGGCACCATGACCATGTTGCATCAACCTTTTGTTGACCAGCTCATGCTGGGCCATGCAAAAACGACGTCATTGGCGTCACCTGAAATTAGAGATAACTTCGTCGTCGGGACGTTGGTATGCGACAAGCGAATTCTGGATGAAAATACAAGTGAATATGAATCTGAACCTGATGAGCCCCTCTTGGTGATGGATGCTGCGGTCTTGCTTGAGGTCAACGGAGGATAAGCCAGGTCATCCCACATCATGGCGATCTTCATGTGGAAATGATATCCCTCACTTTTGTTTATAATCCAGCTTTGAAAGATGTTTGTCGGTCGCACTGTCTGGCCTTCCTGAGGTGAGACCTACTGTATGATATTCCGTCGTGTACATGCTGTATGCCATTCCGTGATATAATATTTCCGTTCCCATCTTATGATATGATAAGGCAGGACGAGGATGCTAATCGGTTTGATTTCCCCGTACTCTGTTACGTAACGCCTGCCTGCTCTTAAGCATAGGGTTGCATTGACCTGAGGTCAGTTATGCCGACGAAGTCGCTTTCAAAATGGTCTCGTCGCGAAATGGCCGTGGCAGTCGGTAAGGCGTAAAACCCCAATTCCTTTTTCGAAGTAGGTTTGTGCTGTGCCTGCTATATGGCATAGCCAGCCGTCGTTGCAGTTCATATATAACTTAATGACATTCAAACTGACTTAAAGCGTACAAAGAGCAAATGGTCGCAAATCCGTCATGTATAATCCGACTTAAAACGCCATGCCTGGCCTGTCAGTCGCCAAAGAAGACTTTGTGTGGGTCTCGAGGTCCAGGACTATCGATTCCATTCTGAATCGACGAAATCGGCCATTTGGATGTAGAGATAAAGAGAACTCATACCAGTGGTTTCCACCAGCTGACCCAATGTGGATCAATATGCCACAGTTACAGTTGAAAAAAGCCAGCGACCACCCGATGACTGACGCAAAGTACAAGACAATCTGACTTCCACTACTATCTTTGTGTTTGCTTTTTACTGTACTGTTAAAACTCCTCCACTGAACGGCTTTGGCAATCCCGGTTCCCTATGGCTAACGTCCGAGTCAGGCTGGGCAGCCTGTTGCTGGGACCGCGATTGTGCGCCGCCGTGACCACGGCCTGACCCACGCGTCCTCCGCACGGGCCGGCCGGCCGTGCCCTCCCGGCCGGTGGGCAGGCCGGCGAACGGCCGGCCGGTGACGCCGGCCGTCTTCCAGCGACGTTGTCGCGGACGCCGTGACACCGGCCGCCTCCGGCCGTATTGACCCCGCGCGCCGGCCGCGGCGCGTTGAACCGCTGACTGATTGCCGCGCCTCCGCGGCCGGCGCGCCGGCGCCGCCGCCTCGCCGGCCGCCTTTTTACCGCTGCTGCCGGCGGCCGACGCGCCGCGACGGACCGCGCTGACTGCAGATGGGCGGCAGATGCGTCGCAGTGAATTGTCCGGCCGGCAACTGACGGCGGGCGGCTTTCAATCGAGCTGCGCCCGTCGGCAGAACGGCTCGATGTGGGCCGCGCCCCCGACGCTGGTCAGCTGCTGACGGGCCGACGAGCGCACGGGCTCGCGGCTGGCGCTACGCCGCGATGGGTGGAGCGTCAGGCAGCGGTCTCCGGGTGCAGGTCCTCCTTCCCCACAAAAAGCTCTGATGGGCGCTACAGTTTTCCCCTTGCGTGCCGTGCGACACGTTGTCATCAATGTTGAATTTACCCAATACCCATTGGGAATCGCGGTGGAGGGCGCTGGAACGTCCACAGTCAGCGGGGGGGGGGGGAGTAGCCCAGGAGCGCAGTCCCTTCAGGACAGCTTTCGTCGTGGGAATCTCCATGTCGGCTTATGAGAAAATAGCATGCTTGCTTCTTCAATCACCTCATTTCGTCAAGGTCTCACCCTTAAATGGGTCCAAGCATTTGCACCGAAAACGGAAATAATGAAATCAATGAAATCCTCTTGACTCCTTTTCAAATGCCTTTGGTTCAAGCCTCCATTACGTAATGAGCTGCCCAGGTGGGTACGCAATAATGTTTACGCATGCTGTCAATTGCCGGCGCAAGTCGTTCTCTCATAGTTGTGAGTGATGTGTTGCGGCGTCTTCACTAAATGATGAATACACAAACGAGGTTTTGCATTCTTTAGAAGACAATGAATCGATGTTGCTGGGCTCTCCCCTGCTGCGCAATGTCTCGGACTGCACCAAAGTTCCAAGATCGATACCTAATCTCATTGCTGCCTTTGAACAATGGCGTGGATCGAAGCTCGTCCTCAGAGCGTATGGGACAGTTTCCAGCACGTGCGGCCAGCCAGCCCGACCCGACGTAACCGCACGCTCGTTGCTAGCAGATGGCTTGGCAGCCACTAATTGTACGAGTATATTATGCGGTTTCCAGCAATCATAAAGAATAAAAGCCGGGCTTTACAAAACATGTTGAAACATGGTAAAAGTACTGGCATGCAACCTGAGTAATCAAGTGCATTAAAAGAAAATGTTTCACATTTTAAAATTTTGAAGCAAGCATCAGATATGATAAATACATTCACTCATAACTATTGGCGTGCCTGCTTGTAAGTGGACAACACTGCTGAAGGCAGCCAAGTTTATCTTTTCAGTAAATATGTCCCTCAACATATCACCGTTCGGTTGTGTCATGGCACGTTTGTGTGACGTCATTAGACTACAACTCTTGTTTCCGTAACAGCTAGCAAGTAAAGAAACCATGATTTTAACTACCCAACGATCTATTAAGTCCCTATTGTTATGCTTGATGACATTACCGGAATTCGTAAAATAGCAGTCCAGGCACGTTCGATACCCTTTATCTTCTTATAGCGTGGGATTCGCAAACAATTGCCTAATTGTACCTACCTATCTTAAGGTAGATGGGATCATGCGCTGTCAGCATCTTTTCTTGTCGTGTACCCGCCGCCAGAAGGTCATTGTCAAACACTGGTTCGGCGGTTACATAAGCAGTCCCCTCGCGCTTTCGGGTAAACCATTGCAAAATGAAAGTGCCGTGTCTGCACTCGATTACCACTGGGTCCTTCGCTGTGACGAGAGCGCCAACCATCTGGTATCTGTATTTAACCGGCGTCTGTTATAGTCATGGTTGCCGCCAGGAATGTTGACGCGGTTGGCTTCAGCATTTATAGATGCGTCGACAATCGATGTACACTTCCGTCAGTTCGGTCATTTCCGTCTGTCAGTGTGTATGTTACCATTGATGCCAGCAACGATCGCGCACAACATGCTGTCCTTTGGCTCACAGCTGCGTTGAAAGCTCGGGAGTGTCGTTAGGTTGTTGCCATCCGGGGCGGCGCCATGAACCTTTTGGAGGGCGGGCCACCCAGCGTCCGGTGGGGCCCATGCAGCTCAGTGGAGACCTCCCCTGGCTGATGGGCCTTTCGCCGCATTATGGCGCTGGCTGTGCCCGGATCACTGCCTGGTAATGCAACGCCTATGTATGCATGTGTAGATTTTCTTGGAACGCCGGCGATGACGAAGTTAATCGTGTTTCATAATGTGCAAAGCTCTCCGTCATTTTTTAGAAGCACACGGGAGCCGACCTTTTGCGGAATGAATGTAGAAACATCATGAAACACTCGTCTTACCCGGATTTCATCACAACACTAGCACTCATATGGTTCAAAGAACCACCCAACCTGTCTGCATCACTGACATCCATATTGCTAGGGCCGTCTCTCACTCATGGCAAGGGCATTTGAACCACTGTTCGAAACTTTGTTCACGGCGTTTAATGCAACATGGCGTAACAAAATCCTTAGTCGCGACAGGGTCTACTCGTGGTCACGAAAGGGGCCGCTCTTAACATGGAGAAAGCCTTCTCTCGCACAGCACCATGACCAGATCCAATACGGCGAACACCACCTGCTGTACTGACATCGACTATCCGAGATGTTTACCGTACCTGCAGGGCTTCATCAGCCATCTCTGTCACACCAGGGCGCCAAACCGTATTTCGGATCCCTATTGCAATAGGTCTTCACATTAGTGAGGCTGACCTGTTCATGACATGAGCCCCCTTAGAAAATCAGAGCGGGCAGCGCGCTGCTCTTAGTTAGAGCTGTCGGAAACGAACAAGCATCTGACGTACAGCAGCTGAACGCATCTGCACGATCAAGCCTTCTGTTGTCATGGGTTGGGCTGCTCTCCCGGTCGTAGGGTGGGCCTGCTGCCGTACCTAGGCCCTTAACATTAGGATCGTTACAGAATACATCATCGAGGCTTCATGTCACTCAAGACAGAGCCTTGGGGTCGGCTGTAGCGCCAATTACTACAGACTACACAGGACCTCCTCTCACACCAGCACCTCCTCTCAACCAATGCACTGCATCGCTAGCCATACCTGAGCTGACAAAGATTCGAGGCGGGCAGAAAGGCTGGTCCGACAGGCTCGCCGGACGACGTCGCTGTCCGCGGAGTGGACGCCGTCGCCACAAGGTCCACAGGACTGCAGAAGCTATTTGTGCTGGCATGGCTCTCTATCTGCATGTCTTCAATCATTATCTTGCCAGCTTTATGCACCCACCAATACACATCGAAATCTATCAGTGTAATGTCATCCCCACAAGCGTCTCAATGGCTCTTGCGATGACATCAATGAACCTTTTTTGTCGCCGTCCTGTCTATCGTGTTAAAATGAGATAGCAATGCACTTCAAAAGTGATACTCAGCGCATCGTAGCTCGGCATATACAGGTTGACAGACTATCCTATATGTTAGAGAGCCGTTATGTTCAATGTTCAAGTGCAGTGCTAAACAGACTAGACACGACAAAAAATATACCGACATCGGCGACCCAGGCATCGCCGCAGTAACGAAGCTGCTTATTCAGTACCGTCAGAACTGACAAGGTTCAACGTTCATCGGCACTGGTGGCGGCCTTTCACCACATTCCGCAAGCTCAGAGGTTCTGGAAACGCTTGACAATGAACTTTGTACTGGTTATTATATATGTGGGATTTGGCCTCGTTATCATAAGGCATCGAATCTACCTATAGACTACTATGATGCCTATAACGGGAGAGCTATTCTCGTTGATCGGGAATGGGTTAAACGATGCAACACTCCACGTGAAGTGGATAATTGCCGCGCAGTAGGTGGCAGGCATAGAGCGAAGCAAGCCAGTGCGGGTCGGGAAGCGGACCACCACACACCCGCGCGGCCAGAGGGCCCAGCAGCAGGAACGTGCCGGCCGAGCTCGACGGCTAATTGCCACATTGGTCATGAGTGATCTTCGCTGTGGTGCGGCTGACCAGCCCGTTGGCTTA
Source organism: Pollicipes pollicipes (assembly GCF_011947565.3). Lineage (NCBI taxonomy): Eukaryota > Metazoa > Arthropoda > Thecostraca > Pollicipedomorpha > Pollicipedidae > Pollicipes > Pollicipes pollicipes. Next base: position 53,946,660 of record NW_023597054.1, on the reverse strand, counting down.
TTACATGCATTCTGTCATACTGGATCTTCGATATTTACTAACACCTCCGTCGTCCGGACGGCCGGCACTGAAAGCTGCTTTCCCAGGTGGTTACTTGTTATTAAAGCAAAATGCTAGCTATTTGATGCGACACAGCATGGAACGCATTTGCGACCTGTCTAGCCAGCTTTATACACGCCGTCGAACCCTCGCAGGCTCCTTTTCCTGCACGGCAGACGTGACGCGGCAGGCAAGCCAGCTATGGACGCATCTATGCTTGCGTGCTCGTGCATTTAAATGTCTGTTTAAATGCATCAGAAAACCGTGAGGGATCATGAGGTCCGAAGAAAATCGCATTAGCCAGATGGCATCCCGTAAGCACGCTTTCTCTCGCCCCCTTTATCACCGCTATACGAACTCCACTTATATCCTTGCGGGGAATTTCTCATTAATCGGAGGACAGTTCTAGGAAGGAGCTAGTTTTACCCCAATGTAAATGAAATTTCTTCTTTCATAAAAGCATCAATGGGCGCAATACACCAGCCCATGCAAAGACACCCATACGTTGCATCAGTCATGTATACGTTGCATCATGCGACCTGCGATAATGCGTCATAGGGCCTAACACCTACATATCATGCTGACCCGTCGCAGTTTGTAGCCTGCTCATGCTGACCCGTCGCAGTTTGTAGCCTGCTCACCACCATGCTGTTGGATCGCCCGGTCCACCCTCGAGCGCTGACACCCGACAGACTGCGCCGCTGCTGCCGTCACCGCCAGGCGGCGCGCGCGCGCACCTCCTGCTCACACCAGGCAATTGGAACCTACCAGATCACGCGCGTCGGGAAGCGTGCGCTCAGATCAAAGCAAGGGCGCACAGCCTATCTGTATCTGCGGTGTCGTGTTCGAATGTGTCTGGCAGCTGTGGCTTCGGGGGTCCTCTGTGAGACCACTCGACGCTCGCTTCCGGATAGGCGCCGGTGGCGACATTATGTTCTCTCCCCTCTTCTTTCATCCGTGTTAATCTGGTCTCCACCCACCATCTTTATGTGTCACTCTCAAATATCCTCAGATAAGTCAGAAGTACTGGGCACTGGAATCACCCAGCGTCGCATTATTTATATTTAGGAGCTGACAGTCAATCGAGTTCAAATTGGACGAGCATGCAGCGCACACAGCACCACTTGGCCTTGGAATTAACGGTATTATTGAAGGGAGGGGGGAATGATAAATTCGATGGAGGAATTTCGGTTGACGGATAATGGTTTGGTGATTGATGGATGTCCTAACGCTCCTTCGCTTCTTCAGCCTGCTCTGACTGCAAACGGCAGAGAAAACTGTTGTCTTCAAACTGCTGAAACATAAATGCACCCCCACTCCGTTTGGTTGCAACCGTTGTCAACATTGACTGACATGACAGCCAGTAATACGGCGCCGAAACACGGCTCTGTGGCGCCTTGGCTTTCGGAGATGGATGGCAGGAATTTATTGACGCGTGGTAAGACCAAAAGCCCGCAGACACCATCATAAATCTGCAGAAAAGATTATTGCGGCCGCGCGGCAGCTTGCGTTTGTTATTTATATGCTAAGGGGTCGTGTGGTGTTCTGACTACGTTTGTGTTTTTTTGTGGAGATATATGTAAGAAACATGCCTGCAGTGAAAGCGGAGAATTTCGTCAAGAATGGGGACCAGTCGCGGCCCCGCCACGGCGAGAAAGGAAACATAAACTTAGCCTCACATTCCTCTTTCATCTCAGCTCTGATAGCTGAGGTCAAACATGATAACATGCAATTAATCGTGCAACGTGTCTGGCGTCTGTCGTAACGGTTATGTATGCGGGCGTTGATATAGGCGTATTTGTGAAAACTTTGTAACCGAAGGCAGTTGATTTCGTATACCCTCGTCGACAATCGCGGATCTCAGTGGCTTCACAGAGGCTCTGTGCGCTATTGCAGTCATGTCTTGGTGTGCCTGGTACGCCGTCTCCAGTATCCCAGCCTCTGCACTGCGGGGAAGTGTCTCCCAAGCTCAGGAGAGCCGCGCCATTTCGTCGGAAGCTGCGGCGGATCACACACGATTAGACGTAATGGCTGCCGTGCCCCGGCGGCACAGGGCCGCGGGCGGTCCCCGGCGGCTTCTTCGGCCACGTCCAGCACTCCCCGCTCAACACTGCACGCCTTGTCTCCCGGCGCACCGCCCCGTGTCTCGCACGGCGTCCCAGGGAACGTGTTCAAGGTGACCTGTCGCCTGCGATGCCTTCGTAGAGGAGGCACCTACGACCTGACGCTGTCGTCCGGGAGGCGGCGGCTAACACGCGCTCGTCTGAAGGCGACCTGTGACCTGTGCCACCCCGCGTCCGCAGGGTGACGCTGAACACCAGCCGCGTGCTGGTGAAGCAGAACGGCAAGAGCTCCGAGGTGCAGGAGGTGGTGTTCCACCAGGACGGCCTGCTGCCCGGGTCCGCCGCCAAGCCGCACAACGTCATCTCAGACTACTCGCCCCTGTGAGTAGCTGTGCTCTTCCCCATCCCGAATTCAGCCACGAGATTACTTCCCGGGATGTTTCGTTTCAGTGTTTCGCAAAACTTCACGGCGGTCCACAGACATGCTCTGATAACGCCGAGTTCATAATAGCAAAGCTAGCAAGAAATGACGTTGATATATGCGGAGAATGTCAAAGTAGCAAAGGCGAAAAACTAAGACTTTTCGGGCGAGGTAAAAGCCGCGGAGAATTACAAGTGTAAATATTTAACATGACTTTGTGTGTAATTATTTAAGATGACTTTTGTGTGTAATTATTTAACATGACTTTTGACATAACTTTTAACATGACTTTTGAATGTTTGTGTAATTATTTAGCATGACTTAACATGATTTTAGCACGCAAACTGTGCAAGAGATATTAGATTCGTCACACGTCGCGTTGGAGCACTTTAATCCACGCTTCGGTGCTGACCCCTCGTTGCAACGGGATTTTTAGCCTTCACCCAAGCCGTTGGAAGGTTGTTTCGTTGGTGGCGTGCCACGTCGTCGCCTTGGTGCCTCTATTTTTAGTAAATGATGTGATCAGACTGACAACTGCTGCTCACTGAGGTAACTGTTCGAACCACATCAAATGCCACGTCTCGTGTTGCAAAATTCACGATTGTCCGATCACATTTATCGGGCGGCTTCCGAGCATTGACCAAGTCTTCCCAGGCGGCCGTTCGAGCTGACTGGACCCTCTGTGTAGAACGTTATCTCACAGCGAATGATCTGGAATAAGATTTTCCCGACATCAACTTGCTACACGGAAGCCGTCATAACCAGCGGAAAACATTTTCGACCAAATGGTTTTTTCATCGTGAGCCGGCCTTTGCTTGAAACAAAATAGTGCGATCTGGTTGTATCAGAGTGCTGCCATTATGGGACTTGAGTTTAACCCGAATCAAAACTGGGTCTCATATCGCTTTACAACTCATGGTCACGTGATTAAACTTACTAGAACTGACGTCTTACATGAAAAGCATCAAAAAAAGCATCACGGAAGCAGTGTTCAGTTTTCACCCAAGGCGTCGCACGCTTGTTTTTGCGATTGATTGTGGCACATCCTCCAGTTGTTAGTAGAATACCGTGTTGGGGTGGGTGACTGTTGCGATTATGAGACGGATGAATGAGCCAAACTAAATTCTCCTATATTCTGTGTAGTTCCACAACTCGTGATTGTCTGATGGGATTTGCTCACTCTGTCGTTATGTGGAGGGCGCCATTCACGCGTGCGTCTGATCACATTGTAAATACGAGCGTACAACTGCCATACAGTTTCCATCTATGGTTTTGAAAACCATCAAACAGCGTACTGTGCGGCAACGAACATAAAATCACGAACTGGAGCGCATCGGGCCGGGTCGACGAAGCTCAATTTGGAAAACAGAAGCTCGAATGACTGCGACCATGATCAGCAACTACGCAATTACGCACATGTTGTGGGATGGGACCTGGGGTGATTATGTGTGTCACAGGTACACGTTATTTTCACACCACGGTCATCCCTGTGGCAGAGTGTCGGCTTCCGGGATGTGTTCGGGGCTTCACTTCAGCCCCGTCTCGTATGCATCGCCACACGTACACGGAGGCAGAGCAGCGGATGTGGACGAGGCAGCCGTCCGAGCGGAGGAGAGAGGCGGCGAGTGGCAGGGAGAGCAGCTCTCGCGTGACCGCGGTCTCGTCGGGGTAGGCGCTCCTGACAGGCCTGTCACGCCCCCACCCCCAGCCGGCGGCGGGAGCGCGCGTCACGTCAGCACCGTGAGCGCGTGTGGGGCGGCTGGCTTGGCCGCGCTGGCGCGAGTCCTCCTCCGTCGGCCGGCGGTCGGAGTCCGGAGCACCACCGGCTGGGAGTCCGCTCATTAGGCGTGTGTGTGAGGCGGCTGGCCTAGCTGGGCTGGCGCCAGTCCTCCTCCGTTGACCGGCGGTCGGAGTCCGGAGCACCACCGGCTGGGAGTCCGCTCATTAGGCCAGGCGTCGTTAGTGCCCGTCGGTTCAGCGCGCCGACGGCGGCGGCTCCAGCCGAACGCCTCGAGCCGAGATGGGCAGACGGCGCCTCCGTTGCCGGGCGGCCGGCTCAGATAGCGCGCTGGCGCTGGTCCTGGAGCGGTTTCCGACGTCAGTCCTCGGCCGCGCCCTGCAGCGCCACCTGCTGGGTGCCCCGGTCAACGTCTGGCCGCGGTCCGTTGCTTTGTGGACGCGCGTCGGAATTCATGTGCGTGAACTATTGGCATTACCTGACATCCCTTTGTCCTATAACGTAGCGATGAGCCACGCCAGCCACAAGTACAAGCATCGTGGATCACCCAAACATACGTCTGTGTCTACGTCTATGTGCGCATGGGCGCGCAGAACAGGGGAGCGCGGCCGGCGGCACGGCCACCCAGAGAGGAAGCGGCGGCTTTACGAGCGCCCCACTCGCCATAAACCGATCCGGACCAGCCCGGAACCAATGGAAACGTCCCGACTGAAACCAGATACCGACCAGCTGAGGTTGTTTGTCCCTCCTCAAAATGGAACTGCCAGTCATCCCTTCGTTAGGGGAAATTGCGCTGTAGCAGCCTGCAAAAGGCGGGCTATCAGTCTGCCCGCCGCCGGAGCACGGGCGACCAGCCGGGCTCGTCTGTGGCCATCCTGCTGGCTGCTTCCGCTTGTCCGTGCTGGGATCCTTTCTCCGCAGAGCAAATGTCGGCGTATTACACGTGTCATGGAATGCCGCCTGCCACCCCCGTATGCATTTCACACGACTGGGAAGCAATCAACCATGCAAACACACAGAGGTGAATGGTGGAGTCGGTTAGACTGTTGGGCGTGGTGCGGATTGGGAGAGGCGAGGAGGCCTGAGGAGAGACCAATAGCAGCCGTCGGCTCCCTATTTCCCTGCGACGTTGCTCTCCCGGTTTACGGTTCTCTGAGATATTCTGGGTCACCACGGATGTTCAGTTGACGCATCCGCTCTTCCGAGGGGCTTTGCGATCTAGCCGTATTTCGGAAGTTCAGTGGATGCGCTTGAAGAAATCCGTGCATCTGCTTCTGGAAAAAGAGGCGAGCACCCTGCTCCGTCCGGGGAGGGCTCCGGTAGTGATGCGATGACTCACAACGGTGTCGCGATATCAGCAAGAAGACCGGTAAGAAAATCACGGCCCGCGCACGACTCATGGCATCTCGTGCGATGAAGCACGGGGGCCCATGGGTGTCAGCGACCGAGAAAGACCTTCTTTCTTTCTGAGATTCCTTAGAATTCACATCGACGAAGAACACTGCCACAATCGTCCAACAGCTCCGCCCAGCTATTCGACGGAAACAGTAGCCATCTGCCGGCCATCGACCGGCCAGAGGAGGAGTCCAGGGCTGGCGAGCGCGCGCGACCACTCGAGGCGGCGCAGGTTCGCTCAGGTCCTCAACCTGCTCGCTGCGTTGTTGGCACGACATGACCCGGTCCGTCCCTCTGGCGGGCCGATTTTCCGGTCACTAGATTGTGAGTTTAGCGTTCAACATAATGAGCAGACTGAAGGTTTTTTGGCGAAAAAGGATGGACAACACGCGCCCAAAAGCAGTTTCCGAGTTTTCAGCCAACGGGCTGTTCAGGGTCTGGTTTTTCAACGAAGAGCTCTCAAGGTTCCCGTTGCATCGGAGCAGTAACAAAATGACAACGGGGCACCCTGAAACCACAGAACATGGAAAACGAGCGAGTCTCCCAATGTTTTTTCCACTTTTCCTCCCTCGTCTTGAATATGCTCGAGGACTTTTGAGACCGTCGCGGCGTGAGCGTGCTTTAATGCGGTTATCACGCTCGTCTCGGCATCCTGTCAGCCGAAAAAGACGGCGCCGGCGGGCGCGGTCCTCGCGCTCCGGAGATGGCGTGCTCACCAGCAATGGCCTCAGGGCCGGCCGGCCGCCGGCGAACGGAACGACTGGACGACATAGTCACACCTCGTCCCTCCGGTGCCGTCCAGGTGGTGGCGTCCGGCGCTACGGCCTTCGCCGCGCTAAATGGGGTGCCGGGATTCGGTATTGGCTGCAGATGGGTGGCGCGTCGGCTGGCGGCGGCGGTCCGCCGGGACGCGACCGCCGCGGGACAGCACGGGAGTCCGGGTCAACGCGGAAGGCCCGGTCAGCGCGGGAGTCCGGGTCAGCAGCCGACAGTCAGCAGTCGGCACTCAGCAGCCGCAGCTTCAGCGGCCGAGAAGCCGGGCGCCGCAGGGCCGGCAGTGGTGAAGTGGGCGGGTCAGCTGCCGAGCAGACAAGCCACGGCACCAGGCTTGGATTCTGCTGTGTCGTGTCGAGCTCACCCTCGGGCGCCAGGCTGTGGCTGGTGTTGTCGATAATTGAATCGACGCGAGGGAAATATTCTGGAAAAATGTTTACCCTTTTCGGACGGCGGCACCGGCCACTCCGTCGGCTTGCCATTTATTTGTGTTCGGTTCTAGCTCCTTCGGCTCGGTCTTTAGCTGACGGAGCCACTCAGACCTGTGGGATTGAGGACGGACGTGACGAGCGGGCTGATGGATGTCTCATCCCTTCCAGCGCTAAACAGAGTTAGAGCCTCATGGTAGCCTGCTGTAACGCCTCGGACTGTGAGTGATTGTGGGGCGGATGGGCTGGGGCGGCTGGGAGCTATCCTGTGCTGGCGGCCAGCTGCCTCCAGAAGTGCGGTGCCATAGGATTGAATGTGAAAGATTAAACCCGCACGCCCGTTAACTTTCGCCGTGGAAGTAATTCACACCAGCATACCACCGGACTCTTTGGCTCGTTAAGACCGTTGGAAACAAATGTATAAACCAACAAAACTGAAACCGTCGAGACCACGTGACAGTGATTAAAGAAAACCACGCACTTGAGGGCGAATGAAGAGTGGCCAACACACATGCGTGCTTGAGGACAGATCTGGCCATACTTGGGGCGAGGAGTGCTATGGCGACGGAGACAAACAGCCGTCTGCCAGGAGTTGCGGGGCGCAGTCGGCCGGTCTGCGAGACGCCGCGGCCGGAGCGCTGTGCCTGAGCGCCGGCCGCCCTGACCGACAGGCACGCGCCCGGGGACAGCATCTCGGCCTCGTGCCGCGTGCACGGTCACCAGTCGTTCCTGAACGAGGGGCCCGGCATCGACACGTTGGACATCGAGCACCGGCGCAGCAGCCACATCCCGCTGATGGGCTGCCACCCGGACATCCACCGCACCTGCTGGTGCATCAGCTTCATCGCCGAGAACACTAGGATGAAGGAGAACTCCAACAAGGTCGGTGATGCCGGCAGGTTGGTAAACTCTGCACGGAGCAGCCACCGAAGGGACCGCAGAATCACAGCATAGGTCTGCGTGAGCTCATAAACACAGCAGATTTTAGGGCATCCCGTCGGGCCTAACACGTCCGATGCTTTGCCTCAGTCCGCTGAAGCGACAGGGTGCAGAGTGTGTTGACAGGGCCGCCTCAGTCCGCTAAAACGACAGGGTGCAGAGTGTGTTGACAGGGCCGCCTCAGTCCGCTGAAGCGACAGGGTGCAGAGTGTGTTGACAGGGCCGCCTCAGTCCGCTAAAACGACAGGGTGCAGAGTGTGTTGACAGGGCCGCCTCAGTCCGCTGAAGCGACAGGGTCGAGAGCGTGTTGACAGGGCTCCGTCCCGCCGTTGGGTCCCGGATGGGCCGGCCAGTAACGAAAACAGTGAATTATCGTCAGACCCTGCGTATTTGTTCGTAAAATTTCGTGTTTTTCTTAATATCCTGGAATGTTTTTGTACTGCCGCCATACTACGCATGCATAAAACCCACACCCACCGTCCGTGTTGTCTGGCGGTCCTGTTCGCCAGTGCATGGCCTCCACACGTCGCGCAAGGGCTGCACATCGCCCGTTGACAGGGGTATCGCTCCCGTACCGTTCCAGTTCAAGGAGGACTGGAAGTACGTGGCGATGGTACTGGACCGGCTGTTCCTGTGGATCTTCACGCTGGCCGTGGTGGTGGGCACGGCCGGCATCATCCTGCAGGCGCCGTCCCTCTACGACGACAGGATAGCGCTCGACCAGAAGCTGTCCCAGATCGGGCGGCTGCTGCAGTGAGCGCGCCGCCGCCGCCGCCGCCGCCGCCGCCGCCGTCGCTGACGCTGACGCTTGCCTTCCGGATGGCCGCGCGCCGGCGAGTGCAGTAGTTAGTGCCTTGAGGAGCGTGTGTGACCGCCGGCGCCGCGGGCCACGCCGGGAGCGGCGGCGGCCGTCTGCCGTCGTCACCGCGGACCGCCGGCAGTGTCGGCAGTGCGCCGCTCCGGCTGGCAGGGAGGCTGGCGGCTCTGTGGGGGCGGAAGAAGCGCGCGCATGGCGGCGCCGCCCTCGGGACGGACGGCAGGCTCCGGCGGCGCCGGTGGTGGCGAGTGCCAGTGTTGACGTGCCTCCTCAAGACATTGTCTGTCGTGAACGTGTCGGGACGGTGTCCAGTTCCACACGCCTCGACGTCGTGGCGACGGATCTGGCTTCGGCACGGCTGCCTTAGATAGACCGCGGCTGAGTTTCTGGGGCGCTGGGAGCGTTCGTGTCGTGTGAACAGCTGAGCTCCGTTGTACGGTTCAATGGCGCGGTTCGTGTCCAGGCGTTTGCGTGCAGGGCGCGCCGGGGTTTTGCAGTCTAGACACAGCTCCATAACGGAGAGCGAGGGGCGCTTGAGGCGGGGGCGTGACGAGGCTCCGCTAGGGAGAATAGCCGATTGATGTCACCGAGACTGAGCAGCGGCGAGCCAGCCGTGCGCGTGTGCTGAGGAGGCCCGAGCTAGCCGTCTGGCGTTCGTGTGTGACGTGCGTCCGGTGTTGCGAGAGACCTGTCGTGACCATGTTGTATCCGGCCCGAGCGTTGATATCGTATTTTGCGTCAAACCGTTGTTGTGACCGTGAACGAGTTTGCGAACGCGGCGCCAAAATCTCGGACTGTGTTCGGGATCCATCTGACTTGTTACATTCACATGACCTTTTGACCGGAGCGAGAGAACCATTGCCCAGTGTCACCCGTAGGGTTATTCCGGGAGATCAATGTCGCGACGCAATCTCCCGGACTGTTCGTAGAAAAGAAGACATGTAACAATCACGACCTTGCTGAAAAGCTGGGAAGCGCTCATCGCTGAGGCTGCTTCGGCACGCCAGGCTGATCGTGTGTTTGAGCCCCGGAGGCGACGAGGAGGCCCATTTTGACCCGTCGATTCCGCAGATCAGCACTCCGCAGGGACGTGGCCGCCGGTCGGCAGACGGCCCCCGGCGGAAACTTTGCTCCGACCCCGGCGGCCTCGGCGAGCTTCCCGGACGCCCCGCGGCGCACCGGAGCGGCTCGCCGAGCTGTACACACACACACACACACACACACACACACACACACACAAACACGCACGCACGCACGCACGCACGCACACACACACACACACACACACACACACACACACACACACACACACACACACACGAGGCGGCGCGCCTGCCGGCGACTGGTGACGTCAGTGGCACTTGCGAGCGCGTGTCCGTGCGAGGGGTTGCCATGACAAACTAATAAACGGGAGATTGCGTCGGCCATTGCGCAGTGCGGCGCCGCGGCACGCCAGGAGTCCGACGCCCGGTGACGGGCGCTGATTGCCAGCCCAATCACGTGCCATCCCCAGGGCAGGCGGCGCCTCGCGCCGGGCCCGCCGCCCGCCAGCCAGCGCTCGGTCCGGCCAGACCCGCTCAGCTGAGGAATGGCCTGACACCCGGGCCCACAACAAAGGCACGCGCCGGCGACGGGCGCCGCGGGGCTTCCCGGAACGCGTCTGACGAACGGCGCCGCAGGTTTACGGGACGGCTAACCAGGTTTTACCCCTGGCGGCTCGAACAACTTCACTTCCGCCACGTCAGTTCAAACAAGGAACGACGGACCGGAACTGTAAACAGCCAGAAAAAGTGAATTTAGGTTGGCCACAGGCAGCAGGCTTCGGCTAGAGCTGCCCCCTCCCCCCCCCCCCCCTTTAGCCGCCGAAATGTCTCTGTACTTCCCAGCAACGGATGGTGCGATGTGCAGCGAGGGTTGTGTCTACACCATCGTCTCTCGACCACCAGACACCGGTCGGCAGAGGTTGACCCGTGAAGAACACCCCCTAACGCTCCTGGGGCCTCCAAAAAACGGACTCGGACAACGGACAAAAACACGGGTTGGCGATTTACGGCAGAAAGAAGCACTTATCCAGAAAGCGCTGGCCACCAGAGGCAGCAAGACTGCTGCCGAGGCGTCGTTTGGTGCTCAATCTAGCGAACGGCGGTAGCAGTTCAGGTAAATGTTCCCAGACCTCCCGGATCTGGATGAACATTACTTGCGGGGAACTTCCAGCGAGTGGTGTTTGACGTTTCTCGCAATGTCGCAAAAATGAGCACCAATTGCATGTTCGTGTTCGGCGCATACGTCATTCGGCATTGGTTTTTACTCTAAAATGAGTGGCCATGAACGACAGGGAAGACAATTTAAAGGGGCAATGTAAAGTGTGCATATCTAAGCGGGCATGACAGACAAGAAGCCGTGAAGATCTGTAACAAAATACCTAGCACCTATAACATGCAGCCTGTTTGAAGCTGAAATACAAATTCCCCGTCTGGTCGCGCGCTCTTCGCTCTCCCATCCCCCACCCCTTCCAGGATTGCGCGAACAAAACGTTCTAGGCAGCGCGTCATCGCGTCGAGGGGCACAAGCGTGACCAGTGGTCGCCGCAGCTGACCTTCACTGACCTCGGATCTCTAAGATTTCATCGCTCTTGACTTGAACAGCGCTAGAGCTTCGCTTGGTGCTTGCAGTGGTGGTTTATGTTTGCACCATGTTGCACACGTACATCAGCGGCTGCAGGTTGGACAAGGCGACGGAACGCATGCACGGGCGGTCGACTCGGACGGTTGTACTGCCTCGCGCGAGCGAACACAGTTACACAACTAAGACCGTCCGAGAAGAGAGGAATCTTACGGCGCTTTTTTGTGCATCTCGATATCTCAGCCTGCCTCGATCTCGTTATGTCTCGTTCTCTCAGCCTACCTTGATCTCTCGTTATGCTTCGACCCCTCAGCCCTCCTTGATTTCTCGCCGTGCTTCGATCCCTCAGCCTACCTTGATTTCTCAGTCTGCCTGGATCTTTCGTTATGCCTCGATCTCTCAGCCTACCTCGGTACCTCGTATTTCGACCTCTCGGCCTACTTTGATTTCTCATTATGCCTCGACATATCGGCCAACCTCCATTTCACGTTATGCCTTGATCTTCCAGCCCTTCCCGATATCCCATACCACCAAGACCATCGCGCGTGCGGTCCTGGAGCCCGACACGAACAAGCCACACGGTATGCCTTGCCACGCCGTCTTCCGGCGCGGTGAAGTGAAATGGCAACTTGCGAATGAGCAATGAGAAAAGAACTGAGAAGCTAGACACTCTTGGTGTTCCGATCGCGCCCTGGAGAGCAATAAAACGTCTAACGTCGAGCCCCCTGCCGCGACCGGCTTGTGACGTCTGAATCGTGCTGCCATCTATTGCCAGGGACACCAAATACAACCAGGATGTCTGGACGACCAGCGCGACTTCGATCCGTCGAACGGGGCTAAGGCACGCACGACCGATGACGTGATATGGGAAAACACAGAGCACAACGCGAGGAATCACCCGTATATGGTTGATAGTGGAGCGCTGTATGCGCAGCTAAAAATCTGGAATTTTGGAACGACGCCGCCACAAACTGGGAATTGGGTCCAAGCAGAGCACAATAAATGCGAGCAGTGCGATAACATGCTCGCTGTTCAAACCCAACACAAGACCTCTTCGAATCGAAAGGGGAAGCGAAAGCTTAACGACAAGCGGCCCGCACACACCTGCGCCAGCACATTGGCACCCTGGCCATCCAGCGGCGAGAGCGCAAGTCCCGTTCGAGGAAGACCCGTGGGGCGCATTACCGAAGCCCTCCAGTGCAGTGACCAAACATTTATCCACCAACCACAACAAAACTCATCCATGCATCAACCTGGAAAGAATATCCGTGGTTAGCAGACCAGGTCGGAAAAACAAGCCTGTCAGCCCCGTTCACAATGTTGCCAACACACATCTATCAAACTCAATAAACTAGGGACTGGAGACGACGGAAATCCTCGCAACTTGAGGGCGTGGTCGATGACCATTTCGGGTTATCTATTTCCGGTCGATGACCAAAGCCAATACTGAATTCCTAGAAAGTTGGTGGGGGGGGGGGGGGGAGGGGAGGGAAAGTCGGGGCTCAGACCCCCTGGGCCCCTAGTCCTTGCCCCCTGCCAGGTCGCTACCTCACACTTCACACACGTGCTGACTGTGTGCTCCGCCGAGTGGAGGTCGGCTGCGGGCCGCACCGCAGGCCGCTCGGCCTGCTGACCGACGCACGGAGGCGCGCCGCCCAACCTCTCCGCAGCCGTGAAACGCTGACATTGCATATATGTAGGCATCCACGGAAAGCAGTCGATGGGCTCTAACTGCGGCCCACACGTCCGACCACGGGCGTTGCGAGCGAGAGGGAGGGGGGGGGGGGGGGGCAGACGTCCGCGACTGCGAAAGTTAGCGTCGATTCTATCGCGCTGTATGACACGAAAAGGAGTAAAACCGCGTTTGGTGCGGATCTTCTCAGAGACGCCGCTGTCACTGCACCCGATTCCTCTCCTCCCGTGAGTGACCATGTGGCGCCATGGGCACTTCGGAGTAGCAGTAGCACCTAATCAGCAGAAGTGCGGAGGACTGTTCTGTGAGGCAGGCCGGGTGAGTTGCTCCTGGAATCGCGCCTCCACATCGTGCCATGATTAGACGATTCCGTCCGGTACAAGACCTTGCTTCGTGTTGACCAAACAGACAGAAATCCGACACAAAAAGCAACACAAATCAAAATAAACACCGTGGCAGCATGCCTGCAGTAGCAGATGCGACCTCAAAGACTCAGCAACGCGATTATTCCAAGCAAGCTGAGATTCAGCGCTCTCAGCCGGCGCAGCAACAGACTACCGCAGCCCATAATCTTCAACTACCAGCTCCAAAACAGCACTGCAAGATGGCACATGTCCCTGATGTGCGCTTGGAAGTCAGTCACGGTAAGCCCTCACCTGCCTCCCCGCATTCTGTGACTTCAAGCGATCGTTTCCGAGCAAATTGCAAACTCCAGAGCAAATGCCACCTCTAAACAAAAAGACCTGTCCAACGTTTCACACTTGCTTTGTGACAATACAAAACATCATTAATATCAAAACTCTTCGGCCGGCATGTATCAAATACAACGGTAGCACGCTCACGCGGCGGAGGCGCTGGCTTCACAGACGCTGGCGCCGCGCCAAGCAACTGTGACCTATCGGGCTCACACCGGACTACCAGTTGGACGAGTCATGTAACTGTTCCCACGCGGGGGCGTTCGACCGCCCTGCACGCGCGACGGGCCAGACGCTCACCCCCGCGTCACGTGGTAACCCCACGGCTCGGCCAGAGCTGCGCAGGAGCGCGCGCCTCCACCGGTCTACACCACCGGCGTGTGGCCCAGCTTCTCGCAGAGCCAGACGGCCGCGTGCACCATCACGTCGCCGTTGACGCCCGGCTTGGCCAACGGGTGGCAGTCGTCGTACATGCGCACCTCGGTCGGCACGCCGCGCGCACGCAGCGCGTGGTGGTAGTGCAGTGCCTGGTACGGCACGACGCGCCGGTCGGCCGAGCCCAGCAGCAGGAGCGTGGGCGCGCGCACCGTCGCCACGTGGCTCATGGGCGAGTGCTCGAGCATGGCGGCGAGGCGCGCCGGTGTCGGCGTCGGCTCGTACGCAGCGCCCGACTCCACGTAGTTCCAGTCGGAGATATCGGTGCCCTCCATCATGGCGGCCACGTCGCAGACGGGGTTGCGCGCCGCCACCGCCTTCACCAGGCCTGGGTGCTGGCCGCTGAGGTGCGTCACCAGGAAGCCGCCGTGAGAGCCACCGTAGGCGCCGACGCGCTCGGCGTCCAGACCGGGCTCCAGCTGAAGCACGTGCTGCGCCGCGTGCACGCAGTCTCCCACGTCCAGCGCGCCGATGCGGCCGGGCAGCGCGTGCAGCATGCGCTCGCCGGCACCAGCCGAGCCGCGGTAGTTGACCATCAACACGGCCAGGCCCAGCTGGCTGAACAGCGCCACGTGCGCCGACCACGAGTCGGTGATGACCGTGTGCGGCCCGCCGTGCGGGAAGACGATGAGCGGCGCGGGCGGGCCGCCGCCGGCCGGCGTCACCAGCAGACCAGTGTACGGCACGGTCGCCAGGTCGGCCGGCTCCTCGCGGTTGAAGATGAGCGCGCGCACGGTAGCGTCTGACGCCGGCCGGCTCTCGGTGAGCGGCGTGAAGGTCGCGTCACCGGGCCGGCGCACCACCAGCTGCGGCGGCCGCAGCAGCGACGAGCGCACGCCGGCGACCAGACGCTCGCACGCGTGCAGCACCGTTACGTCGGTGCTGTCGTGGTGGCGCAGCTCACCCGTGCACACGTTGACGGTGATGGTGCGCTGGTGCACGCCGCACGGCGTCGACAGGCACACCTGCCGGTCGGAGAGCCAGCAGTCGGTCGGCAGCCGCTGCAGATAGAGGCCGGCGTAGCCGTCCTTCGGCACGTCCACCAGGTCAAGCACCACCGAGCTGGGGCCGCCATCCAGGTGGCGCCGCATAAGGCGCGCGCCGGCGTGGTGCGGCCCGCCGGCGGCCGACTCCAGCCAGAGCACGGTGCTGCCGTCTGGCGAGACGCGTGGTGAGCGGCACGACAGCGCCCCGTCGCCGCTCAGGCGCCTTCCCACGCCGCCCGACAGCGACAGCTCACGCACGTGCGACGCCCGGTTGGTGCAGTAGATGAGGCCCAGCCGGCGCGGCGTGTTCTCCCAGGCGACGGCGACCACGGTGATGGCGCCCTGGTAGCAGCGCCAGCGCGCCTGACCCAGCGACACGTCATCATCCGGCGCAAGCACGCTGAGCGCCGCCGAGCGCACGTCCAGTACGACCACGACGGGCCAGTGCTGGCCAGTGAGCTGCTCGCCCCAGTCCTCGTACCAGCGGCTCTCGGCGCCTCTCTCCGCGCCCGCCTTAGCGTTGTCGTCGAAGAAGGACGTCGCCGGCGGCCGCCGCCTCTCCGCCACGTACAGCAGCTGATTCTCGTCCGGACTCCACTGGAACGAGCTGAAGTCGCCGCTGGCGCAGATCGGGCCGTGCTTGTCCATGGCGGCGAGGTCGAACACGTGCGACAGATGGTTGTCCGACCAAATGTCCAACAGCCACTGGTCCTTCTTTCCGTCGCCACCCTTCTTCCGGAAGACGGCTTTCCGTTTCTGAGACGGTGAATAGCAGACGACATTGTCTTGCCCGATTGGGTGGGGTGGCAACTCATACACTGGCTTCAATGTGGCCGCGTCCAGAACGAACGTTCTTTCAAACTTAACTGATTCTGCAGTCTCCACCAAACTTTGGGACCACATTGTTTGCAGCTTGATGAAGTCCCCATCTTCACTCGAAGAAACAGTTGCTTGTTGCAAATCGGGGATCTTCGTTAAGACACGAGTCCTTTTGACGATGGCTTCCAATAGAGGTGACATATTGCCTGCAAAAAAAAATGCTATTGAGAGACATCTGATTTCGGTGGCCAGCAGCAGTTGCTTCTTTAAACCAGTAATACCACTTACAGCAGTTTAAAGACCTACATAATGAAACCATGGCATTCTCCCAGAAATAGACACCTATGCCTGAGTTACAGAGTACGGCAAGCCATCTCTTTTCCAGAATACCCCATGACCTAAAATACGGTTACAGCCAATTGTTAGGTAGAGCCTATGCAGTCCTCCTTTTCAAATATTATACAAAACCATGCTCAAAGCCCTTCACATGGATTTCAAAAGATGCCCCATATGGCCAGGAACAGTAACTATACATTTCTGCACAGCAGGTCCCATATTGTTGGTAGCTAATGTCCTGCATTAGTATATTTGATCTGCATGACCCACAATGGAGATATGGGTGTGGGTGACCACAATGTTTATGGCAGCTCCACCTGTACAGGCTAGCCACAGACTGCAGTTAGCTGACCCATGCCATATTATTGGGAAACAATATGGGATGCAGTACCTGTTCTTAACTTGGTGCCCTATCCCAGGACATTTTCCAGCTACTCACATAGACACACACAACCACACATATACAACATATACAACAACAATGCACAGGCAACATTTGCTTTGGCACCATTGGATCTGGCCAAAAGCATTTGATATCAGGGTGCCTGTGGTGGTGAGAATGT
>NW_023597054.1:53887285-53929797 GCF_011947565.3 Pollicipes pollicipes | reverse complement strand
TGCAACTTCTTCATTCTCCCAGTCAAAAGTGTGCTTTGGAAAGTTTTTGGGGTGTCATCTCAAATCATTGTCAATGACAAAGATCTGTCTGTTATCTTATTATCTCGATGTAATAACCACCATCCCTGTGTGTCTATTACTCTGTCCAGTAAGAAATGTAATGAATGGCTGGGTGTGCCACCTTTGCTGGACTTTCTGAAACAGCAAGCTGATATATTGCAAGTCTTTGAAAGGAGTCAAAATGAAAGTGTGAAAGATGCCAAAGTGTGTGGAATGAAAATTGGTGATTGGCAGCAATTAAAAGAAACCTGCATTTTTAGAAGGATACAGAAAATTTTGCCTTGTGCATTAGGCAAGGTATTATAAATAAAGTCACTGCAATCCATGACTATTTGAACAGCATATGGCATAAGTATAGATGGAAATGTATAGAATCTGCTTGGTTTGCTCATGACAACCAACAGCACGTTATCTGAATTACTAGCTGCAATGGTCAGGATTATTCTGTGAATGATGTCAAATGGTACATTTTTAGATTTGGACCACCCAGGGATTCATTGTTCCACACAGTCTGTTTGTTTGCATGTTCCTTTGCCTTACTGGCTGCCATGCTGTATACACGCCGATCGCCACGATCCGACAGCGGCGAAGGGTCCGAAGGGGCCGGGACGGCCCGCGTGCCGGGGGGGCCAGGCCTTTGGTGCTGCCCCCTACCGGCCGGCCGGTCGGACGGCCGGCCGGCCGGCCGGCAGGGGGCCGGCGCCACTCAGTCAGTGACTGCCGCGCGGCGCGACTGCCGCCAGTGCTTCCTCCGTCCTTGCTCCGTCCGCCTCGACCGCACCGTCAGACAACATGTTGGAGTGTGAAGAATGTGAGTGGTGTGACCTGCTGACGTGAGGCCCGGGCCGGGGCCGGGGTGCTGTCATATCACCGTACGCGGCATGGCTGGCGGACTGCTGTCATGCCGCCGTACGCGGCATGGGCTGGCTCTGAGCTCTCGCCGTATGCGTGGTGGTGGAAACATTCTATGATGTGTGTGTGCGGGGAGAGGTGAAGTATTTCTAAAAAAAACATGTTGAGCGGCATCGTGATCCGTGATGTGGATTCTCAGATGTTTACCTTCGATGCTCGCGCCACCAGGTCTCCCTGAGTCTCACTGCCTTATTCAGGTTTACTCGTCACATCAGCGTGCTCTGGTCCTCGCAATCAGTGACATTTCATTTCACGTTTCTTGATGGGATAGCATCGGCGTAATAGCGCAAGCGGTTGTTAGGCTGCTTGCTTTGTGCATTAAGTGCGTTTTACGAGAGTTGATGTCATGGGGTTGTCTGAACTTAAACGTAGCTTTTTTGTAGGACCTTGGGTGATGAATTCGTTGTTGAATAGCTACCAGCAATGGACGGAGGCTCCGGAGCTTTACCCGATTTCCATTCAATAGCCGGCGCTTCGCTCATTAGCTCAGTAATTTTGTCACATAGTGGCGCTTAGCCGGCCACTTTGACGTGCAGTTATGATGTCGCTCTAGCTTTGCGGTGGTTCGGGGGGGGGGGGGGTGGGTGTTGGATGGGGGGGGGGTGATCGTAAAAGTAAGGAGCATTTCAGCATTGGAAAAAGTTCCGCCCAATGGTGTGCTTTTGGGCTTCTGGCAGCAATGCCGCCTTAAATATGGGAGACTATCCGCTGCGCGTGGGGCAGATGTGCCGTTGACGCAGGACTGCGCGTGGGGCAGGTGTGCCGTTGGCGCAGGACTGCGTGTGGGACAGATGTGCCTTTGGTGCAGGACTGCGCGCCTGGTGCCCGGTGACCCAGGTCACCGTCTCCGGCTGTAGACACCGAGGAGGCAGGCTGTGCCACGCTTTTTTCAGTTTGGGCGGTTTTTGGCGACGCATCAAGGGCGGTGTTAGTGTTTCACAGTCGCCATCACGTACGGCCTTTTTAAAAGTGAGAGGTTCTTAAGATATGGCGAGCTTGACCTTTCCTTTTTGCATGTTACATGTCGTTTGTGTATTGCAGGAAAGTTTTGTCCGATCATTAAATCTTCTATTCGGCTTCAACGTTGTGAATGGTTGCGCTTGCCCGATTTTCCTCCTCATCCGAGCAGTCGCGTTGGCCACGCATTGTCCGGCCATACTGCTGTCGCCACCAGCACCAGGGGAAGGACGAGTCAGTGCACCTTGCAGGGCCGGTTGCATACGTTGCATAAATTACGAATGGTGGGTGCGCCTCTTGCATGGGCAGGTCCTAATTTTGGAGTGGTCCCTTCCAGAGGAGCTCCAATATCTGATTGTGGTTGGGCTGCATGTCAACGTTTGTGAATGCTAGCGTCATTAAAGCCGCAGCTCTGCGCTCGAAGCCGCCAAGTGAAACTAACCGGCGTGTGGAGACTAAACCTGAGGTAAAGAAAATGATACAGATGTTTTCAGACGAAGAAATAATGGTCCTCGTCATCCAGCCATTGATACCAGAGTGTCTGAAAGGTCTACATTTGAGTTTTCCGGTAGCTCTCAGGGTACTACTCTGAAAAGGCGGAGACAAACACTGGGAGCAAGGCTCCCAAAAAGATCCAGAAGTCTACCAATAACCAAAGCATGTTTTTACGGCCCAACCCGACCCATTGCCGAGCTACTAGAATAGTGTCCAAAAGGATTTGGGAGTTATGACGGGAGACAGTGGCGGCTGGGGATGAAGGATTGGGGCCGGGGAGATCAGAGTGGTGGCTGATGGGGAGGGAAGTGGGATCTGAAGAAAGGAAATTTATGTCTAGGGAAACGAAAATAACGTCAGTAGACGGGAATAATGTCTGGGTAGATGAATGTAGCCGCCGGGGAGACAACAGTAGCGGCTGGGAGGAGATGAGAGGCAGTGGCTGAGTAAGCGATGATGACAGATGGGGGACGGAAGCGGCGGCCGGGACGATCGGTGAGCGATGGCTGGACGCCGGCGGCCGCCTGCCGTCCCTGGGCGCCATGATCGCCGCTGTGGGCTGCTGTGGCTGACACCGAGCGTTCGCCGCAGACGGCCAGATGTCGACGGGCGCCCGCAAGGTGTCGTTCGACGGCGGCGTGAAGGCGGAGCAGGACTCGACCGTCGGCGTGTCGGCCACGGCAGAGCCGCCTCTGCCGCGGGTGAGTACCGCACCGCCGCTCTCGTCACACGCGCACCGGCTGCATCCGACGCGGTCGGCGAACAACGGCTGGCGGTTGGCACACTGACGAGCGTCGCAGGAACCGCGACGACAGCTGTGGCGGACGGGGATAACGGGCTTGAGCCGACCCGGATGGTCGAGCTGAGCTGTCGAAACCCTGGCAATGAAGGGGGAGGGGCGTGCCAAGACGTGAGATGTGAAAAGCCGCGAGATCACTACGGGTTTGGTATGGAGGAGAGAATCCTTGAGCACGTGTCCAGTATTGGGCGTGCCCTCTTTTTTCGGAGTCGAGTACTGAGATCGCACTGAGCGGGAATGTATGGTCTTCGCGGACGGCTGCTGCTGCGCTCGGATGGCTACAGCCGGGCGGTCGCCAGGGACGTGGCGCGCCGCTGGGCACGGTCACAGTATGCAGGGCAGTGAGTGACGCCACCCTCGGGGCGCCGCCATGATCAGCACTGGCCCGGTGTCGTGGCGGGCTAGCGGCCGGTTGCCAGGCGAGCGCGTCTGCCGTGACCTCGCCGCCGCCGCCGCCGCCGCCGCCGCCGCCGCCGGCTGAGGCCGAGGAACGGCACCTGATCGCCGCGGCCGACCGGCGTCGCCGCTACTGCCGAACGTGACCGGTGTCGCCGCTACTGCCAAGTGTGGCCGTTGTCGCAGGTGCTGCCGAGCGTGGCCGGTGTCGCAGGTACTGCCGAACGTGGCCGGTGTCGCCGGTACTGCCAAGTGTGGCCGTTGTCGCAGGTACTGCCGAGCGTGGCCGGTGTCGCAGGTACTGCCGAGCGTGGCCGGTGTCGCAGGTACTGCTGAGCGTGGCCGGTGTCGCAGGTACTGCCGAGCGTGGCTGGTGTCGCAGGTACTGCCGAGCGTGGCCGGTGTTACCGGTATTGCCGAGCGTGGCCGGTGTCGCCGACACGGCCGAGCGTGGCCGGTGTCGCAGGTACTGCCGATCGTGGCCGGTGTTACCGGTATTGCCGAGCGTGGCCGGTGTCGCCGACACGGCCGAGCGTGGCCGGTGTCGCAGGTATTGCCGAGCGTGGCCGGTGTTACCGGTATTGCCGAGCGTGGCCGGTGTCGCCGACACGGCCGAGCGTGGCCGGTGTCGCAGGTACTGCCGAGCGTGGCCGGTGTTACCGGTATTGCCGAGCGTGGCCGGTATCACCGGCGCGGCCGAGCGTCGCGTGTCGTCCGTTTTCCGCACCGTGTCAGTCGACTGACGAGTACCCTTCACGGGCGCCTGTGGGGACTTTTTTGTCTGCTTAAGGAGCGGGAAATGGGCGCTCGCCAAGCGCGTGCGGTGCTGCGCGGGTACTTTTGCTTGAGTTGGTCGGCGCCGCCGACTCGCGGCGCGTGTTCGGTGACGGGGTGGCGGCGGCGTCCGTTACGCGGACCCGAGCGTGTTGACGTAACTGACTCACAGCCCAGTCGGAATGCCAGGCTGGATAATTGAGAACTCATGGCAAAAAGTCACCGTGAACATGCTAAATGTCAGGACTTTCACAGACTCCGTACGACGATACGCTGCCAGGGATCGACTGTAACATTGCACTGATTATTTATCGCGATGTGGAACCGAATCGGCCGGAATAGACGGGTTTTGTCGCCGAGATGTTTTATGTCTGGATTCGGCGAAAAAGTTGCAAACAGATATTTTTGCTTCGCAGTGCCCCACGAATTTTCGTCTTTTTCACTTATCCAACCCTAAAATCAGATGTCGTGGAATCCGCGCGTTGCGTGTTGCATGTGATGAACCGGTTAGTATTTCCACTGACCACATAGAGTTGAAGGAATGAAACCATTGTTTCATGGCAAACCCGTTCCCGCTCCTCTTTTCCGTGCGCGTCCAGGCGGCCATTTTTGTAACATTGAATCATGACTTTGTGAGGAAAGGTGAGGTAAACTGTGTCGCCAAAGCAACGTCACATTACTCTTGATTGGTGTAATTTATATTTGAATGAACAATGTCACAGTGCAGTCACGTTTAGGTTCTTTGTTAGCGTTTTTCACCATTTCGTTCAGTGCACTTCAGCAATATGTCAAATGGATTATATATTAAAACTTGCAAAGTTTACATTCCCAAAAAGGCGAACCAAGGCGAACAAAATGAACCATTTCGCGCAAATCTAAATTCTTAATGTTTTCGCGTTCGTGTGTTTCGTTTTTTCTCAGTCAGCACCTAGTGTGCTCCTATGCGCAGTTTATTTCTAAGTGTTTATGTAACATACTTACCCCGCGAATGTTTACACAAACAGTCATGGAGCGGAAGAAGCCGGAACACGAATGTAGAGATTTTGGGGACACTGGCAAAGCGATTTCGCTAATTGAAAACGGTTGACAGTGGTAGAGGTCACCGTTTTTACAAATGATGATTGGCATTGAGCCCCTGGTTTTCGGCACTGAGTTAGGTGATCGTGGTTTGATAATGATAGAAAATCGACCTCCAGTATACCAGTAGGTACAGGTAAATCGGCGCTATCAAGGAAGAAATGGCTACATTGACTCTAGTCAACATTTCAGGTTGTGCTCAGGGCCACGAATCAGTGAGCACCGCTTGAAACGTTGAGTGTAGCCAATGTTGCCAAGGGTACCTTGATTCCGTCGTGAATACTGCTACCTCCAACTATATTGAAGGGTGATTGCTGTCAAAATATGATCTTCCAACTCACAATAATTCATTTAGATAACGCGTACAGGTATTGGGATGAAGTGGGCCATCACTAGTTCACTCCGACATTTAGCAAAAGCATCTATGGAGGGCAGCACGGCAGATATGGCTGTCATCCTCTAATGTGACATTATTGCGACTTCGTCGACTACTGACACCAAATTAATGATAGCTCAGACCGGCATGGTCTGTATTGCTCATCCGTTCCTCAAGTTCATAACATTTTTTGTATGCTATATTTCTCCAGAGCTCTGCAGCACTTTTTACTGAACTTGTCGCCATGTACCAGAATACGACGGTTTAGGAGCGATTGGCATAGCATTGCACCAGTTCCAGTGGGAACACCCACCGGGCCGAGAGGCGTTCCGCAGCCCATTTTACCTCGCATCTTCGTATGCATAGAGTGGGCACGTTTCACTCCGCGAATAGTCGTAAAGGAAAGGACTGGGATCGTTAACATGAAAGGAAACAATTTGTCATAAATGTTACAGGAGATTATTTCTTGTCTGTGATGTGTTCCATCGGGTATCGCATCACATCAAGAGTGCTTTTACAGATGGTCCTTGTTGTTGAGCCTCTAGTTTTTGGCATTGAATCGATTGATCGTGTTTTGATAATCAGAAATCGACCTTCAGTGTGCCAGTAGGTACTGGTAAATCGACGCTATCAAGGAAGAAATAGCTATGTGAAATGGCCGGCTCGCCATTTGTGAGTGAGATAGGAGGGTGACGGAACACACAGCTTTTTTAAAAGAATGAGGCCGACGTAAAACAGAAGCATAAGCAACCACACATGTCGGTAAAGGTGATGTGGCCTTGTCGTACGCGGCTGCTTGAGGCAGCTATAACCAAGCGCTTTAACTTCCAATGATCGCCCGTCAAGTTACAACCTTTGTTCTCTCACAGGCATAGTAGCACGGATGCGCGGTACCGATCACGTGGTATTCTGTTTTCTCTCAACACCGTTGGTCTTGAAAAGGTGAACGCGCCATGCCAATAAGCAGTCAGCCTGCAATAATCAATGACGAAATTCACATTTCATATATGTAGGGTTCATGACGCATCATGGGTGTTCGCTAAGCCGACAGCGCCGGGTTAAAAGGAGCAGCAAGTCTTGAAGGGCTATTTTAGGGGGATCACTTATTTCTTTGTAAACGGATGAAAGCTTGCAAACCGGATTTGTAAACGGATGGAGACATTGTGAAGATCCAGTAATTGCATGGACCACCCGACTGTTGCTCTCAGCGAGTTTCCCTGCGGAGCACAATGAATGGTCCGGCCCTAGCCTACCCGTGCTTAAAAGCGATAGCTAAAAACTACATCCCCGCGTAGTTTGCTTCCGGTGTGCTCCAAGCGCGAGCCGGGCCCGCTGGCGGTCCGTCTTAGAAAGAGACGCTCCGTTTTGTCGTCACCTCGTCACCAGAGGCGCTAGCCTTGCCCCTGGTGTGGTATAGGTGGCGCTGCCAGCGCTGGGCGACAGGTCCGCAGCCCGCCATTCGCTGACTGTGGTTCACCGGCCTTACGGCGGGCTGCCGCCTCACGGACCACGCGGCCCCGCCCCGAATGCCCACATCGGGCCCAATCTTCCTGTTACCGGGCGCGGTTCGGAGCCGGCTTTAGGTTCATTGTCAGTATCCGTGCCGGCATCCTGGACCGTCCCTGTCCCTGGTGTCCCGGACGCAGCGCTGTGGGCTATTGCCTCACGGCAGAGTGAGTGCCGTGCCCGGCGCTGGCTATTCGATGACCTTAACCCTCTTCAGCGACTGATTTACCATGTTGTTTACGGAGCTGGAATGTGATAGTGGTGATGCATTTCTGATCAGTTCAATCGGCACTTAATTTACAGAATGATGACCTGAACTTGTGCGGTAGACCAGACCGTGCACCACTCGCAGGCCAGCAGCACGGCCTGCAGGAGCTCTACGACGGCTGCTGGCATGGAATATTCAAGGCTGTAAGGCGCCTTTCATCGCCCCGTGAATAACAAAGCGACACCTAGTCATACCATGATCAGTATGCTGTGATCAGGGCGCCCGCGTCCGACGCCGCCGTGTTACCGGGTGGTACAGCGTCCTGACCTCACCATTGACGTGACCCTCGGGAGGGAGTCGGCCGCCTGCAGCGTCCCTGCCGCACCGCTGACGTGACCCTCGGGAGGGAGTCGGCCGCCTGCAGCATCCCGGCCGCACCGCTGACGTGACCCTCGGGAGGGAGTCGGCCGCCTGCAGCGTCCCGGCCGCACCGCTGACGTGACCCTCGGGAGGGAGCCGGCCGTCCGCAGCGTCCTGACCTCACCACTGACGTGACCCTCGGGAGGGAGCCGGCCGTCCACAGCGTCCCGGCCGCACCGCTGACGTGACCCTCGGGAGGGAGTCGGCCGTCCGCCCGGCCCTGCTGTCCCGCAGCCCCGGCACAGCCCTGCTTAATGCATGGACGGACGGGCGCCGGCGGGCTGTCCCGGGTGACGGCAGCGGCGCCAGAGGCTCACGGCTGATCCCAGCAGACTCGGAAGCAGCTGATTAGACGGAACGTAGGCGGCGCCACCGGTTGGGCTGTCTGAGTGAACACACCCTTTGCTCACCTTGAAGTGTTAGCAAGGTCCTCGAAATCCACGATAGGTCAAGTGTACGCGGTCTGCGGCGGTGACCCGGTCAGGACACCGGCCAACGTAATGCCGAAGGGATGGAGAGAAGGCCCTAGTTTTGAAAACATCGGTTACGGTCGGGAATGGTGTTACCGCAGAGAGCCTTTATGCGAATGAGAGGAGGCCCAATGATGCGAGGACTGAGAATCCTAAGTGCATTGGAGACGAGACACGCTGAGAGGTCCACGTCATGACCTAGAGAAGGCACAGCCCCCGTGCTGTGAGCGGCTTGCGAGTTGGATGGCATCAAACCGCTCCTAGGAGGCGTCACCATGGACGAGAAGTGATCCCTTTAATGAAATGATTGTGTGTGGTTTTGTCAGAGGGCTAGAATACGACAGAAGATCGTGTCTGGCGGTTCGAAGACCCTAGCCATAAGCTGCAGGCTCTTACAGGGTTGAGCACCTTGGCTGGGCGGGAGACCCTCACCATGGCTGATATGGTCATGATGCGACAAGGCTGGAGGCCTCCTGCAAACTAAGAGGGTCTGTCGTGACTAGGAGGAGGTTCCTGTTGAGACTGGGAGAAAGTCCGTGGACTAGTTGAGGGGTGATGTCGGCACTATAGCAGTTGTGATCGCAGCTGTGTCCAGCTGTGTTATGAAACTATGTGCTCACGCGGGCTGTACTGAAATCGAACAGGCTGGCGCGGGCTTGATCATTCACGTCCATATTCATGTCCAAAAGTTGAGACGTGCTCCAGAAAAGTGACAGACTACTTTGTGCGTGGGAAAGCATAACCAACTTTGCCGTCGCTGGCGTTCCCACGAGATATACGCATGCATAATAAAGCGTGACATCTCGAAGCAGCTGCTAGTAAAATCCGGGTGATATGCAGACCCCTGCGAGACTGTGACTGTGAGACCCCTTTAACCCGAGGAGCCCTAGTTTTCGGTGGAGGCCTCCAATGAATGCGTCCCAGCCCACCCTCCAAGAACTTCGTGGCCGCTCACAGGCAGCGCCGCGTTCCACTGTGAGCGCGCGTCACTGCAGTGCTCCGTCACGGCCGTACCACCGCCCGGCGTCACCCGAGGGCAGAACAATGCCCCACGTGGTGGCCCCAGCCCCGCCGGCGGCCGGTGCGCGCCCACGCGCCGTCAGGCCCGGCTGACCGTGTGGCGCCGTCCGCCGACTGACGGCGTCGGCGTCCTCTCCACTGGAGTGTTTGTTCGCCGGCCGGCGCGATACGATATTGGTGTCTGGTGCGACTATCGGTCGGCCGGGCTCGGGTTCCGGACCCTGCGGTCGGCCGGGATCGCGTTCAGTGCACGTTGACGCCGTGTCCGACGCTGACGCCATGGCCACCCGCGCTTGTCCGCCGCCGGCGAGGAGGACGAGACGGCCCGTTTCCTGTCGGAGGTGCGCGATCGGCCGGGCGTCACCTTTTGCGACACGGCCGAGCGGCAGAACGACGTGAACCGCTTCCGCCAGCTGTCCTCCGATCGACGCACGCGCAAGGTGAGCGGCGCACGCGCGAGGAGCGGCGGTGCTGGCGGCAGCGACGGCCACAAGCGCTGAGGCACAGCGAGAGTGGCGCCGGTTGGTGGTTGGTCTGGGAAAGGCGCTGTAGGCTACTGTGAAAAGATAATGCCAATAACGCAGGCTAGAGAAGCTTTGGTTTTCTTGTCCTCATCTCGCGAAAGTAACAAGAAAGCACTGTCCTGTATTTATACAAAATGTTCCGGGCTTTTCAGACGCTAGATACGGCTCTGAATATCAAGTTGAAAACCGCCCTCTGTGCCCTGCGATCATCACTGGGCAGAATAGTTTATAGGACTGGTCCTTTAGCTGACACCTCGGGAAGACCGTTTCGACATGCACTTTGCGACATGTACCGGATTGTGCATTTGCTGCAACACGTTTCGGCCTATGGCTGAACAGACCAGTGGTCGGAGGTGATCCACAGTTCGAATTGGTTAGTGGTTCAACAACAACTAACGGATCAACTGACATTCAAATGAGGTCAGCGAGTCTGAATTGGCATTTGCCCATGAGATGGGCGGGGAGGTAGGCGCCTTAGTCGATCGTCAACTGTGAAGCGCGGGAGTGTAGGAGCGAGGGCCCTGTTGACCTCGGTCTCTATAGGCACAGCATCGGGACCAGGGGAAAGTTGGCCACACAAGTCTATTCGTTGATCTGACCGGGAGGTCTGATGTTCATCAAGCTGGCCAGTTCAACACTTGAAGATAAACTCAGGGCTGTACTCGTATGTCGCTATTGTTTGCCATTAATCGTTTATCCTCGCCGTCAATCCCCACTCCATCACACATAAGCTGGCGGTTCAGGCCTAGGGCGTTCAACCCTGGCGAGTGGGGCGGCGCTGCGTCCTTAGCTCTGAGTGGCCGCACCTCAGATAGCCATCGCTGTTATCTGTTTAGCCAGCTTTGGGTAGCATGCACCACCCGTCACCACGGAATTGTTTAGATACATATCAGATAGATGCCTTTGAGAACCCTGTTAAGTCACGCAGCATTGTTGAATGAAGATGGGCCATCATGTTCGCTATCAGGAGATCATGCTCCAAGACAAGTCTATCTAACATGCTAGGTTCTCAGAGGAGGGGCAATCAACAAATTGTCAACACCAGCAGAGCTTCGCTAACAAAGCTTACGGAACAGCCTCGTGATAAGGGAACAGGCGGAATTAGATCAGCAAAGACTGCAACGCCTGAAATGAGTTAACGTGATTTAAGATAGTCGTCACACGCGCCTAAAATATTACCACTATCCTGTGATTTCTCCCCGAATGCATCTTCGTGGTCATGTGATTTCTGCTACAAGGTTTAAGTGGAAAACTTGACCCCTTTTCAAAGCACCCCAAATCGGGCGGTTGGGAGAGACAAACGGGGCGCCCCAGGGAATGCATGTCCGACATGATGGCTGGTACAATGCGGTGGGCTGGCGATGATTGGTGGCACGCGTGGTTGAACATCGTGCGTTGTCGACCTCCGCGCCGGGTTGGCGGCATTTAGCTTGTCATCACTGATTGTGAGCATGTAACACAGGATTTCGCGTGACAGAAGGAAACCAAGCTCTGACACGGCTGCCGGGGGGGGGGGGGGGGGGGCGGGGGGGAGCTGGGGTGCAGTTGGTGACGGCAGCTGTATTCGCCAAAGCTTGGGAATGCCTGGCCGAGGCACGTCCCGGGCTCGTCACCAGACTGCCAGCGTGTTGTATGGTGCTCCACCGGCCTGTGTCAGCACCACCGAGGTCCAGACCACTCGCGCTCGTCACCAGACTGCCGGCGTGCTGTATGAATTGCTCCACCGGCCTGGTGCGGCACCACCGGGGGCAGACCGCTCGCGCTCGCCTCCAGAACCGCCGGCGTGCTGAATGGGTGTGTGGCGCTCCACCGGCCTGGTGTCCGCACCACTGGGGATCAGACCGCTCGTCATCAGGCCGCTGGCGTGCTGTATGGCTGTATGGTGCTCCATCGCCGGGTTGTCGGCACCACTGGGGATCAGACCGCTCACCACCAGGCCACTGGCGTGCTGTATGGCTGTATGGTGCTCCACCGGCCGGGTGTCGGCACCACTGGGGATCAGACCGCTCACCACCAGGCCGCTGGCGTGCTGTATGGCTGTATGGTGCTCCACCGGCCGGGTGTCGGCACCACTGGGGATCAGACCGCTCACCACCAGGCCGCTGGCGTGCTGTATGGCTGTATGGTGCTCCACCGGCCGGGAGTCGGCACCACCGGGGTCCAGAGCGCTCGCGCTCGCCACCAGGCCGCTGGCGTGCTGTATGGCTGTATGGTGCTCCACCGGCCGGGTGTCGGCACCACTGGGGATCAGACCGCTCGTCACCAGGCCGCTGGCGTGCTGTATGGCTGTATGGTGCTCCACCGGCCGGGTGTCGGCACCACTGGGGATCAGACCGCTTGTCACCAGGCCGCTGGCGTGCTGTATGGCTGTATGGTGCCCCACCGGCCGGGTGTCGGCACCACCGGGGATCAGACCGCTCGTCACCAGACCGCTGGCGAGCTGTATGGCTGTATGGCGCTCCACCGTCCGGGTGTCGACACCACTGGGGATCAGACCGCTCGCCACCAGGCCGCTGGCGTGCTGTATGGCTGTATGATGCTCCACCGACCGGGTGTCGGCACCACTGGGGATCAGACCGCTCGTCACCAGACCGCTGGCTTGCTGTATGGCTGTATGGTGCTCCACCGGCCGGGAGTCGGCACCACCGGGATCAGACCGCTCGTCACCAGGCCGCTGGCGTGCTGTATGGCTGTATGGTGCTCCACCGGCCGGGTGTCGGCACCACCGGGATCAGACCGCTCGTCACCAGGCCGCTGGCGTGCTGTATGGCTGTATGGTGCTCCACCGGCCGGGTGTCCGCACCAGTGGGGATCAGACCGCTCGTCACCAGGCCGCTGGCGTGCTATATGGCTGTATGGTGCTCCACCGGCCGGGTGTCGGCACCACTGGGGATCAGGCCGCTCGTCACCAGGCCGCGCCCCACCGGTGCCCGGCGGGCACCGGGTGCGAGTACCGCTGCTTCCAGATGTAGGTGGTTTCAGTAGGTCCCATGAGGTGGGGCATATAGACTGTATGGGAGTGTCCCAAAATTTATGTGGGGTTTTGAACGGAAAACAGCCATATCGAAGATCATTCTGTGCAGTTCACAACCCTGCCCTTAAGGCCTAAACCCCCCCTAGTTTCTAAGCTACACACCTGTGAATCTATGCAGACTATTTCAAAGCCACCGAGGCACCCATGACTGTAAAATGCGTCATCCGAATCCTGTGAGTCCATTGGTCATGCAGGGATCAAGACCAACGCAAGTATAACTGCTGAGTCGTTGATATTTGGCGTTCGTGAGCACGATTTCCAGAAAAAACGGCCGCCAATTGGCTCTCAGCCGATGTTGTGCAAAGTACGATGACGCAATCACACAATGATATATTTAAGCATATTTACCAAACAAAGAGATTGTGTTGTCAAGAGCAGCCTTGTCCACCTAAGAGTATACCAATAGTTGTAAGTGAGCGTATTTCATCTCATCTAATGCCTTCTCCAATATGCTTAAATGGGCAACATTCCCCGTAACGGCGGCAACAACCTGAGCGTCTTACAACATGCTGACGCGATGGAAGCTCAAGCACGAATCATAAATGCATATACTTACGTAATACGCACAACATTATTGTAATGTCTTGTAGTTGAATACGCCCATGCATGGAACATGCATTCATGCCCATTCTTGACCATGCATGCGTGCCGTAAATGTCCATACGTGGACATATAGTGAGGCGGAGGCGATTCTTTCCATGGCCGCGGAAAGAACCGTCTCCGTATCGCGTGCCACGGCTTGCTGCATACAGCATATCCCGTCTCTATGGTCTCTTGCTCGGGACTTGCTTGGTCCTGCTCGATAACGATAATTTGGTTATGTCGTGTCGCAAAACAACAGCAATGATTGATTCAATACCTTGAAGTTTTTGTACTCGTGGCACAGTAAACGGGCTTATCGGTACTGGCAGGTCAAGTTGCAGCATTACAGAACCGACGCCGACGCTCCAAGCTTTCTAGATAAGGACAAATGGTTGCCACCACAGCGCTTATTGCGCAGGAGCAAAAACGAGCATCGCAAAAGCTACGTACGAACTGCGGTTGAGACATATCAGAGAGGGGCCGAACAGGCGCGGGAAATATCTTTCAGGAAACGTTACAATCCTCATAGTGTCCCATAAACTGTCGTAAACCTTCGACCAATTATTCGCTGATACCCTGGCACACAACCCACGGAAGGGAGCAGCCCAGGTGGAGGAAAAACGGAAAGAGCTCCAAAGAAGGCCGCTATAAGTATGCACGCACCGTAGCAAAAAATGAATGACAACGAAACCCAAAAGAAGTCACTTTGGCACAAAAGAACAACGAGAGGTCCCTGGAGAGCCTGTCAGAATGATGCGCCCTGGAGAGGGTGGAAACTCCCTCTCCTCCCTCCCTCATAACCCCAGCTTTGGCTGATCTATGGCTCCAGCTATGGGCGAGGCGACCCCGGAGAGCCAGTCAGATTGGTGCACCATGGAGAGGGTGGAAACTCCCTCTCCTCCCTCCCTCATAACACCAGCTCTGGCTGACCCATGGCTCCAGCTACGGATGAGGGGACCCTGGAAATCCTGTCAGATTGGTGCGCTCTGGAGAAGGTGTATTCTACTCTCTCCGTCCTAACCCGAGCTATGGCCGATCTATGGCTCCAGCTATGGAACGAGAGGGGCCTGGAGAGCCGGTCAGATTGGTGCGCCCTGGAGAGGGTGAATTCTCCTGTCTCCGTTCTAACCCCAGCTATGACTGATCCCGTGGACGCTAGCGCCGCGAATTTTTGGAATAATTTTATCTGGATGTGCTTGTGTTGTCTTTAATGCTTTCGAATTATGCTCTCTTATGCGCCATATCACGGCAGTTATAGCTCGAGGAGTGCCTTGTTAAGCATGGCCTCTTATGCGCCATATCACGATGGCCATAGCTCGATCAGGCATGGGTTGAACGAGGCCAGGAATGGAAATGCTTATAGAAATCCAGGACTAGATGCTGAAAAGGCAGGAACACATGCTGATAGAAATGCTGAATAGAAGTGCTGCTGCCCGTCAGCAATTACAACCGAAAATATGAAATGTCAGGGACATCAGCACTTTTGCGACGGAAATAAATTTAAACTAGCGTGTCAATGTACAGCTGTCGCGTAGTGCTTGCTATTTATGACGTCATTGCTGATATTTTGAGCCAACCGAGGCGAGATTGGACCCTGATCGGTGTTATCAAATGCCGGGTGAATTGGGAAAGTCTGTAATGATTTCCCGGCACGGGTCACTGATAAAAAATGAATTCTGTGAGGTGTGCGCGCACACACATGTCTGAAGTCACAGCCGCATGGTATGTTTAATGTCTGAAGTGGACCTTAGTGAAGGGTCCGTCTAGCGGCAAACCCTTCCCGCGCTGAGCATTAGAAGTCCTCGCTCCGTAAACACTCAGCTCCATTAGGTGGCGGCTGTACCGAGCCGGAGACGCCCGTTCGTCGGTGCGGCCTGCCGATGATGGCGGTGAACGGGTGTTAGACTTTGTAAAACTGGAACTAAAGTAGTTGTTTATTTTAATATTGGTGTTAGTTAAAAAAACGAAGCAAAATAAAACGGGCTTAGATCTGCAGCCCTTTATTCCAGTGCGCGTGTTAAGGGTTGTTTTTGTTTTTATGTTTGTTTATATGCGGACAATTCGTGGTTTACTGTCCAATTACGCGTTGTCTTCCCCATGGCCAGTGGTTGGCTACTTACTTTGCGACGTTCAATATCGGAGTTCTAACTTCGCTCTTTCGGCATGTCGGTACGCTGTGCGGTAAGGGTATTACGGTCGTCTTCACGACATAACGCTGCTTGGCAGCGGGAGCTGTGACCAAAAGTGTTAAAACGGCGAAATTCCATCCTGCCACTTATAATGGACGATTTGTAGCCCTAAGCTGGTTCTCATTTAATTACGAGTTGAGGTGAGAAAGACGGTGGTTGACACTTTGTGGTTGGAGCGCAATCCATTGAAGATTTCTCCTCGCTGTTTACGAGCGGCGCGATCCACCCATTGCGGGGCCTGCGTGTTTGGCACCTTATGTAACCCGACCGACAACCGCTTACGTAAGGCCTGCCTCCGGGGAAGCGGAGGGCGATGCTGGTGGACCGTGAGCCGCGAGGCCGCGCCCCCGGGGCTGACATTGGCCGACCCAGGACGTGACGGGCACGAGCGGCGAGTTCGTCACACACGCGGGCGCGCGGTCCCGCCCTGCCGCCCGAGCCGCCGTCTGCCCCCCCCCCCCCCCCCCCCCCAGCCGGCCTGGTCCACGCACTCGGCGCCAGCAATAAACACTTGCATGGACACTGGGCACCGTGGGTCGTCCCAGCGCGGTCTGGCCAGCACCGAGCCCGGCAGAGGCTCGGGACCCACGTGTTTCCCCGGCCACCTCTGGCGAAGGACTGAGAGGCGGCCCGAACCGTCCCGCCTGCCGTCTGTCGGCAGGTCGACCACTTCGTGCTGATAAACACGTGGGTGCAACCGAGCCGATACTGAAAGTGTTCTGTAGCAAGTAACGGTGTGCGGCAAGTAACAAGTGCGGCACGTCTTATGGGTATTGGACTGGTTTTCACCGTCCCACGAGCTATAAACCGTCTGATTCATTTGTGCTTCTAAGATTTTGTGCTCCAAGTCCCCCACAACGTGGGAAGTACTTTATTTCTTCAGTTCTTCACTCCCTGAGCGTGCCCTCATTTGGTACCGTTTTTATACAAACCTTTGTTGGTTCCATGGGTAGGGTTCGCGAACCAGCAACCATTTATTTGGAGTTCGTATCGAGCGGCATTCTGCAACTGTAGAGATGGACTATGTTGCCTAGTGCGTACAGTGTTTACTTGGTTACCCACTGATTCCTGAGGTAATGAGTGTTGCCGCTTCCGTTACTTGTTTTTCATGACTTTGTTTCCGGTGCGTTAAAACCTGCTGCACCGCGTATGGGTGCTCAAGGATTATTTCGATAGCCCTTGTATCTTACTCCTTAGCCCGGGTGCGTCGCCCTCCAAACCAAACCATCGCCTGCGGTATTCCATTCTGGACAGCGGACCGTATCTCCGTAATAGAGGGTCAATGGAAGTTCTCCCAAATTTGGTGGTTCGATGGCGATTTGTTGATTTCTCTTTCCAGTCAACGCCGCTTGGGCCAATGCTAAATTTTCGGAAGATTTGAGAGAGGAGACGAGCCCGCTGACGCCCCTCGTTCCCGCGTCCCCACCGGCATTGGCCACTGCAGGCTGTGTCCGGGTGCTGATATGAGTGACGGTGACCTAGCTGACCGAACTCGGATGCAAGACCGTAGCGCTTCGGCAGCCTCCCGAACTGGCGCGTTCTGCCGCCAAAACGCGGCAAGCACTTGGGGAACGGTCCGCCGCTAGTTCCTGGAAGGCTCTATTGCCGCTAATGGGGAGACCACCGGCGCCGTAATCGCCATATTGACCAGGAGCCTGTCGGCGCCGTGCCTAGCAAGTTCGAGCTGGCTTGTTTGCTCAAGATAGATACTCCTGATATGATTCGTATATATCCGCCGTCATCAGCGCAGCATGTGCCGAGCACTCCGTGATCACTTTTAGAGGCACGACGTGCTACAAACGCTGTAAAACATCGTTTCGTGTGATTAGGGCGAAGTCTTGTCACAGTTGGGTGACGTCAGTCCCTGCCGCGTCCATCAAATGTCAGAAGTGGGCGGGCTTGGTCTTGCGCCGTCCTCTGTCTTCGGTAGTCCTGAGCCAGCCCGTTACGCAGTTATGAGTGAGCAGACTGCACGGCGCCGATCCGATCCCCCCATATTTTGACCTCTCCTTTCCGTTCTGCCTTTCTATACCTCTTGCTTCTCGCCGCTACGTTTGGTCCATGGAACCGATTTACGTGATACAAATCTGAACCCCCGTTTTCGACATAAGCGGGGCGTCGGACGTCACCCCTGCTCGCGACACGGCGCTCAGAGCGAGTGTCAGCGGTCCTGACACAGCTCGTCACTGTCGAACGGTCGCCTCCGTAGGGTGTCCGAACCAGAACAGTCAGAAAGCCAGGCCTGGAGCTGGGATGGCAAGCCGCGCTGCCGGACCGCGGACGCGTCCGGCGACTTCACCCGCCGCTCAGCGGTCTGGTGCAGCGCGCACCGGGGTACGGTACCTCTCCCCACAGCTGCACGGACGGGCCACGGACGCGTCCGGCGACTTCACCCGCCGCTCAGCGGTCTGGTGCAGCGCGCACCGGGGTATGGTACCTCTCCCCACAGCTGCACGGACGGGCCACGGACGCGTCCGGCGACTTCACCCGCCGCTCAGCGGTCTGGTGCAGCGTGCACCGGGGCACGGTACCTCTCCCCACAGCTGCACTGGCGAGCCGCGGACGCGTCTGGCGACTTCACCCGCCGCTCAGCGGTCTGGTGCAGCGCGCACTGGGGTACAGTACCCGTCCCCAGAGCCGAGGATATTTCGCCCACTGCGACCTGGAGCGGGGAGGGGGGGGGAAGAGGGCTAAGGTACCGCCTAGACGTGAGGATGGGATGGGAGGGGAAACCGTCTGATTTTTCATGATCTTGTCCTGGAAAGGAGAAAAAGTCAAACGACCAATACCACCCAGGGGTTCGTCGACATTTGCCACCCAGCCGGTGACATCACAGGGAGCAAAATACCATAAAATTGCCAAAATATTCGCACTGCTCCAGGGCCCTCTAACACCCGTAATATTGGGCATTCAGTTTTGGAACTTCTCCAAACGAAAGCATCTGCTCTTTTCTGTCGAAACCATACCACAAAACTATGGTGAGAAATATGGCAGGTCAAGGTGCGGTCACTTCAGTGTTTGTTAATTTTGCTATTGCTCGGTCTCACGGGACTTGTAGTGGAAGTTGTTTTGAAGCGTGGGAGTTGTTCCGACCTAGTTATCACGGGTGGACAACACGAATTCTTGAAGCTCGACACTTACAGGCTGGCATCACATGACCTCTCATGGGGATCTGCTGTGACCCCGTATATATTAGGACTGATCCTGACTGGCATGCTTCTTTGTTGTCTCAAATGTGCGTCGGATGAAAACGATGCAAAAAAGAAATGGAACCGTGGATTTCTGCATGAAGAAGAAAAAAGAACTGAGATACTTTGCTAATTATGTCAGCTGCGCAGCTTCATCATACTGATATTTGTCGCCAGAATGTGTCGAATTGATTATCTGACAGGGGTTCAAAATTATGTGGACGCACCTGAAACGGTTCGGCAGTGGCTCCAGAAGTTGGAATGGGATTTCCTTCAATGTTCATGTTAAAACAACTAACAGACAGCGTTATTTTTACTCTTTCCGTGCGGTTGCCGGCAAGGCACAATGCGGATGTGAAATTGCGCAATGACTTAAGACCGATGCTTACACAGATAAGCATTGCCTTGCATGGTGCTGTGATGTGGCTTTCCGTCTTGCTTCACCGAACGATGTACTGGATTCCTGCAAAGTTTGAAAGCTATCGTACCCATAAATAAACCACAAATAGCCTTGTCCGATCGGCGTTTGTTTCGGACGGATTGAATGTTGGCGCCTTCGGTCGCTCCAGCCGCAGCGCGGCGTCGGTCCGCTCCGACGCGGAGCCGTTTCCAACCGCCGGCGAGCCTTCGGGACCGTTCGGGTCGGGCGGCGCCGTGACCGGCACCCTGACGCCTCGGGCGGCGGCCTTGGCCACGCGCGCCGGGCTGGCGGCCGGCGCGGTGACTGCCTCCGGCCGCGCCCGGCCGTGACCAAGGTCGCGGCGGCGGGGGTGGCGCGCCACACCGCCGGCAGTCGTGCGGTGGCCCCATGAGCTCGGCGATCGGCTGGTACCTGCGCTCCACGTGCTGCCCGCGCTCCGTGTCGGCGCGCGCCATGGATCCTACGGCGCAGAAGGGCGGACAGGCGGTGCCGGGCTGGGCGTACCGGCTGGGCGGCGTCGCTGAGCCGGCCAAGGCGCTGCGTGCCTGGCCGGCAGAGCCGTGGGCCAGCTCGCTGGGCGTGCGCGGCGGCCGCGTCTGGCTGCCGTCGGCCGACCCGCTGACCTGGCCCCAGCCGGCGCCCCACGTCGGCCCTGGCGCCGCTGATGAGGCTGACCTGCAGGTGCGTGTGTGGTACCGACGGAGGCCGTGGGAGG
Source organism: Pollicipes pollicipes (assembly GCF_011947565.3). NCBI lineage: Eukaryota > Metazoa > Arthropoda > Thecostraca > Pollicipedomorpha > Pollicipedidae > Pollicipes > Pollicipes pollicipes. The sequence continues at coordinate 53,909,674 of NW_023597054.1, read as the reverse complement.
GACGCCGACGGCTGTCGGCGGGATCGGTGGGTGCTGGTGTGGGCCAGGTCGGCGGGATCGGCGGCAGAAGCGCCGCCCGGGGCGCCATGTGCAGGATCCGTCGGCGGTCCGGCGCCCCTCCATCGGGGGTCTCCCGGCTGGACTCACGGGAGCCGATCGTACCCGCCACTCCACCGTTCTCCTCGGGAAGTGGGCGGTCTCTGTAAGACAGTGCTGGCCTAGTGCTGGCCTGGTGCGCGTCTTCGCGAGATCAGGGTGTGAGAGTAGTCGGGAGCGCCCGTAGTGAGTGATCGGCATGGTTATCAAACGCCAGGCATGGATATGGCCGGCCGCTGGGATCCGTCTCTGTCATGCCGTGATCAGGCGCGCGTCTCCTACCTGCTGTAAAGCTGGGATCCGTCTCTGTCATGCCGTGATCAGGCGCGCGTCTCCTGCCTGCTGTAAAGCTGGGATCCGTCTCTGTCATGCCGTGATCAGGCGCGCGTCCCCTACCTGCTGCAAAGCTGGGATCCGTCTCTGTCATGCCGTGATCAGCCCCCCCCCCCCCTCCACCTGCCGTTAATAGCCTTGTCTGATCCTACCTGCCTCCTCTGCCCTGGCGCCATGACTGGCTGACCGGTACGATTGGCTTCATTATGGCTCGGTCGGTTTCGGTAGGGCGGGCCGTCAGACCGGGTCGTGTCGACAGTGGGGTCCGATTTATCTTCACCGCACCGTGACGTCTTGCAGTGAAGTCAGCCAACGGCCCGTAACTAATGTATAGGCGTTGCCATCACTTTTGTGCTTGAGCACGGATTCTTGTGACAATTAGCTCTTTTTTAGGTGGGGACTACGGCATGACACGCTCTTGCAAGCGAAATGTTGGAAAGCATACATCAACTTGTGCATGACTTGGATGCTGAAATCGACGATGTTTAACTAACAAAGCGTTTGGCGCGGACGAGCAGGGCCGCAAATCGATTACGCGGACACAGCCAGTTAACCCGTGACCACACAGCTAACACAACTTGCAGCTGCGCCTGGTGTTGATGTCGCCCGATCGTGGAGGCTGTGCGGTGCGCGCCCCCTGTAACACCCCGCCCCGCCGGCAGGACGCCAGGGTGGGCGGCCGGCCCCGCGGCCGCTACAGGAGCCGCTCGCTGTCGGCCTCCTCCAACGACAGCTACAGCTCAGGTCAGTGGCGACCCTGGGGCGGCACTGCCCGCCGGCCGGGGAGAGCCCAGCGGCAGAGGCGCTGCCCACCGGCTGGCCATCGCCCTCACACACCGGTGGCCGGTTGGGGAGAGCCCGGCGGCAGAGGCGCTGCTCACCGGCCGGCCCTCGCCCTCACACACTGGCGGCCGGCTGGGGCGAGCCCGGCGACACAGGCGCTGCCCACCGGCCGGCCCTCGCCCTCACACACCGCCGGCCGGCCGGGGCGAGCCCGGCGACGCAGGCGATGACCGGACGGCGTACTGCCCGTCAGCTGCGCCTGCTGAGGCCGTTTGGAGCTGGGGGCAGCCGATCGCAGTGGATCACAGCTAATGACCAATCAAGGCGGCCCGGCTTCCTCGCCTTTCGGCATGCCTGCTCAGCTAGATTTGGCGTGTTCAATGGCTTATGAAGGCTCTATTGTCCCCCGCCAGGCTGTAGGGGTGCTCCACTCGCATGGCCGGTGGCTGCTGAGACAGTCGCCCGCTGCCTTGGAAGTTGTCTGTCATTGCAAGGTCGTTCTGGCTCGCTGAAGATCCTCAGCGTCTCGTGTGGGAGAGCCATGGCCTCCTTTGAAATGATGACCATTGGCAGAACATTAAAAACTGGCGCGGCTATTACTGAACAGGTACTAAATACATGGTGTCCTAAAAGTGAGAGTTCCACAAAACATTGAGTGAAAGACGCCGCGAGCCGTACACAAGGCAGGCTGATCTTAAATCTTCTCGTCAGTCTTTTTTAAGGATCAACAGCATATGTTGCTGTGTAAACTGCTCTTGCGTGCACTAGTCACATAGGCATAGGCTCGTTTGGAGTGGAAACCTACGTCCAAACACAGTTCAAATTTTGTCATGAACTCAAAAGCATTAAAATTAAAGCTCAACGCAGACTGCGAGTAAACCCCGGGTATCGAATATTGTCAAAAAACAAACAAAATCGAATCGAACGATATCGAATGACGAACGATCGAATAATCGAACGATACAGGCCATCATTTACACTGGACCCTTTCGTTCCGTGAGAACGCAAGAAAACCTGGAAACTGTCGTCCAGGCGATGCTGAGAAGCCCGCACATGTCGTGGGGCTTCAAGCCAAACCAAGGATTTTAACACGACAGTCTCTTCACTGCACAGATTTGTGAGAGGCAATCTGAAGTTGCACCCGTACCACATAAAAGTTGCCCGACCTCTGATGAGAGCCGACGGGCTGGACACAAGGACAGGATGAAAGGTGTCATCATGTGCGACCGATTTTTACAGAGGATTTCAGAAGACCAAGAGTTGATGAATCCTGCCAGGTTTTCAGAGAAAGCCCACTTTCGTCTAAACGGATGCGTCAAGAGGAAGAACGACGTTTTCTGGAGGAGAGAGACATTTTGATACAGTCACCGAGAAATCGCTCTATTGTAAGAAAATTACTGCATGAATTGTCAGGAAAATCGGGCATCGAACCGTTCCTGTTTGAGACGTTGAAGTTTTGGACAGCTCTGGGGAAGGCAGTCCGGTATCGAGAAAAACAATATCGAGAAGAACCGTATGGAGGAGGAAAGAATGCTTGACAACAGGATAGAGCAAAACCACGCATTAGAAATCATTAGAAAAAGCACTGGTTGTAAACCCACTTGGGGAAGCGTCTAACTTCCCCAAAAGCCCCTCGCCCCCGTGATCACAGGCCACTCGATATTTACCTGTGGGGCCCCTGCTAAGACAACATTCTGGGGAAACAGCTGCGGACCATCACGGAACTGACAGCAGCAATACATGCTCACATCAGATAAACCTCCATTGCGGAATGCAGCCAAGGGATGAACCCCTTCGTATGCCGCCTCCAAAGTCGAGAGAACGACGTGGCTCACATTGAGGGTATATCTTGCGAAATCCAGTGATCGAGAAATAAATGAACGATGTAAACACAACTTCATCACGTGGTGTGAATTGGTTATGACCGCAGATGGCCAATGTTTGAACATTTCAAAACCAAAACCAAAATTACAACTCATTGTTTGGGCCTGGACTCCGAGGTCACATGGCACTCTTTATTGAAAACTTTTTACATCGTCGATTTTTCCGCGTCCGAGTGGGTGGCATGCTATCTGATCGCTATGAACAAGAGAGCGGTGTTCCTCAAGCGAGCGTCCTTAGCGTAACCCTGTTTACGCTGATGATCGATGATATCGCCGACTGTCTGCCACCTACCATTAGTCGGTCACTGTTTGTGGACGACTTTACCATCTGGTGTGCAGCATCCACAACGACGTCTGCTGAGAGGCAGCTTCAGTTATGCCTGATTCGACGAACTGAGTGGGGCCTAAAGAATGGCCTCAAATTTTCGACCACCAAGACTAAGTGTATGCACTTCTGCTCACGGATTAGAGGCTGTAGAGACCCGGAGTTGCGACTCTATAATGCCGCCGTCCCTGTTGTTTCCTGGGCCTCACGTTTGACCGTCGGCTCACGTTTAAGCAACACTTTAAGATTGTCAGGACTAAGTGTCTCAAGCGCATGAACCTCATGAAAGTAATGTGTCGTATGACCTTTGGAGCCGATAGAAGCACCCTGTTGAACTTGTATGTGGCCCTAATTCGATCATTCATCGATTATGTCTACGATACGATAGTGCTCTGTCTACGATAGTGCTCCTACATCTTCGAAGCAGATTTTGGACACAATCCACCATACATGTGTTCGTATAGCCACTGGGGCGTTTCGTACGACCCGATCAAGAAACTTGCTGGTGGAAGCGAATGAACCGCCTGGCCTCTTAGGAGACAACGACTTACTTTGAATTACGCTACAAAGGTTTCACAATTTCCGGATCACCCAGCCTTTAAGTTCATCTTCTCTCAGACGTTAATCCGTTCTTTCTTGAGGGAGGCGGCCCACGTCAGCGCGGCCGATGTGCCTGCGCGTCCGGGACTGGCTGGACGAGACAGATATTACGCTGGATGATATTGCCCCGCACACTCTTCGGGACCCAGTTCCGTGGAGACGTCTGAGTCTGAAGTATGATTTGGAACTGTGTCAGCATCATAAAAATGGCACTTCACCACGAGAGTTCCTCAGCTGTTCGTTGGAACGAATCTCACAATACGCGAACTCATTACAAATATTTACTGATGGGTCCAAGGGCTCAACAGGAACGGGTTGCGCATTTTTTGCGGTGACCATACCGTAGGTACATGCCTCCCGCAGCACGTCAGTTTTTTCCTCAGAACTGTTTGCTATTTTAGCAGCGCTTCAGTACGTTGCTCGTCGTCCTGAAAGGGATGTAGTCATTTTGACCGACTCATTTAGTACACTTTTATCATTAGACCCGACGGCAATGTCGCGTGACCACTCATTTTTGCCGCGCTCAATTTGGGAAGAACTGGAATGGCTGGACAACACTTCCTGCGGTATCACATTTATGTGGATCCCCAGCCACATAGGGAAAATAGGAAATGGGAAAGCAGACGCCGCAGCGAAAGCTGCGGCGTGTGAGTGAAAACCAATACCAATTTATTTACCCGCTCGAGATCTGAAGTTAGTCATTTCCAAATACGTCCGCAATACGTGGCAGCACATGTTCGACCAACATCTTCACGCTTTCAGGGAAATCAAGCTCCACCTGGGTGATTGGGAATCCTCGCACCGCCGAAGCCGCTTCCAGGAAGTCGCCCTTTGTAGGCTTCGGTTGGGTCATACATATGCAACACACTCGTTGTACTTGACGCGTATGGATGTGCCACGGTGTGATAGATGTGGGGACCGGTTGTCTGTAGAAAGTGTCCTCGTCTCATGCCGGCGCCTTGAGACGGAGAGGCGACGATTTTTTCCTCCAGCGCCCCTTCATCGGTTACTCGGTCGAGACCCATGTGGTGAGCTTGGAGATATACTCGCATTTTTAGTACACATTGACTTTGACATTATTTTCACTCATCCCTCAGTGTAGGTGCGCCAGTGATAGCACCTGTTATTAGTTGACAACATACTTATCGCGTCGTCGCAGAAGTAGGTAATCGTCATCGAGTGGGCGCAAAATGGCCCCGATGCCGACGCGCCTTAAAAAACCAAATCACCACCACCACCATTGTTTTGGGCCTCCATACTTTCGGAACACCCTGCACTATTTGGCTCCGATGCCTTTTGAGTTTCCTTGTTTTTGGGAGCTCGAAATTGCTCATTCACATGTGGGAACAGACACTCGTTGCGGCTGTTCGTCACGTGCGTTGCATGTCTGCTGTTGCGCTCGGCGCTGCTCTGGGAAGACGTACAGGTGCCTGTCATTTAGCCTCCTGTTGTTATCGCCCCAAATGTGACGTGGCGTGCAGCTGCTGTGGGGCCGGCGCGGCAGAACTGTGCACGCAGCGCCTATCAGTGTGAGTGACTGCTCCAAGGTCACTGCCGACCCGGACAGCCCGCGGTTCGGCTGGGCCGACCTCGCAGAAGTGGTACCCGTTGCACCGCGCCTGCCGTCCGAATGATTGTGCCCCTGATGTGACTCAACACGGCCCGCTTGTTGTCTGTTCCGTTTGTCAGGTCGCGGACGGCGGTCCGCCCCCTTGCACGGGCGGCGCGCCACGGGCGGCGTACCGGCGTTCTGACGGTTGTTCGTGGCTGACGCTGTGTGGACAGCGCGCCACCAGGTACAGATGTGGACGCCACGGGACACGGACACGACGCTTACTATGCGACTGCATCTGAGGCATGTGGAGGCTGTGTGACTTGTGTGGCAGGAAATGCTGACATAGAGCGGAAATTATTTTTAAAAAGACATCGAGTACCTGGCACCTCCACAGTTTGTGGATGCGAGTCGTGATATCATAATGCCTGGTGTAATAGGCAGACGGCAGACTGGTCTCCGGGGCTGGGCCAAACGCGCCGTCAGCCGTCTGCCTATGTTCGGAACGCCACTCGCTGAACCGCCGCGCTCCCGTGGGAGGCAGCGCGGCCGTGCTGTCGGCGCCGTCGCGCCGCCCTGCCGCTGTCGCTGGAACGGCGCAGCGGGCCGGGAGAACGCTGCGGCACTGTCCGAGGTTTGTCCCGCGGCGTCACGGGACGGCGCGGCACCGCGTCGTTATGCATGTGCTCCCCTCCCTCCCAGCGGTGCGGAGTGACGCTGATGGTCGAGTGTCGGGGACGGGCGCTGGCGCTGACGCTCGTTAGGTGGGCCACTCTGCTCTGTCTGTCACCGTGCCTCGTCATGGGCAGCGTCGATGTCGTGTATCACTGCTGAAATACAGGCAGCGTGCGCCCTCGAGAGCGATGATCCGCTTGGTGCCTGTTTTTGGCGGATAGGTTTTCAGTTCGGACGGAAATGGGGCGGTTCGGAGGTCTGCCAGCCGGGTCCGCATCACCTTCCGCTGCACCGCTGCATGGCGTTGCATTTTCCGCATCGTGCGGGGTGCTTGAAGATGCAATGTCACCCGGCATTGGATGTGTCTCCCCTCTCAGCAGAGTGAGAGAGGAGAGAGGAGGGAGCATTTTAAAAAAAGCCGTTAAAAGGGGAAGGGCAAAAGGCATTTTCGCTTGTCCCTGCGAGTCTCTCCGTGAGCTTCTTTGTCATTCAACAGGCTTTGTCAGTCAGCTGATGCGAAATTGGGTCCTAAGCAAGCAGTTGTGGGGCTGCGAGGCAAATGCCTGCGTCTTATAAAGGTATCATCGCTGTAGTAGTAGCCGTTTTCAGGCCCTTTTTAGAGCTCTGTCACTTCTAAGTGACAAGCTTAGAGTAGTTTGGCGGTTTGGTACCGTTTTGCTGTAGGGAGATAGTCTACCACACAAAGCTACATAACTGACATGCAGAATGAAGTTTAGGAGGCTGGATTACGCAGACAACTCATGACAATGTATTAATACAACGTATGTATGTGTGCATCACGACCTGAAAAATCGTAGATAGTTTTACAACCGCTTTATGGAATGAACGCTGCCTCCCACGTGATAAGCGGACGTTAGTGGCTGGGGTAGGAGTTATAAGTTTGTAAGGAGACGCCGGCTCCCAGCGGAACCGTGTGAGTTTCGATACAGCGTGAGGTCTGTTTGTCGGAGACACAGTGGACAAGCGTTTGCAAGAGGGCAAGGCAATCCCGTGATCGCACCTGGCTCGCTGTGGCCGGGGTCGGAAGGGTCAGGTCCCAGAACGGGTCGAACATCGCGGACGTGTGGCTACAGAATGCACCGCAGCGTGGACTTGAGCTACCCGATAACCACGTCAACGAACTTTGAGTTCTTCAGGAACATGAAGCGCTCCCAGACCTCTGACTTCTGGCTAGCACTGAGGGTGCGATCAGTGCCGGTGGTTATGGACTTGGGACCCAAATACGAAAACTACTTCTACAGTTTGTATCTCACTGGTTGTCTGGTTACTTTGGATGACCGGTATTGTGCTTTTTTAAGGATTATGTTAACGGTGCTGCTTCCGCGAATGATCCATACTCGGAATACAATACAAAACAAATACCTGTTATGGGTGCTTTACGACGCGCTCAGCTGTTGAGGCAATATGACGTTGTCTGCTTCCCACCTTGGCAGGAAGAGCGGCCACTGCGCCGAATCAGACCGCGTTTCTCCTGCTTTTCAAACGCACATCTTAACCACTGTACTACCGGCATCCCCTAATGCTAATACTTACGGCACAAATATGTTTAATTTTCGGCTCTGAAACCATTGCAACAATTTCAAATCGCTACCTTGTAGTAAAAATAGTTATATTGCCCTGGCTTTGAAGGGAATCCCAGGCACTTAGAAAAAAAACGACAAAAGGCTCGTGAAAACATGTCCAGCATAAGAACCGATTGGCTTCCGGTATGACCCAAACAAGGTCGACATGACAAAGCGTACACAAAGCAGGGACGTATAAGCAGCAACCAGGTTGGTAGTGGAATTATGTTCTGACAGATGAATGGGGTGTCTTGGCTTTGCGTCACGCACACCTAGAAAGAAAACTTCCCTATGCTTCAAACTCTTGACCATTTTTAGCATTAAGCACATGTCCCAGTTTGATGAAGGGATCATTTAAACCCCTCTCTGGTCGGAAAAGCCTGCTGGTGTCTTGCGTAGTAAACCTGAAGCATTTGTTTAAACATCGAATCATTGTGGCTCCGTATCCAGCGCTACTTTTTAATTACATGCATTAAGTCCTAGCGCGCATTTTCACATATATGATGCAGAGTATCAAAATAGCGACCAGGTGCCCTGCAATCTACTTTACGAGGCAGCATTCGCAGAGAATGCTTGCATTTATGCGCAATATATCGTTGTGTTATTTCCACGGCGTCTTTTTACGGCCTTGCGGCGATCCCTTATTTCAGTCTGGAATGGTCGCGGTCAGGCCGGGGCTAACATGTCTTCCGAGAACGGACTACATTTCGAGGCAATTTCTGTTAAGTTTACGGCGCACGTTCGTTGTTTCTGCTATCGCACCTGTTATTGCTTTTCAGCGAAGGCATTTTGGATTAAGTGGTCGGGGCCGGCGGGTTCATTGCATTCACGTAACTTTAAGAGCAAATTGTCATGCAAGTCTGATGCTGAGGGAGTCGCGTTGGAAACAGTGACGTGCTTTCGAGTATTGATTCCCTTTTGCTTTAGGATTTCATAGCAATGCTTACGTTTGCAAACGAACTATCCTTCTCATCAGTTACCCTCCACTCGTACATAAGCGGCTGAAGTGGAATGGTTTGTTTCTCTTGAAGTGCTGATTGGACTTGACCTATTGGCCCGTTTTGTTTTCAATCTGTTAGGAAGCCGCGCAGTGGCCGTGACCTTTTAGTAACGTCGGCTGTACATTCAGCTGGTGAAACCCCGCCTGAGGCTGGTGGGTTTCCACTGCACGCGGTGTTTTCCGGTGAGCTCGCGGGAGCCGTGCCACGCACGAGCGAGTCCGCGGCTGCAGCTGGTGGCGGCCGCGTCCAGACGCTGCTCCGCCAATTGCACGTAAGTCAGACAAGCGGTCACTTCCGCGGCGCTAGGACGCCTTAAAGGGCAGCGCTGCACATGGATGGCTTCGGCTGGGTCACCGAACCAGTGTTGATTGTAATGATATACGGTGGGTATCGGGGGGCGGATAGGGGGGGGGGGGGGCAGCAGGGCCGCATCGGCGTGGCTGAAACCCATCGCGTTTGGTCGCGAATGTCATGTGGGCACGGGGCTACCAAGGGGACCGTGCCGTCCTGGACGAGCCGCAGCGCAGCTTCGCTGCGGGCCGTCCGTCCGCTGTGGCTGGCGGGCTGCTGACCCGCCACTCCCCTGGTCGGCGTTGCTGCCGTCCGCTGCCGCCCGCTGCCGCCCGCTGTGGCTGGTGGCCTGCTGACCCGCCACTTCCCGGGTCGGGGCCGCTGCCGCCCGCTGTGGCTGGTGGCCTGCTGACCCGCCACTTCCCGGGTCGGGGCCGCTGCCGCCCGCTGCCGCCCGCTGTGGCTGGTGGCCTGCTGGCCCGCCACTTCCCGGGTCGGGGCCGCTGCCGCCCACTGCCGCCTCTGCCCCACCCTCAGCTGCCCTGGGAGCCTCGCTGTGTGACTGAACTGTTGCACTCAGGGGCGACTCGGGTCAGTGATCGGGCGGCATTATTTGCTCAATCCCGTCGAACAATAAAGGTTTGTTGGTGATTTGACGGGGTTTTCCACGACGTTTGTTTCTATTGCGATGCTATTGTCGTGCTTGCTTTTCATGAATCGTATTACTGTTCAGCTCTTAGGGACGCTTGGCTTCGTTCAGACCGCTTCCCTTCATCCCCCTCCACTTACAATATATAAGCCTTGACATAGGCTTTGAAGGTCTATTACCACATAACCAGCATGACAGCAAGCGAACAATATTTCTGATTTTACCGATCTTGTGCAGTACGAACATGTCGCGGCCTTCGCGGCCTAGCTCCGCTCTTGTCACCGAAATGTCCTTCATATGTGCCACTTAGTACCACCCGGACATATTACTAACTGGCCGTTGATTTCGGCCTTGGTGCATGAGGTGTACCAAGTCCGGTACCGTCTAAGGAAAAGGGATAGAAATGATCCGACGGGCATCTTAAAACCAGCGTCTGCACTCACGATCGGCTGTTTCAGCACTAGCGCATAGATATCTGTGAAGTGAGTGTGATTAGGTCATAAAGGAGCCGAGATCCAGCTGCAGTGAATCCTTCTTCATCATTGTTATATTTGCGTTACCTAATTTATGACCGGAAAAGGTGAGTGGTCCCCGAACAACCATAGCCACAAGATCATGGTGCTCTTGGGACGTGACGTCAATTATGCACTGCCGCACTCAACCATTTATATAATTGAAAATGGTTCGGCACACCACCTTTGCCTTACCTCGTGTGCCACTCACGAAAACACAGCTGTTATTGTCACCATGTTTGTAGCACGCTGTATAAAATCGACGTGAATCTAGGCGAAGTCTGCGCCAGAGCCCTTATATCGCCAGGCCACGTGATGATGCCCAATAAACAGCCAGCCACGCGTCCCGGAAAGGTGTTTAACAACAGCTAATTTCAAGGAAGCTCGGTGAACTACCCGTACCCGGTGGAAGGACGGCAAACAAGTGTGGGTTACTGCAAGGCTTTTATTAAGCGTAAGTCTGTTAACAGAAACATACGGCAGTCTTGAACTTTAACTGCATCAAAACAAGACTGCACTCGAAAGCTCAGACCTGCGGAATGTATGGAATGTGCCACGGGAGCAAGTAGGATATATTTTATGAAAAGCTTACGTTGAAATACGGTACGGATTCAACCACAGCTGCACGGTACCGTACTAAAACGAAATCAGCTCTCCGCCATTTTCGTGGACGCTGCGTGTCATTGTTTAAATGTCCAACTTCACCTCTGCTATCACGTAAATCAAGCAGAACAGAGCGAGGGAGGGGGAGAGGGAGACAAAGAGGGAGAGAGCAGACACAGTCCTCAATCACCTGTGTCTGTTCTCTTGCCAGATCTTGCCTTGCCTTGCCAGATCTTGCCAGTCTGTCAGCTTGCCAGATCCGACCTTAAGAGCGTCCAGGACGGCTTCCAGCTTGCAAGCCCGGGTTACCCCCGCGGTGCGTCGGCTGGGCTGGCACGACTCAGGCCGTGCGGGGCCGCACCCGGCCGCTGCCGGCCTGCACCGCTCGCGCTGCGCGGGGCCGGTCCGCCGGCGGCCGGCGGCACTTGGCACGAGCCACCGAGAGCGGCCCCGGCAGGGGGCTCTGGCGGCGGCTCGGGCCTCCCGTCAACTGGAGCCGGCCGTCAACAGTCACAGTTGGCTTTGTGCTTCTGTGGTTGCCCCAATCGGGCTCACAGAGCGGGTATTTGGATCCCGCTTCCTGCAACCCGGAAAGGCTTTTAGCCGAGCACAGTCCTAACTCCAGGAGATGTTTGGCTTAATGACTCATGCAGTGCATTTACAAGTTTTTCAACCGCACAAAATAAGGCGTGCAGATACCCGTGATGAAGTGCTGAACGTGCAAGCAGTTCGTCAGTAACGACCATGTACTGTGGGTCAAGTTCCTTTTTTAGTTGACCACGCGTCATTTCAGTTACCCTGACGACTTTTCTCAACGTTGTAGCGTGAGCTGATGTTGAAAGGAGGGGATTTCGCGTAGGCAAAACCTAGCTGACTTTGGAGTTGGTTCCGACTCGGCCTAAAGTCAGGCGGAAGGGTTATTCGTAGGGACGTGGAGTCTCTGCGATTGGAGGATATTCCACGCATATAGTCGAGCGTTAGGGATGAAGGCAGCCAGGCCACCAGTGCGCGAACGCTGGCCGATGTCTGCTGATGACGAGCCTGCTGGCTGTCGGAGGTACCGGGGCGACCTGCGCCTGCGGCAGCGGCGCGACCGGCGGCCCGTCGGCGGCTGGGACAGCATCAGCGGTCGGCGGGCTATGGCGCCACCGAGGCAGCCGGCCGACCAGTCGGCGCGCCGACACAGTAGTGGTGCGGTGGCCGGCCGAGGTCTGTGCGGCTGAAAGCGAGCCGGCCTGCTGCCAGGGTGGCCGGCCGAGGTCTGTGCAGCTGAGAGCGAGCCGGCCGGCCGCCAGGGTGGCCGACCGAGATCTGCGGCTGAGAGAGAGCCGGCCGGCTGCCAGGGTAGCCGGCCGCTCTGGGCCGCCCGGCCGGCGACGGGGCCCGGTCAGGTGGCGTGTTGTGCCTTGTGGTCAGGTGGCGTGCTGTACCTCATGCTCAGGTGGCCTTCTGTACCTCGTGTTAAGGTGGCCTGCTGTACCTTGTGGTCAGGTGGCGTCCTATACCTCGTGGTCATGTGGTGTACTGTACCTCGTGGTCAGGTGGCCTACTGTACCTCGTGATCAGGTGGCGCACTATACCTCGTGGTCATGTGGCGTGCTTAACTTGATGGTCGGGTAGCCTACTGTACCTCGTGGTCAGGTGGCCTATTGTACCTCGCGGTCATGTGGCCTTCTGTCGTGGTCAGATGGCGAGCTATAGTTCATGGTCAGGTGGCCTTCTGTCGTGGCCAGGGGGCGTATTATGGTCTGTGTTGGGGTCTTGTCAGGTGGTGCATTGTGACGCGCAGCCAGGTCAGGTCAGGGTAGAGGGTGTAGCTTGACCTGTGTCGGAGACAGGTCAGGTGCTGTGATTTACGGTGATCTGCCAGAACCAGGTGTACGGTGGTATACAACGGAGCTTGGGTGGGCGGCGTGACCTGCTTCAGGGGGAGGTCAGGCGGTGTGTTGTCGCCTGCGTCGGGTCGGGTCAGACAGTGTACTGTGACCGGTGTCCGCGCGCAGCCAGGTGTCGTGCTGTGACCTGCGTCGGGGTCGGGTCAGCGGGTCTGCTGTGACCGGTGTCAGTCTCCGGTCGTGTAGTGTATTGTGGCCTGCGTCGGGGTCGGGTCAGCGGGTCTGCTGTGACCGGTGTCAGTCTCCGGTCGTGTAGTGTACTGTGACCTGCGTCGGGGTCGGGTCAGCGGGTCTGCTGTGACCGGTGTCAGTCTCCGGTCGTGTAGTGTATTGTGGCCTGCGTCGGGGTCGGGTCAGCGGGTCTGCTGTGACCGGTGTCAGTCTCCGGTCGTGTAGTGTACTGTGACCTGCGTCGGGGTCGGGTCAGCGGGTCTGCTGTAACCGGTGTCAGTCTCCGGTCGTGTAGTGTACTGTGACCTGCGTCGGGGTCGGGTCAGCGGGTCTGCTGTAACCGGTGTCAGTCTCCGGTCGTGTAGTGTACTGTGGCCTGCGTCGGGATCGGGTCAGCGGGTCTGCTGTGACCGGTGTCAGTCTCCGGTCGTGTAGTGTACTGTGACCTGCGTCGGGGTCGGGTCAGCGGGTCTGCTGTAACCGGTGTCAGTCTCCGGTCGTGTAGTGTACTGTGACCTGCGTGGAGGCTATGGCAGGTGGTGTGCTGTGACTGGGTCGGGGTCGGGTCAGGTCGTATGCGGTGACCCGACAGGGCCGGTTGGGCCGGTTCAGGTGGTATACGGCGACCTGCGCCAGGATCGGATCAGTAGGCGCTAGATGACTGCGTAGTCAAAGCGCCCGAAAGCTCCAGTTACTTATTCACGATCGGACCAGGTGGCACACTACACCCTGCGGCGGGGTCGGGACAGGTCGCGACCGTGATGTTTGACGTGGCCGGGTCAGGCGGTTGACCGTGACAGGGGTCAGGCAGTGTACATGGTGGTGCCAGTGGGATGGAAAAGCTATGTCAGCTGTGACCCGTACGTGGTTGAAATGATGTAGCCCACGCATCTCCCAGAGGGTACCATGTCATACGGCCTAACATCGACTCAAGCACAGCTCGTCGCGCGGTGTCCTGACCTGTGGCCAAACACAGAAAGGCGCTCGCACCTGGCCGCTGGTCCGGCAGGCTTGCTGACTTGCCGGGCGTCAGCGGCAGGCGCGGGTGGCTGCGTGAGGCCTCGGCCGCGTGGCACGCAGCGTCGGCCGGCGGTGCTGGCTCGGACCCAGTTGGTGGGGCGGCGCGGCGGGCCGCCCGCAGTCGGTCGCTCGCGGCGCCAGCGAGTCGCCGGGCCCTGCCCCGGTGTCGGCGCGGCGGCGACGGCGGCGGCCGAATCGATGCGTGTGTAGGCTGTGGGCGCGCGCTGACGCCGCCTTTGCCGCACAACAGCGGGGCCATGTCGGACGACGAGGGTGTGGAGAATGGCCTGAACGACCAGCACAACCCGGACAACCCGGACGGCAAGGTCAGTGGCTGCCGCGACCGGCGGCGGCCGGCGTCGCCGCTGACGGACAGACGCCGCCGACGCCAATGACCTGTTCCGGTGCGCCGCCTGGGGTCGGGCCTGGGTCGGGGTCGGGCCGGCCAGCTGACTGCCGCACTGGCATTAGGCGCCGGACGCTGCACAAATGGCTGAAAGGAAAGACGAGGACGTAAAAATTGTGCTCTGGATTTTCTTTCTACAGCATGTGCGACCTCATGTCTTGTGCGGTAAACCAGACGCCCCAAATGCTAGTCATTTGCGAGTAATGAAGTGACCAATAGGCGGAGGCACATTTGGGACCCATCGCCAAGCCATGTTTGCCATTGTTAAGACGGCCCGATCCCGTATCGATCCACACGTCCACTGTGCGAGCTGGAGCGGCGTGAGCTAAACCCACTACTGGCAAGTCGGTGCGCCTCGCTTCAGGCGTCAGAATGCAGGCACGCCTTTTGGACCAATAGCTTGCGACATCCCGTCATTACGGGACGGCCTTCACCCGACCGCGGGCCCGAGGTTTCCCAACTGCAGCGGCGCCTGCGGCAAATGGAGCGCTAGGTGCCTGTGACCCGGATTCATTGCGACGTCGTCGGTCCTCGCTGAGCCGGGCCTGTGTCACGCGCCACCGGACCTGGCAGCGGCGCGGGTTCCTGCTGGCGGCGGCGTCGCTCGGCGGTTCGGGTGCGACGGCGAGTGGGAGCTTCGCCGACCCGGCGCACGGATCGACCCGACCGGCGGCCGTTTGGTTAACGTTGCTGGGAGTCTCAGGTGGCGGGGACTGGGCGGCATCGACCAGCCGGGCGCGGGTGTTAGTGGCGGGGGTGGGCGCGGGGGCGAGCGGGCTTTAGGGACCTGTCCGCCGGGGTTGGGCGCGGGGGCGAGCGGGCTTCAGGGAACCTGTCCGCGAATGATGTGTTGTCACTGCTGACGCCGCGCTGCTGGCGCAGCCCCGGGCGCGGGCGTCAGCGGTGGGGGTGGGCGCGGGGGCGAGCGGGCTTCACGGACCTGTCAGCGGATGATGTGTTGCCCTTACCGCTGGCGCCGCGTTGTTGGCCCAGCCCCGGGCGGTGACGAGGCTGGCTCGCTAGCGTCGCATCACATCGCGGGCGGAAGAGGCCAGTGAGGCCAGTGGGGGGGGGGGGGGGGGGGGGCGGAGGTCGCGTCTGGAAGCGGGCGCTGTGGGTGTGGCCGGGCCCCGGAGTGCAGACGACCGTGCGAGGCGAACCCCTGCTACTCACGCCACTGCGCCGCGTCACGCGCCCAAACTGGTCCTGTTTGCTGCCGCGCTAGGTTCTGCGTTTGCTGCTGGCCTTTTGAGGCGTTCTCAGCCTGAATGCTCGGCGCATTGCAGTCATACTCGGCCAATTAGCGCTGTTTGCTCGGCTTCATCAGGTAATGGGCTGGCACCTGGAAAGTGGTGCCAGCCCATCTAGGTGCACACATACAGCCCTGATGGCTGTATGTGTGCACCTAGAAAGTTTTGTGTCGGGGTAGAGCGGCCGCCTATCCAGCGACCGGCACTGCTAGTTGATTCCTCTGGACAGACGGTCCCGGCATCTGCGCGTCCTTCCCAGTTAGCGTGTGCTAACAGAAATAGCTGCTAATAGGGACTTACTACCACAAATAGCTTTCACCTCAAGTTTTTCGGCGCAAATCTTGCTGTCAGCAGAACGTTTCATATCAGTAGCTGCTGCCACCACGTACAAGTCCGCTGCCTCATGGGGAAAGTTACCGTCCCAGGCAGTCTAGTTGTCGGCACAAATGGCTGGAGCTGCCACACATAGCTGCTGACAGACGAATGCTGTCACGGCTGATAACCGCCGCCACCGCGGATAGCTTTTGGCCGCCGCAAGTGGCTGCTATCACGGATGACTGTTCCCGTGCGGGGAGCCCCTGCCGCGGACAGGTGCCACCACATGTAGCCTCTGGTGACGCGCAGAACGAATGATTCACGCCGTAAAAGGCTGTTGCCATGACATGTAGTCTCTGGTGACTGCCAGCACAGAGTGTCGGTACAGCCACTATCGGCCTGCCGCCCGCTGTTCCTACATACATCTGCCGTCACAGATAGCCGCCGGCGCTAATAGCTGCGGGCGTGATCGATCGCATCGGTTGATGGCGCGTGCCGGCGTGTCGGCGCTCCGATACGTCACCGCTCATCTGCATCAGGTGGCTGGGTCGGCCCCTCTCGGGGGTGATGGCCGCTGCCGGTCATCTCGACCGCGGCGGCGCGGCTGGCGCTCGACCACTCGCGTATGCTCGTCGGGCGGCGCGCCGCGGCCAAATTCGGACAGCCTCTGCCGCTCATCTCGGCTCGGTGGCACGTGCCGCGAGCGGCTGCGCTGGATCACTCACGCATGCACGCCGGGGAGCGAGCCGCGGCCGAATTTACTCTCAAAGTCGGCGTTGTAGCGGAGTTGCGCGCGTGGGCGGGCTTCACGACGGGTGACCGGCGGCGGCGGGGAGGGAGAGGGTGCGGCCAGGGAGAGGGCCAGGTCCGTCGGCTGGCCATGGCGGCACCGGCAGCGGCAGCGCGCCGCCGGCGGACTGACCCATGCCGCTGTCTGTCCGCAGATTCAGTTCGCCTCCAAGTTCAACCGGCGCTCGGGCGTGCGCCGGTTCTCGCTGCCCATCACGCCGGTGCGGCGTGAGGGCCGCCGGCCGTCCATCGTCTCGATCGCGTCGTCCACGTGTAAGGAGCGGATGCGCCGGCCGGCCGCCGTGCGTACTGTCGGGCCGGGCGTGCGCGGTGGCCGGGTCCGCCGTCCGGGGCGTGCACGCTTCGGCCGGGCTGGGGGAGCGTGACGCGACACGGGCGGTGGGCGTGGCCGCAGTGCGCCGCCTGATCGCAGTGATGCAGTGGCCACCTGACCCGGCAGCAGGCAACTCCCGCTGTGCCCGGACATGGCAGCTTCAGTTTGGCATAATGCGTGGTGTAGATGGCTGTTTTTGAACCTATGTTGCGCAGCTCGCTCAAATAGCAAGTGCCTGACCGATTGGTGGGTCGCGCTATTTTCCTTCTGTTGTTCCAAATTATCGTCATGTCTCAGGCTTCATAATTCAGGCAACTTTGCTTACTGCGATGCAAGTCTACTCATTGTCGCAATCGCAGTCTGGTCGCTCATCCCGGGCGCGTTGCTGCGCCCCGCGAGCGGCCAGCACGCGCCAACGCGCGCCGCCCGCCCGACGCTCAATTTTCCTCGATCGCTTTTTCCATTTCTTTCTTTTTATTTGCATGATCTGGCATGTCACCTTCACCACTTTGATCTAACATCAGGTGGTTTTGCAAGCTCTTCGCATTTGTACCGCCCTGGTGATATCCTGATGTATTCCAGCGCTTCTAGCCGTATTTCGGACGAGAAGTCTTCAACAGTGTAATTTGTTCCCAATTCTTTATGCCAGTTGCGTTACATTCCCATAGCGCTCGAATTGCTTTGGGCCTTCACTTCCATTGTGATACTGCCTTGTATGAAGGCTTATCACATAGAGATGACTGCCAACATTCTGGTTGTGCCAACTTTACTGATATTTGTTTGTGTTTGAAATAACTTCACTAGCACGCAAATTCCGGGTTTTAAAGGGTGCTCGTTTCGATGGCGTAATTTTCTTCAACGTCGCCCTGTCGAGATGCGATATCACAGTTTTGACAGACGTGTCAGCATCTTTTGACCATTGTATGGGCGATTCACGTGGAAGTCCAGCAAGTTCCCCAGCACTTCTCGCATGGCATTCTTCGCCAACGCCCTGTGAGAAAATCAGCCCGCACGAGTCGGCTGTTTGTGGTCGCACGTAAGGGAATGCTGTTACAGAATTCCCGACGTTTCTTGCTGCTGATGTGCGATTAACTACTGTGCTAAATATTTTTAGAATTAGTTCAGCGTCCTCTGCCAATCAAGTGAATAGCTGCTTGAAGGACATTGGACCTGTGTTTTCCTTCCACAACCAATCGTGCAAGCTTTTGTATTGCCCAAATATGGCCTCATCTTTCTACCTGCTCGATATGTTGTAGAAGGTATTGTGCTTTCATTTATTGGTTGGGATTTAAACGGCTGTTATGATGGATTTCTTGGTGTAAACGCATTAGTTTATGTTTTTGCGAGTCACTGATGGCCGTTTTGACAGACAGGCCCTTGCGCGTTTGGTTGTGGCGCGCATTTTCATTTTCTCTTTGCGTCACGCGCTCACGCGGTTTTCCACGAAAATCTCCGACTGGACCTAGCCCCATGTGGCCCGAGGCACCGGCCCACAGTGCGCTGACAAATGGTGTAAGTCCCTGTGGAATGCCGAGGCTGATGGATGCCCGAAGCGAGCCGAGCCAGGTGCCGGCTCTGCAGGCTGCGGGCGCGGCCGGACCGCATGTGGCGCCCGGAGAGCCGGCCTGAGAACCATCAGCTTGAGGACCATCAGGTGAAGCGCACGGCCGCCGCTTGTGCCGTCCTGTATCGGCCAGGGAGCTAGAATCGCCTTGGAAATGGGGTGGGAGTTAAAAATTGCATCGCAAAAAGACCGTGGGGGAGTGAAAATATCAATTCACAAAAGATGGAAGTTGTGAGCTCGTGACTGATGCTTCAGCAAACAAGGACATCTATTTTAAGTTGGCATGGATGCAATATCAGGACCTACAAATGTATTTTGTTTTTCAACATCTTAGGCCAGTAGAGTGAAACAGAACACATTAACACGCGCTGGGGTGGGGGTCAAATTTACCCCCGACCCCACCCGAGGGTTTTTCGCGAATGGTTTCTGAACGGCGCTGTGTAGCCATGCCAAATTTTGCATAGCTGTAGAAGATTGCATAGCGGATCTTTTGACATAACATTTTTAGATGTACCTTGTAAGGTCGCTGACCTATGACAGGTCAAAGTCAGGCCACGGTTTTAGCGAAGGCAATTTATAGGGAATCGTTCAATCTGATACAACCACGGAGTGTTTGACGAAGACATACATCTCTGAAATGCTTTCTTGGGCACCACAAATATTGAATGAGCAAATTATGTTGACCTAAGGTCAGGTATGAAGGTCACACCAAGGTAAAAACCAACCTGATTTATTACTCTAGGGCTTGCTGTATGGGATAGTTTCTGGTGCTCATTTCGAATTTATTGACAGCAGGAACCGCATTATGGATCTTCAGTTGACTTCTTAGTGGTCAGAACAGGTCATTGACTTAAGATGACCTGGGTCGAACTTTTTGTTTTAGGAACATGCTGCCTAGCGTGA
Source organism: Pollicipes pollicipes (assembly GCF_011947565.3). Taxonomy (NCBI): domain Eukaryota; kingdom Metazoa; phylum Arthropoda; class Thecostraca; order Pollicipedomorpha; family Pollicipedidae; genus Pollicipes; species Pollicipes pollicipes. The sequence continues at coordinate 53,890,141 of NW_023597054.1, read as the reverse complement.
TTTTTGTCGCTTATTCAAATGCAAAACTCAGAGCAGTCTTGTGTCCTTTTGGTTACCATGACCTTCAAAACGTCAAACAAGGCCAATGGCCTCAAATGGGTTTGTAACCTTTTGCTTAAGACAGTTGCCTAGGTTCTGGGGGCGCTTTGGAATCCAACCTGTAATTTAACCTATTTGATCTATTTGACCTGAGGTCATGACCTAGGAAGCTGAAACCTTAACCTGAGTGAGTTCACGTATAGGTCAAGACACCCTGTGAATTTGGTGTATCTAGCTTTCTTAGTTCCCGAAATCTCAGGGGAGCCAAATTGACCCTCTCCCCCCCCCCCCTCACTCGAGCGAAGGGTATCTAGCCGGCCAGCCGGACGCGTGTTAAGCATAGTAATTTAATGACGGTATTATGGGCAATAAACAATTATTAACACCAATAATTTGATGCTGCATCTTTCACTTCCCTTTCACAACACGTGGAGCAAAACAAAGCAAAGGAATTCAATAACAAAATAACAGAAAATTCAACAAGCATAAAACACGCACTCCCCAAATATCAATATCAATCATGGCCACCAACCTGCGAGATTAAAATGCGAAACAAGTAAGAGGTGTGCATGATAACCCCCCCCCCCCCCCAGATGGCAGAATTTCGCCATCAAACACTTCTGTTTTAGCCGCGTCAGGCCTGTCCCAAAGCTCTGTATGGCAGGCATTAGGATAGCCTCGCCAGGTATCTGGGTGAGTTGGACACTCGAAAGGCCCAGATTTATCATTATTGAGTACCGCCATGAACCAAGACAACGGTTAACCAAGGGTTTAACAGGGCAAAAAAAAATGGCGGTAAAAAATGCGTTCCGTGCTTCAAATTGTCTCCTTCATTCCCTGTGAATTGTTCACACTTGGGTGCATGTCAAACATGTTTTGGGCGGCTGGCGAAATTAATCCAATTTATGTATGAAATACGTACAGGTTTGCAGTTGGAGCATCTTGCAGAGAAATTGGTCAACATTTTTAGCAGCAGATGGTACCCTCTAAAGGCAATCGAAAAGGAAGGAAGCATAAAGTGGGTATACACTTGTGTGATACCAAGAAAAACAAAAGTAGCTAAATAACTATAAAGACTGGTACTTTTCTCGCAAAATTTTGTAATCAGCTTATTTGACTTAAAATTTGTTAACATGTGTGCTGAAATGTGACATTCGTCTTGTAAATTTAATTTAGAAGACATTTATTGAACTTTTCACTCCTGCTTTTCTGGAGTGATGCAATTTAGTGGTCAAGTTTCCTCGGGAAAAAGAAATACGTGGAGTTTAAATTCTCTACCAGGCCCTGTTGGTGTTTGCACCAGGCTCTGCTTTCGTGATGTGGTGGAACCAAAAAAAAAAGGATGCGTGAAAACCTTACATTTGGCACCAGCTGCAGATTGTGATGCATTTTGTAAACAAACCAAACTTAATGCGTGCAAGCGGCGGAGTCCGTGGGATTCTTGGGCTTGGAGGTACCTGGTGCCCTCTCCGTACATGCATAGACATGATTCAGATGTAGGTGAGGCAGGACATAGCCATGGTGTCCAGGTTCTGTGGAGCCTCGTTTATGCTTGGTGGTTTCAAGTGAGCTCGGTTTTGGATGACATCTGAAAACCTCAGAAAGGGAAATACGGGTTTGGCGTGTGCGGTTAGACAGTGGCATGCGGGAGTGAAAAATTCACGTAAAATATGGGGAAAAGGAGTGAAAAATTCCTCCTCATAGGGTGTTGCTTTACATTCAAAGTCGGCAATTCTAGGACACTGGAATCGGCGGCGCTGGGAGCGCTTGAGCGGCGGGCCTGGCCCGCCCCCCCCCCCCCCCCCTTCTCATCCAACTCGGCGGGTGGGCGGCGCCTGACGCCACGCAGGTGGCCAGGTTAGGCCCGTGGCATATGACGTCACGCAAGAAGTGAAGCTGCGTCCGCGGCAGTCGGCGGTGTATTTCCGGAAGGTCACGCCTAAGGACGGCTGACACGGAGCGTGGGGACGGGAGCCACCGAACCAAGATAACCCGGAGGACAGGGGGCAGGCAGGAGATCGCGGCTCTCCAGACCACGACCCGCGGCATGTATTGTATCGTGATCGCCGACCTTTTACCTGCCATGACGCGTCTTGGCCGACGGCCTTGGCGCGGTGCCGAAAAATACCTCGGTTACGCTCCTGGGCCGCACGCGCGTCAGCTCCGGCTGTGGAGTCCCAGTAGTGCTCATCCTGACCTCTGAAACGGCTCGAGCGGGCGTGGCTGCGTTTCTGTTCGTTCCCCGAATGTCGCGCACTTGACGTTACTGTGCACTCAACGAATGCCTGTGTTTTTTTCATATCACGCAATGAGCCTTGTGCTTCTCAGTTTGCCGTGCATGTTTGCAGTTTTTGAATCGTATCTGCACACGTCTCTTGTATAAATACAAAAGGCGATTGATGTTGCATGACGCCCACTAGTTGTATGTGGCTCCTTTTGGTCCGTTCCTGTCGCTGTTTGAACACAATGTGTATCGTGGTGATGGGTCAGTTATTTTCCAATATGCATTACAACATTACAACAACATTTCCAACATTACATACTTAGGGACTACAACTCCAGTGAAGAACATTAACGCTGGTATGGTTTTCAATACCGAATCTGTACGGTGGCACCGGCCATCATGATTGCGATCAGCAAGAACAGTTATCACCCCATGGACCTGAATCATGTGGCACTCAGATGGCCGTGCGGTACATGCAGCGGTGCCCGTCACAATTGTAATTTGTGGTTGTGGTGGGGGATGTTCCCACTATAGGAACGTTTCTAAACCTTGAATCGTTTTTCCAAACGGGGCAAAATGGTGGGATGCGGGGG
>NW_023597054.1:53794950-53886285 GCF_011947565.3 Pollicipes pollicipes | reverse complement strand
GGAGCAGCAAGTCTTGAAGGGCTATTTTAGGGGGATCACTTATTTCTTTGTAAACGGATGAAAGCTTGCAAACCGGATTTGTAAACGGATGGAGACATTGTTTGTGAAGATCCAGTAATTACATGGACCACCCGACTGTTGCTCTCAGCGAGTTTCCCTGCGGAGCACAATGAATGGTCCGGCCCTAGCCTACCCGTGCTTAAAAGCGATAGCTAAAAACTACATCCCCGCGTAGTTTGCTTCCGGTGTGCTCCAAGCGCGAGCCGGGCCCGCTGGCGGTCCGTCTTAGAAAGAGACGCTCCGTTTTGTCGTCGCCTCGTCACCAGAGGCGCTAGCCTTGCCCCCGGTGTGGTATAGGTGGCGCTGCCAGCGCTGGGCGACAGGTCCGCAGCCCGCCATTCGCTGGCTGTGGTTCACCGGCCTTACGGCGGGCTGCCGCCTCACGGACCGCGCGGCCCGTGAGGCCGCCTCACGGACCGCCCCGAATGCCCACATCGGGCCCAATCTTCCTGTTACCGGGCGCGGTTCGGAGCCGGCTTTAGGTTCATTGTCAGTATCCGTGCCGGCATCCTGGACCGTCCCTGTCCCTGGCGTCCCGGACGCAGCGCTGTGGGCTATTGCCTCACGGCAGAGTGAGTGCCGTGCCCGGCGCTGGCTATTCGATGATCTTAACCCTCTTCAGCGACTGATTTACCATGTTGTTTTACAGAGCTGGAATGTGATAGTGGTGATGCATTTCTGATCAGTTCAATCGGCACTTAATTTACAGAATGATGACCTGAACTTGTGCGGTAGACCAGACCGTGCACCACTCGCAGGCCAGCAGCACGGCCTGCAGGAGCTCTACGACGGCTGCTGGCATGGAATATTCAAGGCTGTAAGGCGCCTTTCATCGCCCCGTGAATAACAAAGCGACACCTAGTCATACCATGATCAGTATGCTGTGATCAGGGCGCCCGCGTCCGACGCCGCCGTGTTACCGGGTGGTACAGCGTCCTGACCTCACCACTGACGTGGCCCTCGGGAGGGAGTCGGGCCGCCTGCAGCGTCCCGGCCGCACCGCTGACTTGACCCTCGGGAGGTGAGTCGGCCGTCCGCAGCGTCCGGCCGCGTCACTGACGTGACCCTCGGGAGGGAGTCGGCCGTCCGCAGCGTCCCGGCCGCACCGCTGACGTGACCCTCGGGAGGGGGGGTCGGCCGCCTGCAGCGTCCCGGCCGCACCGCTGACGTGACCCTCGGGAGGGAGTCGCCCGCCTGTAGCGTCCTGCCTCACCACTGACGTGACACCTCGGGAGGGGAGCCGGCCGTCCCGCAGCGTCCTGGCCGCAACCGCTGACGTGACCCTCGGGAAGGGAGTCGTGCCGGCCTGCCGTCCTGACCTCACCACTGACGTGACCCTCGGGAGGGAGCCGGCCGTCCGTAGCGTCCCGGCCGCACCGCTGACGGGACCCCTCGGGAGGGAGTCGGCCGTCCGCCCGGCCCTGCTGTCCCGCAGCCCCGGCACAGCCCTGCTTTATGCATGGACGGACGGGTGGCCGGCGGGCTGTCCCGGGTGACGGCAGCGGCGCCAGAGGCTCACGGCTGATCCCAGCAGACTCGGAAGCAGCTGAATTAGACGGACCGTAGGCGGCGCCACCCGGTTGGGCTGTCTGAGTGAACACACCCTTTGCTCACCTTGAAGTGTTAGCAAGGTCCTCGAAATCCACGATAGGTCAAGTGTACGCGGTCTGCGGCGGTGACCTGGTCAGGACACCGGCCAACGTAATGCCGAAGGGATGGAGAGAAGGCCCTAGTTTTGAAAACATCGGTTACGGTCGGGAAATTGGTGTTACCGCAGAGAGCCTTTATGCGAATGAGAGGAGGCCCAATGATGCGAGGACTGATAAATCCTAAGTGCATTGGAGACGAGACACGCTGATATGTCCACGTCATGACCTAGAGAAGGCACAGCCCCCCGTTGCTGTGAGCGGCTTGCGAGTTGGATGGCATCAACCGCTCCTAGGAGGCGTCACATGGACGAGAAGTGATCCCTGTAATGAAACGATTGTGTGTGGTTTTGTCAGAGGGCTAGAATACGACAGAAGATCGTGTCTGGCGGTTCGAAGACCCTAGCCATAAGCTGCAGGCTCTTGCAGGGTTGAGCACCTTGGCTGGGCGGGAAACCCTCACCATGGCTGATATGGTCATGATGCGACAAGGCTGGAGGCCTCCTGTAAACTAGAGGGTCTGTCGTGACTAGGAGGAGGTTCCTGTCGAGACTGAGAGAAAGTCCGTGGACTAGTTGAGGGGTGATGTCGGCACTATAGCAGTTGTGATCGCAGGTGTGTCCAGCTGTGTTATGAAACTATGTGCTCATGCGGGCTGTACTGAAATCGAACAGGCTGGCGCGGGCTTGATCATTCACGTCCATATTCATGTCCAAAAGTTGAGACGTGCTCCAGAAAAGTGGCAGACTACTTTGTGCGTGGGAAAGCATAACCAACTTCGCTGTCGCTGGCGTTCCCACGAGATATACGCATGCATAATAAGTCTGACATCACGAAGCAGCTGCTAGTAAAATGCCGGGTGATATGCAGACCCCTGCGAGACTGTGACTGTGAGACCCCTTCAACCCGAGGAGCCCTAGTTTTCGGTGGAGGCCTCCAATGAATGCGTGCCAGCCCACCCTCCAAGAACTTCGTGGTGCCGCTCACAGGCAGCGCCGCGTTCCACTGTGAGCGCGCGTCGCTGCAGTGCGCCGTCATGGCCGTACCACCGCCCGGCATCACCCGAGGGCAGAACAATGCCCACGTGGTGGCCCCAGCCCCGCCGGCGGCCGGTGCGCGCCCACGCGCCGTCAGGCCCGGCTGACCGTGTGGCGCCGTCCGCCGACTGACGGCGTCGGCGTCCTCTCCACTGGAGTGTTTGTTCGCCGGCCGGCGCGATACGATATTGGTGTCTGGTGCGACTATCGGTCGGCCGGGCTCGGGTTCCGGACCCTGCGGTCGGCCGGGATCGCGTTCAGTGCACGTTGACGCCGTGTCCGACGCTGACGCCATGGCCACCCGGCGCTTGTCCGCCGCCGGCGAGGAGGACGAGACGGCCCGTTTCCTGTCGGAGGTGCGCGATCGGCCGGGCGTCACCTTTTGCGACACGGCCGAGCGGCAGAACGACGTGAACCGCTTCCGCCAGCTGTCCTCCGATCGACGCACGCGCAAGGTGAGCGGCGCACGCGCGAGGAGCGGCGGTGCTGGCGGCAGCGACGGCCACAAGCGCTGAGGCACAGCGAGAGTGGCGCCGGTTTGGTGGTTGGTCTGGGAAAGGCGCTGTAGGCTACTGTGAAAAGATAATGCCAATAACGCAGGCTAGAGAAGCTTTGGTTTTCTTGTCCTCATCTCGCGAAAGTAACAAGAAAACACTGTCCTGTATTTACACAAAATGTTCCGGGCTTTTCAGACGCTAGATACGGCTCTGAATATCAAGTTGAAAACCGCCCTCTGTGCCCTGCGATCATCACTGGGCAGAATAGTTTATAGGACTGGTCCTTTAGCTGACACCTCGGGAAGACCGTTTCGACATGCACTTTGCGACATGTACCGGATTGTGCATTTGCTGCAACACGTTTCGGCCTATGGCTGAACAGACCAGTGGTCGGAGGTGATCCACAGTTCGAATTGGTTAGTGGTTCAACAACAACTAACGGATCAACTTGCATTCAAATGAGGTCAGCGAGTCTGAATTGGCATTTGTCCATGAGATGGGCGGGGAGGTAGGCGCCTTAGTCGATCGTCAACTGTGAAGCGCGAGAGTGTAGGAGCGAGGGCCCTGTTGACCTCGGTCTCTATAGGCACAGCATCGGGACCAGGGGAAAATTGGCCACACAAGTCTATTCGTTGATCTGACCGGGAGGTCTGATGTTCATCAAGCTGGCCAGTTCAACACTTGAAGATAAACTCAGGGCTGTACTCGTATGTCGCTATTGTTTGCCATTAATCGGTTATCCTCGCCGTCAATCCCCACTCCATCACACATAAGCTGGCGGTTCAGGCCTAGGGCGTTCAACCCTGGCGAGTGGGGCGGCGCGGCGTCCTTAGCTCTGAGTGGCCGCACCTCAGATAGCCATCGCTGTTATCTGTTTAGCCAGCTTTGGGTAGCATGCACCACCCGTCACCACGGAATTGTTAAGATACATATCAGATAGATGCCTTTGAGAACCCTGTTAAGTCACGCAGCATTGTTGAATGAAGATGGGCCATCATGTTCGCTATCAGGAGATCATGCTCCAAGACAAGTCCATCTAACATGCTAGGTGCTCAGAGGAGGGGCAATCAACAAATTGTCAACACCAGCAGAGCTTTGCTAACAAAGCTTACGGAACAGCCTCGTGATAAGGGAACAGGCGGAATTAGATCAGCAAAGACTGCAACGCCCGAAATGAGTTAACGTGATTTAAGATGGTCGTCACACGCGCCAAAAATATTACCACTATCCTGTGATTTCTCCCCGAATGCATCTTCGTGGTCATGTGATTTCTGCTACAAGGTTTAAGTGGAAAACTTGACCCCTTTTCAAAGCACCCCAAATCGGGCGGTTGGGAGAGACAAACGGGGCGCCCCAGGGAATGGATGTCCGACATGATGGCTGGTACAATGCGGTGGGCTGGCGATGATTGGTGGCACGCGTGGTTGAACATCGTGCGTTGTCGACCTCCGCGCCGGGTTGGCGGCATTTAGCTTGTCATCACTGATTGTGAGCACGTAACACAGGATTTCGCGTGACAGAAGGAAGCCAAGCTCTGACACGGCTGCCGGGGGGGGGGGGGGGGGGGGGGGGGGGGCGGGGGGGAGCTGGGGTGCAGTTGGTGACGGCAGCTGTATTCGCCAAAGCTTGGGAATGCCTGGCCGAGGCACGTCCCGGGCTCGTCACCAGACTGCCAGCGTGTTGTATGGTGCTCCACCGGCCTGGTGTCGGCACCACCGAGGTCCAGACCACTCGCGCTCGTCACCAGACAGCCGGCGTGCTGTATGATGCTCCACCGGCCTGGTGTCGGCACCACCGGGGTCAGACCGCTCGCGCTCGCCTCCAGACCGCCGGCGTGCTGAATGGCTGTATGGCGCTCCACCGGCCTGGTGTCCGCACCACTGGGGATCAGACCGCTCGTCATCAGGCCGCTGGCGTGCTGTATGGCTGTATGGTGCTCCATCGGCCGGGTGTCGGCACCACTGGGGATCAGACCGCTCACCGCCAGGCCACTGGCGTGCTGTATGGCTGTATGGTGCTCCACCGGCCGGGTGTCGGCACCACTGGGGATCAGACCGCTCACCACCAGGCCGCTGGCGTGCTGCATGGCTGTATGGTGCCCCATCGGCCGGGTGTCGACACCACTGGGGATCAGACCGCTCGCCACCAGGCCGCTGGCGTACTGTATGGCTGTATGGTGCTCCACCGGCCGGGAGTCGGCACCACCGGGGTCCAGAGCGCTCGCGCTCGCCACCAGGCCGCTGGCGTGCTGTATGGCTGTATGGCGCTTCACCGGCCGGGTGTCGGCACCACTGGGGATCAGACCGCTCGTCACCAGGCCGCTGGCGTGCTGTATGGCTGTATGGTGCTCCACTGGCCGGGTGTCGGCACCACTGGGGATCAGACCGCTTGTCACCAGGCCGCTGGCGTGCTGTATGGCTGTATGGTGCCCCACCGGCCGGGTGTCGGCACCACCGGGGATCAGACCGCTCGTCACCAGACCGCTGGCGTGCTGTATGGCTGTATGGCGCTCCACCGGCCGGGTGTCGGCACCACTGGGGATCAGACCGCTCGTCACCAGGCCGCTGGCGTGCTGTATGGCTGTATGGTGCTCCACCGGCCGGGTGTCGACACCACTGGGGATCAGACCGCTCGCCACCAGGCCGCTGGCGTGCTGTATGGCTGTATGGTGCTCCACCGGCCGGGTGTCGGCACCACTAGGGATCAGACCGCTCGTCACCAGGTCGCTGGCGTGCTGTATGGCTGTATGGTGCTCCACCGGCCGGGTGTCGACACCACTGGGGATCAGACCGCTCGCCACCAGGCCGCTGGCGTGCTGTATGGCTGTATGGTGCTCCACCGACCGGGTGTCGGCACCACTGGGGATCAGACCGCTCGTCACCAGACCGCTGGCGTGCTGTATGGCTGTATGGTGCTCCACCGGCCGGGAGTCGGCACCACTGGGGATCAGGCCGCTCGTCACCAGGCCGCGCCCAACCGGTGCCCGGCGGGCACCGGGTGCGAGTACCGCTGCTTCCAGATGTAGGTGGTTTCAGTAGGTCCCATGAGGTGGGGCATGTAGACTGTATGGGAGTGTCCCAAAATTTATGTGGGGTTTTGAACGGAAAACAGCCATATCGAAGATCATTCTGTGCAGTTCACAACCCTGCCCTTAAGGCCTAAACCCCCTCTAGTTTCTAAGCTACACACCTGTGAATCTATGCAGACTATTTCGAAGCCACCGAGGCACCCATGACTGTAAAATGCGTCATCCGAATCCTGTGAGTCCATTGGTCATGCAGGGATCAAGACCAACGCAAGTATAATTGCTGAGTCGTTGATATTTGGCGTTCGTGAGCACGATTTCCAGAAAAAACGGCCGCCAATTGGCTCTCGGCCGATGTTGTGCAAAGTACGATGACGCAATCACACACTGATGTATTTAAGCATATTTACCAAACAAAGAGATTGTGTTGTCGAGAGCAGCCTTGTCCACCTAAGAGTATACCAATAGTTATAAGTGAGCGTATTTCATCTCATCTAATGCCTTCTCCAATATGCTTAAATGGGCAACATTCCCCGTAACGGCGGCAACAACCTGAGCGTCTTACAACATGCTGACGCGATGGAAGCTCAAGCACGAATCATAAATGCATATACTTACGTAATACGCACAACATTATTGTAATGTCTTGTAGTTGAATACACCCATGCATGGAACATGCATTCATGCCCATTCTTGACCATGCATGCGTGCCGTAAATGTCCATACATGGACATATAATGAGGCGGAGGCGATTCTTTCCATGGCCGCGGAAAGAACCGTCTCCGTATCCCGTGCCACGGCTTGCTGCATACAGCATATCCCGTCTCTTTGGTCTCTTGCTCGGGACTTACTTGGTCCTGCTCGATAACGATAATTTGGTTATGTCGTGTCGCAACACAACAGCAATGATTGATTCAATACCTTGAAGTTTTTGTACGCGCGGCACAGTAAACGGGCTTATCGGTACTGGCAGGTCAAGTTGCAGTATTACAGAACCGACGCCGACGCTCCAAGCTTTCTAGATGAGGACAAATGGTTGCCACCACAGCGCTTATTGCGCAGGAGCAAAAACGAGCATCGCAAAAGCTACATACGACCTGCGGTTGAGACGTATCAGAGAGGGGCCGAACAGGCGCGGGAAGTATCTTTCAGGAAACGTTACAATCCTCATAGTGTCCCATAAACTGTCGTAAACCTTCGACCAATTATTCGCTGATACCCTGGCACACAACCCACGGAAGGGAGCAGCCCAGGTAGAGGAAACACGGAAAGAGCTCCAAAGAAAGCCGCTATAAGTATGCACGCACCGTAGCTAAAAATGAATGACAACGAAACCCAAAAGAAGTCACTTTGGCACAAAAGAACAACGAGAGGTCCCTGGAGAGCCTGTCAGAATGATGCGCCCTGGAGAGGGTGGAAACTCCCTCTCCTCCCTCCCTCATAACCCCAGCTTTGGCCGACCTATGGCTCCAGCTATGGGCGAGGGGACCCTGGAGAGCCAGTCAGATTGGTGCACCATGGAGAGGGTGGAAACTCCCTCTCCTCCCTCCCTCATAACCCCAGCTCTGGCTGACCCATGGCTCCAGCTACGGATGAGGGGACCCTGGAGATCCTGTCAGATTGGTGCGCTCTGGAGAAGGTGTATTCTCCTCTCTCCGTCCTAACCCGAGCTATGGCCGATCTACGGCTCCAGCTATGGAGCGAGAGGTCCCTGGAGAGCCTGTCAGATTGACGCGCCCTGGAGAGGATGGATCCTTCTCTCTCATTCCTAACCCGAGCTATGGCCGATCTATGGCTCCAGCTATGGAACGAGAGGGGCCTGGAGAGCCGGTCAGATTGGTGCGCCCTGGAGAGGGTGAATTCTCCTCTCTCCGTTCTAACCCCAGCTATGACTGATCCCGTGGACGCTAGCGCCGCGAAGTTTTCGAATAATTTTATCTGGATGTGCTTGTGTTGTCTTAAATGCTTTCGAATTATGCTCTCTTATGCGCCATATCACGGCAGCTATAGCTCGAGGAGTGCCTTGTTAAGCATGGCCTCTTATGCGCCATATCACGATGGCTATAGCTCGAGCTGGCATGGGTTGAACGAGGCCAGGAATGGAAATGCTTATAGAAATCCAGGACTAGATGCTGAAAAGGCAGGAACACATGCTGATAGAAATGCTGAATGGAAGTGCTGCTGCCCGTCAGCAATCACAACCGAAAATATGAAATGTCAGGGACATCAGCACTTTTGCGACGGAAATAAATTTAAACTAGCGTGTCAATGTACAGCTGTCGCGTAGTGCTTGCTATTTATGACGTCATCACTGATATTTTGAGCCAACCGAGGCGAGATTGGACCCTGATCGGTGTTATCAAATGCCGGGTGAATTGGGAAAGTCTGTAATGGTTTCCCGGCACGGGTCACTGATAAAAAATGAATTCTGTGAGGTGTGCGCGCACACACATGTCTGAAGTCACAGCCGCATGGTATGTTTAATGTCTGAAGTGGACCTTAGTGAAGGGTCCGTCTAGCGGCAAACCCTTCCCGCGCTGAGCATTAGAAGTCATCGCTCCGTAAACACTCAGCTCCATTAGGTGGCGGCTGTACCGGGCCGGAGACGCCCGTTCGTCGGTGCGGCCTGCCGATGATGGCGGTGAACGAGTGTTAGACTTTGTAAAACTGGAACTAAAGTAGTTGTTTATTTTAATATTGGTGTTAGTTAAAAAAGCGAAGCAAAATAAAACGGGCTTAGATCTGCAGCCCTTTATTCCAGCGCGCGTGTTAAGGGTTGTTTTTGTTTTTATTTTTGTTTATATGCGGACAATTCGTGGTTTACTGTCCAATTACGCGTTGTCTTCCCCATGGCCAGTGGTTGGCTACTTACTTTGCGACGTTCAATATCGGAGTTCTAACTTCGCTCTTTCGGCATGTCGGTACGCTGTGCGGTAAGGGTATTACGGTCGTCTTCATGACATAACGCTGCTTGGCAGCGGGAGCTGTGGCCAAAAGTGTTAAAGCGGCGAAATTCCATCCTGCCACTTATAATGGACGATTTGTAGCCCTAAGCTGGTTCTCATTTAATTACGAGTTGAGGTGAGAAAGACGGTGGTTGACACTTTGTGGTTGGAGCGCAATCCATTGAAGATTTCTCCTCGCTGTTTACGAGCGGCGCGATCCACCCATTGCGGGGCCTGCGTGTTTGGCACCTTATGTAACCCGACCGACAACCGCTTACGTAAGGCCTGCCTCCGGGGAAGCGGAGGGCGATGCTGGTGGACCGTGAGCCGCGAGGCCGCGCCCCCGGGGCTGACATTGGCCGACCCAGGACGTGACGGGCACGAGCGGCGAGTTCGTCACACACGCGGGCGCGCGGCCCCGCCCTGCCGCCCGAGCCGCCGTCTGCCCCCCCCCCCCCCCCCCTCCCTCCCCAGCCGGCCTGGTCCACGCACTCGGCGTCAGCAATAAACACTTGCATGGGCACTGGGCACCGTGGGTCGTCCCAGCGCGGTCTGGCCAGCACCGAGCCCGGCAGAGGCTCGGGACCCACGTGTTTCCCCGGCCACCTCTGGCGAAGGACTGAGAAGCGGCCCGAACCGTCCCGCCAGCCGTCTGTCGGCAGGTCGACCACTTCGTGCTGATAAACACGTGGGTGCAACCAAGCCGATACTTAAAGTGCACCGTAGCAAGTAAAGTGCGGCACGTCTTGCGGGTATTGGACTGGTTTTCACCGCCCCACGAGTTACAAACCGTCTGATTCATTTGTGCTTCTAAGATTTTGTGCTCCAGGTCCCCCACAACCTGGGAAGTGCTTTATTTCTTCAGTTTTTCACTTCCTGAGCGCGTTATCATTGGGTATCGTTTGTATGCAAACCTTTGTTGGTTCCATGGGTGGTGTTCGCGAACCAGCAACCATTTGTGTGGAGTTCGTATCAGGCGGCACTCTGCAACTGTAGAGATGGACTATGTTGCCTAGTGCGTACAGTGTTTACCTGGTTACCCACTGATTCCTGAGGTAATGAGTGTTGCTGCTTCCGTTACTTGTTTTTCATGGCTTTGTTTCCGTTGCGTTAAAACCTGCTGCACCGCGTGTAGGTGCCCAAGGATGATTTCGATAACCTTTGTATGTTATTACTGAGCCCAGGCGCATCGCCCTCCAAACCAAACCATCGCCTGCGGTATTCCATTCTGGACAGCGGACCGTATCTCCGTAATAGAGGGTCAATGGAAGTTCTCCCAAATTTGGTGGTTCGATGGCGATTTGTTGATTTCTCTTTCCAGTCAACGCCGCTTGGGCCAATGCTAAATTTTCGGAAGATTTGAGAGAGGAGACGAGCCCGCTGACGCCCCTCGTTCCCGCGTCCCCACCGGCATTAGCCACTGCAGGCTGTGTCCGGGTGCTGATATGAGTGACGGTGACCTAGCTGACCGAACTCGGATGCAAGACCGTAGCGCTTCGGCAGCCTCCCGAACTGGCGCGTTCTGCCGCCAAAACGCGGCAAGCACTTGGGGAACGGTCCGCCGCTTAGTTCCTGGAAGGCTCTATTGCCGCTAATGGGGAGACCACCGGCGCCGTAATCGCCATATTGACCAGGAGCCTGTCGGCGCCGTGCCTAGCAAGTTCGAGCTGGCTTGTTTGCTCAAGATAGATACTCCTGATATGATTCGTATATATCCGCCGTCATCAGCGCAGCATGTGCCGAGCACTCCGTGATCACTTTTAGAGGCACGACGTGCTACAAACGCTGTAAAACATCGTTTCGTGTGATTAGGGCGAAGTCTTGTCACAGTTGGGTGACGTCAGTCCCTGCCGCGTCCATCAAATGTCAGAAGTGGGCGGGCTTGGTCTTGCGCCGTCCTCTGTCTTCGGTAGTCCTGAGCCAGCCCGTTACGCAGTTATGAGTGAGCAGACTGCACGGCGCCGATCCGATCCCCCCATATTTTGACCTCTCCTTTCCGTTCTGCCTTTCTATACCTCTTGCTTCTCGCCGCTACGTTTGGTCCATGGAACTGATTTACGTGATACAAATCTGAACCCCCGTTTTCGGCATAAGCGGGGCGTCGGACGTCACCCCTGCTCGCGACACGGCGCTCAGAGCGAGTGTCAGCGGTCCTGACACAGCTCGTCACTGTCGAACGGTCGCCTCCGTAGGGTGTCCGAACCAGAACAGTCAGAAAGCCAGGCCTGGAGCTGGGATGGCAAGCCGCGCTGCCGGACCGCGGACGCGTCCGGCGACTTCACCCGCCGCTCAGCGGTCTGGTGCAGCGCGCACCGGGGTACGGTACCTCTCCCCACAGCTGCACGGACGGGCCACGGACGCGTCCGGCGACTTCACCCGCCGCTCAGCGGTCTGGTGCAGCGCGCACCGGGGTATGGTACCTCTCCCCACAGCTGCACTGACGGGCCACGGACGCGTCCGGCGACTTCACCCGCCGCTCAGCGGTCTGGTGCAGCGTGCACCTGGGGTCACGGTACCTCTCCCCACAGCTGCACTGACGGAGCCGCGGACGCGTCTGGTGACTTCACCCGCCGCTCAGCGATCTGGTGCAGCGCGCACTGGGGTACAGTACCCGTCCCCAGAGCCGAGGATATTTCGCCCACTGCGACCTGGAGCGGGGAGGGGGGGGGGGAAGAGGGCAAAAGTACCGCCTAGACGTGAGGATGGGATGGGAGGGGAAACCGTCTGATTTTTCATGATCTTGTCCTGGAAAGGAGAAAAAGTCAAACGACCAATACCACCCAGGGGTTCGTCGACATTTGCCACCCAGCCGGTGACATCACAGGGAGCAAAATACCATAAAATTGCCAAAATATTCGCACTGCTCCAGGGCCCTCTAACACCCGTAATATTGGGCATTCAGTTTTGGAACTTCTCCAAACGAAAGCATCTGCTCTTTTCTGTCGAAACCATACCACAAAACTATGGTGAGAAATATGGCAGGTCAAGGTGCGGTCACTTCAGTGTTTGTTAATTTTGCTATTGCTCGGTCTCACGGGACTTGTAGTGGAAGTTGTTTTGAAGCGTGGGAGTTGTTCCGACCTAGTTATCACGGGTGGACAACACGAATTCTTGAAGCTCGACACTTACAGGCTGGCATCACATGACCTCTCATGGGATCTGCTGTGACCCCGTATATATTAGGACTGATCCTGACTGGCATGCTTCTTTGTTGTCTCAAATGTGCGTCGGATGAAAACGATGCAAAAAAGAAATGGAACCGTGGATTTCTGCATGAAGAAGAAAAAAGAACTGAGATACTTTGCTAATTATGTCAGCTGCGCAGCTTCATCATACTGATATTTGTCGCCAGAATGTGTCGAATTGATTATCTGACAGGGGTTCAAAATTATGTGGACGCACCTGAAACGGTTCGGCAGTGGCTCCAGAAGTTGGAATGGGATTTCCTTCAATGTTCATGTTAAAACAACTAACAGACAGCGTTATTTTTACTCTTTCCGTGCGGTTGCCGGCAAGGCACAATGCGGATGTGAAATTGCGCAATGACTTAAGACCGATGCTTACACAGATAAGCATTGCCTTGCATGGTGCTGTGATGTGGCTTTCCGTCTTGCTTCACCGAACGATGTACTGGATTCCTGCAAAGTTTGAAAGCTATCGTACCCATAAATAAACCACAAATAGCCTTGTCCGATCGGCGTTTGTTTCGGACGGATTGAATGTTGGCGCCTTCGGTCGCTCCAGCCGCAGCGCGGCGTCGGTCCACTCCGACGCGGAGCCGTTTCCAACCGCCGGCGAGCCTTCGGGACCGTTCGGGTCGGGCGGCGCCGTGACCGGCACCCTGACGCCTCGGGCGGCGGCCTTGGCCACGCGCGCCGGGCTGGCGGCCGGCGCGGTGACTGCCTCCGGCCGCGCCCGGCCGTGACCAAGGTCGCGGCGGCGGGGGTGGCGCGCCACACCGCCGGCAGTCGTGCGGTGGCCCCATGAGCTCGGCGATCGGCTGGTACCTGCGCTCCACGTGCTGCCCGCGCTCCGTGTCGGCGCGCGCCATGGATCCTACGGCGCAGAAGGGCGGACAGGCGGTGCCGGGCTGGGCGTACCGGCTGGGCGGCGTCGCTGAGCCGGCCAAGGCGCTGCGTGCCTGGCCGGCAGAGCCGTGGGCCAGCTCGCTGGGCGTGCGCGGCGGCCGCGTCTGGCTGCCGTCGGCCGACCCGCTGACCTGGCCCCAGCCGGCGCCCCACGTCGGCCCTGGCGCCACTGATGAGGCTGACCTGCAGGTGCGTGTGTGGTACCGACGGAGGCCGTGGGAGGGACGCCGACGGCTGTCGGCGGGATCGGTGGGTGCTGGTGTGGGCCAGGTCGGCGGGATCGGCGGCAGAAGCGCCGCCCGGGGCGCCATGTGCAGGATCCGTCGGCGGTCCGGCGCCCCTCCATCGGGGGTCTCCCGGCTGGACTCACGGGAGCCGATCGTACCCGCCACTCCACCGTTCTCCTCGGGAAGTGGGCGGTCTCTGTAAGACAGTGCTGGCCTAGTTACCTGGTGCGCGTCTTCGCGAGATCAGGGTGTGAGAGTAGTCGGGAGCGCCCGTAGTGAGTGATCGGCATGGTTATCAAACGCCAGGCATGGATATGGCCGGCCGCTGGGATCCGTCTCTGTCATGCCGTGATCAGGCGCGCGTCTCCTACCTGCTGTAAAGCTGGGATCCGTCTCTGTCATGCCGTGATCAGGCGCGCGTCTCCTGCCTGCTGTAAAGCTGGGATCCGTCTCTGTCATGCCGTGATCAGGCGCGCGTCCCCTACCTGCTGCAAAGCTGGGATCCGTCTCTGTCATGCCGTGATCAGCCCCCCCCCCCTCCACCTGCCGTTAATAGCCTTGTCTGATCCTACCTGCCTCCTCTGCCCTGGCGCCATGACTGGCTGACCGGTACGATTGGCTTCATTATGGCTCGGTCGGTTTCGGTAGGGCGGGCCGTCAGACCGGGTCGTGTCGACAGTGGGGTCCGATTTATCTTCACCGCACCGTGACGTCTTGCAGTGAAGTCAGCCAACGGCCCGTAACTAATGTATAGGCGTTGCCATCACTTTTGTGCTTGAGCACGGATTCTTGTGACAATTAGCTCTTTTTTAGGTGGGGACTACGGCATGACACGCTCTTGCAAGCGAAATGTTGGAAAGCATACATCAACTTGTGCATGACTTGGATGCTGAAATCGACGATGTTTAACTAACAAAGCGTTTGGCGCGGACGAGCAGGGCCGCAAATCGATTACGCGGACACAGCCAGTTAACCCGTGACCACACAGCTAACACAACTTGCAGCTGCGCCTGGTGTTGATGTCGCCCGATCGTGGAGGCTGTGCGGTGCGCGCCCCCTGTAACACCCCGCCCGGCCGGCAGGACGCCAGGGTGGGCGGCCGGCCCCGCGGCCGCTACAGGAGCCGCTCGCTGTCGGCCTCCTCCAACGACAGCTACAGCTCAGGTCAGTGGCGACCCTGGGGCGGCACTGCCCGCCGGCCGGGGAGAGCCCAGCGGCAGAGGCGCTGCCCACCGGCTGGCCATCGCCCTCACACACTGGCGGCCGGCTGGGGCGAGCCCGGCGACACAGGCGCTGCCCACCGGCCGGCCCTCGCCCTCACACACTGGCGGCCGGCTGGGGCGAGCCCGGCGACACAGGCGCTGCCCACCGGCCGGCCCTCGCCCTCACACACCGCCGGCCGGCCGGGGCGAGCCCGGCGACACAGGCGATGACCGGATGGCGTACTGCCCGTCAGCTGCGCCTGCTGAGGCCGTTTGGAGCTGGGGGCAGCCGATCGCAGTGGATCGCAGCTAGTGACCAATCAAGGCGGCCCGGCTTCCTCGCCTTTCGGCATGCCTGCTCAGCTAGATTTGGCGTGTTCAATGGCTTATGAAGGCTCTATTGTCCCCCGCCAGGCTGTAGGGGTGCTCCACTCGCATGGCCGGTGGCTGCTGAGACAGTCGCCCGCTGCCTTGGAAGTTGTCTGTCATTGCAAGGTCGTTCTGGCTCGCTGAAGATCCTCAGCGTCTCGTGTGGGAGAGCCATGGCCTCCTTTGAAATGATGACCATTGGCAGAACATTAAAAACTGGCGCGGCTATTACTGTACAGGTACTAAATACATGGTGTCCTAAAAGTGAGAGTTCCACAAAACATTGAGTGAAAGACGCCGCGAGCCGTACACAAAGCAGGCTGATCTTAAATCTTCTCGTCAGTCTTTTTTAAGGATCAACAGCATATGTTGCTGTGTAAACTGCTCTTGCGTGCACTAGTCACATAGGCATAGGCTCGTTTGGAGTGGAAACCTACGTCCAAACACAGTTCAAATTTTGTCATGAACTCAAAAGCATTAAAATTAAAGCTCAACGCAGACTGCGAGTAAACCCCGGGTATCGAATATTGTCAAAAAACAAACAAAATCGAATCGAACGATATCGAATGACGAACGATCGAATAATCGAACGATACAGGCCATCATTTACACTGGACCCTTTCGTTCCGTGAGAACGCAAGAAAACCTGGAAACTGTCGTCCAGGCGATGCTGAGAAGCCCGCACATGTCGTGGGGCTTCAAGCCAAACCAAGGATTTTAACACGACAGTCTCTTCACTGCACAGATTTGTGAGAGGCAATCTGAAGTTGCACCCGTACCACATAAAAGTTGCCCGACCTCTGATGAGAGCCGACGGGCTGGACACAAGGACAGGATGAAAGGTGTCATCATGTGCGACCGATTTTTACAGAGGATTTCAGAAGACCAAGAGTTGATGAATCCTGCCAGGTTTTCAGAGAAAGCCCACTTTCGTCTAAACGGATGCGTCAAGAGGAAGAACGACGTTTTCTGGAGGAGAGAGACATTTTGATACAGTCACCGAGAAATCGCTCTATTGTAAGAAAATTACTGCATGAATTGTCAGGAAAATCGGGCATCGAACCGTTCCTGTTTGAGACGTTGAAGTTTTGGACAGCTCTGGGGAAGGCAGTCCGGTATCGAGAAAAACAATATCGAGAAGAACCGTATGGAGGAGGAAAGAATGCTTGACAACAGGATAGAGCAAAACCACGCATTAGAAATCATTAGAAAAAGCACTGGTTGTAAACCCACTTGGGGAAGCGTCTAACTTCCCCAAAAGCCCCTCGCCCCCGTGATCACAGGCCACTCGATATTTACCTGTGGGGCCCCTGCTAAGACAACATTCTGGGGAAACAGCTGCGGACCATCACGGAACTGACAGCAGCAATACATGCTCACATCAGATAAACCTCCATTGCGGAATGCAGCCAAGGGATGAACCCCTTCGTATGCCGCCTCCAAAGTCGAGAGAACGACGTGGCTCACATTGAGGGTATATCTTGCGAAATCCAGTGATCGAGAAATAAATGAACGATGTAAACATAACTTCATCACGTGGTGTGAATTGGTTATGACCGCAGATGGCCAATGTTTGAACATTTCAAAACCAAAACCAAAATTACAACTCATTGTTTGGGCCTGGACTCCGAGGTCACATGGCACTCTTTATTGAAAACTTTTTACATCGTCGATTTTTCCGCGTCCGAGTGGGTGGCATGCTATCTGATCGCTATGAACAAGAGAGCGGTGTTCCTCAAGCGAGCGTCCTTAGCGTAACCCTGTTTACGCTGATGATCGATGATATCGCCGACTGTCTGCCACCTACCATTAGTCGGTCACTGTTTGTGGACGACTTTACCATCTGGTGTGCAGCATCCACAACGACGTCTGCTGAGAGGCAGCTTCAGTTATGCCTGATTCGACGAACTGAGTGGGGCCTAAAGAATGGCCTCAAATTTTCGACCACCAAGACTAAGTGTATGCACTTCTGCTCACGGATTAGAGGCTGTAGAGACCCGGAGTTGCGACTCTATAATGCCGCCGTCCCTGTTGTTTCCTGGGCCTCACGTTTGACCGTCGGCTCACGTTTAAGCAACACTTTAAGATTGTCAGGACTAAGTGTCTCAAGCGCATGAACCTCATGAAAGTAATGTGTCGTATGACCTTTGGAGCCGATAGAAGCACCCTGTTGAACTTGTATGTGGCCCTAATTCGATCATTCATCGATTATGTCTACGATACGATAGTGCTCTGTCTACGATAGTGCTCCTACATCTTCGAAGCAGATTTTGGACACAATCCACCATACATGTGTTCGTATAGCCACTGGGGCGTTTCGTACGACCCGATCAAGAAACTTGCTGGTGGAAGCGAATGAACCGCCTGGCCTCTTAGGAGACAACGACTTACTTTGAATTACGCTACAAAGGTTTCACAATTTCCGGATCACCCAGCCTTTAAGTTCATCTTCTCTCAGACGTTAATCCGTTCTTTCTTGAGGGAGGCGGCCCACGTCAGCGCGGCCGATGTGCCTGCGCGTCCGGGACTGGCTGGACGAGACAGATATTACGCTGGATGATATTGCCCCGCACACTCTTCGGGACCCAGTTCCGTGGAGACGTCTGAGTCTGAAGTATGATTTGGAACTGTGTCAGCATCATAAAAATGGCACTTCACCACGAGAGTTCCTCAGCTGTTCGTTGGAACGAATCTCACAATACGCGAACTCATTACAAATATTTACTGATGGGTCCAAGGGCTCAACAGGAACGGGTTGCGCATTTTTTGCGGTGACCATACCGTAGGTACATGCCTCCCGCAGCACGTCAGTTTTTTCCTCAGAACTGTTTGCTATTTTAGCAGCGCTTCAGTACGTTGCTCGTCGTCCTGAAAGGGATGTAGTCATTTTGACCGACTCATTTAGTACACTTTTATCATTAGACCCGACGGCAATGTCGCGTGACCACTCATTTTTGCCGCGCTCAATTTGGGAAGAACTGGAATGGCTGGACAACACTTCCTGCGGTATCACATTTATGTGGATCCCCAGCCACATAGGGAAAATAGGAAATGGGAAAGCAGACGCCGCAGCGAAAGCTGCGGCGTGTGAGTGAAAACCAATACCAATTTATTTACCCGCTCGAGATCTGAAGTTAGTCATTTCCAAATACGTCCGCAATACGTGGCAGCACATGTTCGACCAACATCTTCACGCTTTCAGGGAAATCAAGCTCCACCTGGGTGATTGGGAATCCTCGCACCGCCGAAGCCGCTTCCAGGAAGTCGCCCTTTGTAGGCTTCGGTTGGGTCATACATATGCAACACACTCGTTGTACTTGACGCGTATGGATGTGCCACGGTGTGATAGATGTGGGGACCGGTTGTCTGTAGAAAGTGTCCTCGTCTCATGCCGGCGCCTTGAGACGGAGAGGCGACGATTTTTTCCTCCAGCGCCCCTTCATCGGTTACTCGGTCGAGACCCATGTGGTGAGCTTGGAGATATACTCGCATTTTTAGTACACATTGACTTTGACATTATTTTCACTCATCCCTCAGTGTAGGTGCGCCAGTGATAGCACCTGTTATTAGTTGACAACATACTTATCGCGTCGTCGCAGAAGTAGGTAATCGTCATCGAGTGGGCGCAAAATGGCCCCGATGCCGACGCGCCTTAAAAAAACCAAATCACCACCACCACCATTGTTTGGGCCTCCATACTTTCGGAACACCCTGCACTATTTGGCTCCGATGCCTTTTGAGTTTCCTTGTTTTTGGGAGCTCGAAATTGCTCATTCACATGTGGGAACAGACACTCGTTGCGGCTGTTCGTCACGTGCGTTGCATGTCTGCTGTTGCGCTCGGCGCTGCTCTGGGAAGACGTACAGGTGCCTGTCATTTAGCCTCCTGTTGTTATCGCCCCAAATGTGACGTGGCGTGCAGCTGCTGTGGGGCCGGCGCGGCAGAACTGTGCACGCAGCGCCTATCAGTGTGAGTGACTGCTCCAAGGTCACTGCCGACCCGGACAGCCCGCGGTTCGGCTGGGCCGACCTCGCAGAAGTGGTACCCGTTGCACCGCGCCTGCCGTCCGAATGATTGTGCCCCTGATGTGACTCAACACGGCCCGCTTGTTGTCTGTTCCGTTTGTCAGGTCGCGGACGGCGGTCCGCCCCCTTGCACGGGCGGCGCGCCACGGGCGGCGTACCGGCGTTCTGACGGTTGTTCGTGGCTGACGCTGTGTGGACAGCGCGCCACCAGGTACAGATGTGGACGCCACGGGACACGGACACGACGCTTACTATGCGACTGCATCTGAGGCATGTGGAGGCTGTGTGACTTGTGTGGCAGGAAATGCTGACATAGAGCGGAAATTATTTTTAAAAAGACATCGAGTACCTGGCACCCTCCACAGTTTGTGGATGCGAGTCGTGATATCATAATGCCTGGTGTAATAGGCAGACGGCAGACTGGTCTCCGGGGCTGGGCCAAACGCGCCGTCAGCCGTCTGCCTATGTTCGGAACGCCACTCGCTGAACCGCCGCGCTCCCGTGGGAGGCAGCGCGGCCGTGCTGTCGGCGCCGTCGCGCCGCCCTGCCGCTGTCGCTGGAACGGCGCAGCGGGCCGGGAGAACGCTGCGGCACTGTCCGAGGTTTGTCCCGCGGCGTCACGGGACGGCGCGGCACCGCGTCGTTATGCATGTGCTCCCCTCCCTCCCAGCGGTGCGGAGTGACGCTGATGGTCGAGTGTCGGGGACGGGCGCTGGCGCTGACGCTCGTTAGGTGGGCCACTCTGCTCTGTCTGTCACCGTGCCTCGTCATGGGCAGCGTCGATGTCGTGTATCACTGCTGAAATACAGGCAGCGTGCGCCCTCGAGAGCGATGATCCGCTTGGTGCCTGTTTTTGGCGGATAGGTTTTCAGTTCGGACGGAAATGGGGCGGTTCGGAGGTCTGCCAGCCGGGTCCGCATCACCTTCCGCTGCACCGCTGCATGGCGTTGCATTTTCCGCATCGTGCGGGGTGCTTGAAGATGCAATGTCACCCGGCATTGGATGTGTCTCCCCTCTCAGCAGAGTGAGAGAGGAGAGAGGAGGGAGCATTTTAAAAAAAGCCGTTAAAAGGGGAAGGGCAAAAGGCATTTTCGCTTGTCCCTGCGAGTCTCTCCGTGAGCTTCTGTGTCATTCAACAGGCTTTGTCAGTCAGCTGATGCGAAATTGGGTCCTAAGCAAGCAGTTGTGGGGCTGCGAGGCAAATGCCTGCGTCTTATAAAGGTATCATCGCTGTAGTAGTAGCCGTTTTCAGGCCCTTTTTAGAGCTCTGTCACTTCTAAGTGACAAGCTTAGAGTAGTTTGGCGGTTTGGTACCGTTTTGCTGTAGGGAGATAGTCTACCACACAAAGTTACATAACTGACATGCAGAATGAAGTTTAGGAGGCTGGATTACGCAGACAACTCATGACAATGTATTAATACAACGTATGTATGTGTGCATCACGACCTGAAAAATCGTAGATAGTTTTACAACCGCTTTATGGAATGAACGCTGCCTCCCACGTGATAAGCGGACGTTAGTGGCTGGGGTAGGAGTTATAAGTTTGTAAGGAGACGCCGGCTCCCAGCGGAACCGTGTGAGTTTCGATACAGCGTGAGGTCTGTTTGTCGGAGACACAGTGGACAAGCGTTTGCAAGAGGGCAAGGCAATCCCGTGATCGCACCTGGCTCGCTGTGGCCGGGGTCGGAAGGGTCAGGTCCCAGAACGGGTCGAACATCGCGGACGTGTGGCGACAGAATGCACCGCAGCGTGGACTTGAGCTACCCGATAACCACGTCAACGAACTTTGAGTTCTTCAGGAACATGAAGCGCTCCCAGACCTCTGACTTCTGGCTAGCACTGAGGGTGCGATCAGTGCCGGTGGTTATGGACTTGGGACCCAAATACGAAAACTACTTCTACAGTTTGTATCTCACTGGTTGTCTGGTTACTTTGGATGACCGGTATTGTGCTTTTTAAGGATTATGTTAACGGTGCTGCTTCCGCGAATGATCCATACTCGGAATACAATACAAAACAAATACCTGTTATGGGTGCTTTACGACGCGCTCAGCTGTTGAGGCAATATGACGTTGTCTGCTTCCCACCTTGGCAGGAAGAGCGGCCACTGCGCCGAATCAGACCACGTTTCTCCTGCTTTTCAAACGCACATCTTAACCACTGTACTACCGGCATCCCCTAATGCTAATACTTACGGCACAAATATGTTTAATTTTCGGCTATGAAACCATTGCAACAATTTCAGATCGCTACCTTGTAGTAAAAATAGTTATATTGCCCTGGCTTTGAAGGGAATCCCAGGTACTTAGAAAAAAAAACGACAAAAGGCTCGTGAAAACATGTCCAGCATAAGAACCGATTGGCTTCCGGTATGACCCGAACAAGGTCGACATGACAAAGCGTACGCAAAGCAGGGACGTATAAGCAGCAACCAGGTTGGTAGTGGAATTATGTTCTGACAGATGAATGCGGTGTCTTGGCTTTGCGTCACGCACACCTGGAAAGAAAACTTCCCTATGCTTCAAACTCTTGACCATTTTTAGCATTAAGCACATGTCCCAGTTTGATGAAGGGATCATTTAAACCCCTCTCTGGTCGGAAAAGCCTGCTGGTGTCTTGCGTAGTAAACCTGAAGCATTTGTTTAAACATCGAATCATTGTGGCTCCGTATCCAGCGCTACTTTTTAATTACATGCATTAAGTCCTAGCGCGCATTTTCACATATATGATGCAGAGTACCAAAATAGCGACCAGGTGCCCTGCAATCTACTTTACGAGGCAGCATTCGCAGGGAATGCTTGCATTTATGCGCAATATATCGTTGTGTTATTTCCACGGCGTCTTTTTACGGCCTTGCGGCGATCCCTTATTTCAGTCTGGAATGGTCGCGGTCAGGCCGGGGCTAACATGTCTTCCGAGAACGGACTACATTTCGAGGCAATTTCTGTTAAGTTTACGGCGCACGTTCGTTGTTTCTGCTATCGCACCTGTTATTGCTTTTCAGCGAAGGCATTTTGGATTAAGTGGTCGGGGCCGGCGGGTTCATTGCATTCACGTAACTTTAAGAGCAAATTGTCATGCAAGTCTGATGCTGAGGGAGTCGCGTTGGAAACAGTGACGTGCTTTCGAGTATTGATTCCCTTTTGCTTTACGATTTCATAGCAATGCTTACGTTTGCAAACGAACTATCCTTCTCATCAGTTACCCTCCACTCGTACATAAGCGGCTGAAGTGGAATGGTTTGTTTCTCTTGAAGTGCTGATTGGACTTGACCTATTGGCCCGTTTTGTTTTCAATCCGTTAGGAAGCCGCGCAGTGGCCGTGACCTTTTAGTAACGTCGGCTGTACATTCAGCTGGTGAAACCCCGCCTGAGGCTGGTGGGTTTCCACCGCACGCGGTGTTTTCCGGTGAGCTCGCGGGAGCCGTGCCACGCACGGCGAGTCCGCGGCTGCAGCTGGCGGCGGCCGCGTCCAGACGCTGCCCCGCCAATTGCACGTAAGTCAGACAAGCGGTCACTTCCGCGGCGCTAGGACGCCTTAAAGGGCAGCGCTGCACATGGATGGCTTCGGCTGGGTCACCGAACCGGTGTTGATTGTAATAATATACGGTGTGTATCGGGGGGCGGATAGGGGGGGGGGGGGGCAGCAGGGCCGCATCGGCGTGGCTGGAACCCGTCGCGTTTGGTCGCGAATGTCATGTGGGCACGGGGCTACCAAGGGGACCGTGCTGTCCTGGACGAGCCGCAGCGCAGCTCCGCTGCGGGCCGTCCGTCCGCTGTGGCTGGTGGCCTGCTGACCCGCCACTTCCTGGGTCGGGGCCGCTGCCGCCCACTGCCGCCCGCTGTGGCTGGTGGCCTGCTGACCCGCCACTTCCTGGGTCGGGGCCGCTGCCGCCCACTGCCGCCCGCTGTGGCTGGTGGCCTGCTGACCCGCCACTTCCCGGGTCGGGGCCGCTGCCGCCCGCTGCCGCCTGCTGTGGCTGGTGGCCTGCTGACCCGCCACTTCCCGGGTCGGGGCCGCCGCCGCCCGCTGCCGCCCGCTGTGGCTGGTGGCCTGCTGACCCGCCACTTCCTGGGTCGGGGCCGCTGCCGCCCACTGCCGCCTCTGCCCCACCCTCAGCTGCCCTGGGAGCCTCGCTGTGTGACTGAACTGTTGCACACAGGGGCGACTCGGGTCAGTGATCGGGCGGCATTATTTGCTCAATCCCGTCGAACAATAAAGGTTTGTTGGTGACTTGACGGGGTTTTCCACGACGTTTATTTCTATTACGATGCTATTGTCGTGCTTGCTTTTCATGAATCGTATTACTGTGCAGCTCTTAGGGACGCTTGGCTTCGTTCAGACCGCTTCCCTTCATCCCCCTCCACTTACGATATATAAGCCTTGACATAGGTTTTGAAGGTCTATTACCACATAACCAGCATGACAGCAAGCGAACAATATTTCTGATTTTACCGATCTCGTGCAGTACGAACATGTCGCGGCCTTCGCGGCCTAGCTCCGCTCTTGTCACCGAAATGTCCTTCATATGTGCCACTTAGTACCACCCGGACATATTACTAACTGGCCGTTGATTTCGGCCTTGGTGCATGAGGTGTACCAAGTCCGGTACCGTCTAAGGAAAAGGGAAAAAAATGATCCGACGGGCATCTTAAAACCAGCGTCTGCACTCACGATCGTCTGTTTCAGCACTAGCGCATAGATATCTGTGAAGTGAGTGTGATTAGGTCATAAAGGAGCCGAGATCCAGCTGCAATGAATCCTTCTTCATCATTGTTATATTTGCGTTACCTAATTTATGACCGGAAAAGGTGAGTGGTCCCCGAACAACCATAGCCACAAGATCATGGTGCTCTTGAGACGTGACGTCAATTATGTACTGCCGCACTCAACCATTTATATAATTGAAAATGGTTCGGCGCACCACCTTTGCCTTACCTCGTGTGCCTGTCACGAAAACACAGCTGTTATTGTCACCATGTTTGTAGCACGCTGTATAAAATCGACGTGAATCTAGGCGAAGTCTGCGCCAGAGCCCTTACATCGCCAGGCCACGTGATGATGCCCAATAAACAGCCAGCCACACGTCCCGGAAAGGTGTTTAACAGCAGCTAATTTCAAGGAAGCTCGGTGAACTACCCGTACCCGGTGGAAGGACGGCAAACAAGTGTGGGTTACTGCAAGGCTTTTATTAAGCGTAAGTCTGTTAACAGAAACATACGGCAGTCTTGAACTTTAACTGCATCAAAACAAGACTGCACTCGAAAGCTCAGACCTACGGAATGTATGGAATGTGCCACAGGAGCAAGTAGGATATATTTTATGAAAAGCTTACGTTGAAATACGTTACGGATTCAACCACAGCTGCACGGTACCGTATTAAAACGAAATCAGCTCTCCGCCATTTTCGTGGACGCTGCGTGTCATTGTTTAAATGTCCAACTTCACCTCTGCTATCACGTAAATCAAGCAGAACAGAGAGAGGGAGGGAGAGAGGGAGACAAAGAGGGAGAGAACAGACACAGTCCTCAATCACCTGTGCTAGCTTGCCAGATCCGACCTTAAGAGCTTCCAGGACGGCTTCCAGCTTGCAAGCCCGGGTTACCCCCTCGGTGCGTCGGCTGGGCTGGCACGACTCAGGCCGTGCGGGGCCGCACCCGGCCGCTGCCGGCCTGCACCGCTCGCGCTGCGCGGGGCCGGTCCGCCGGCGGCCGGCGGCACTTGGCACGAGCCACCGAGAGCGGCCCCGGCAGGGGGCTCTGGCGGCGGCTCGGGCCTCCCGTCAACTGGAGCCGGCCGTCAACAGTCACAGTTGGCTTTGTGCTTCTGTGGTCGCCCCAATCGGGCTCACAGAGCGGGTATTTGGATCCCGCTTCCCGCAACCCGGAAAGGCTTTTAGCCGAGCACAGTCCTAACTCCAGGAGATGTTTGGCTTAATGACTCATGCAGTGCATTTACAAGTTTTTCAACCGCACAAAATAAGGCGTGCAGATACCCGTGATGAAGTGCTGAACGTGCAAGCAGTTCGTCAGTAACGACCATGTGCTGTGGGTCAAGTTCCTTTTTTAGTTAACCACGCGTCATTCCAGCTACTCTGACGACTTTTCTCAACGTTGTAGCGTGAGCTGATGTTGAAAGGAGGGGATTTCGCGGAGGCAAAACCTAGCTGACTTTGGAGTTGGTTCCGACTCGGCCTAAAGTCAGGCGGAAGGGATATTCGTAGGGATGTGGAGTCTCTGCGATTGGAGGACATTCCACGCATATAGTCGAGCGTTAGGGATGAAGGCAGCCAGGCCACCAGCGCGCGAACGCTAGCCGATGTCTGCTGATGACAAGCCTGCTGGCTGTCGGAGGTACCGGGGGTGACCTGCGCCTGCGGCAGTGGCGCGACCGGCGGCCCGTCGGCGGCTGGGACAGCATCAGCGGTCGGCGGGCTCTGGCGTCGCCGGGGCAGCCGGCCGACCAGTCGGCGCGCCGACACAGTAGTGGCGCGGTGGCCGGCCGAGGTCTGTGCGGCTGAAAGCGAGCCGGCCTGCTGCCAGGGTGGCCGGCCGAGGTCTGTGCAGCTGAGAGCGAGCCGGCCGGCCGCCAGGGTGGCCGACCGAGATCTGCGGCTTAGAGAGAGCCGGCCGGCTGCCAGGGTAGCCGGCCGCTCTGGGCCGCCCGGCCGGCGACGGGGCCCGGTCAGGTGGCGTGCTGTGCCTTGTGGTCAGGTGGCGTGCTGTGCCTCGTGTCAGGTGGCCTGCTGTACCTCATCTTCAGGTGGCCTTCTGTACTTCATGTTTAGATGGCCTGCTGTACCTTGTGATCAAGTGGCGTCCTATACCTCGTGGTCATGTGGTGTACTGTACCTCGTGGTCAGGTGGCCTACTGTACCTCGTGATCAGGTGGCGCGCTATACCTCGTGGTCATGTGGCGTACTTAACTTGATGGTCGGGTAGCCTACTGTACCTCGTGGTAAGATGGCCTATAGTACCTCGTGGTCATGTGGCGTTCTGTCGTGGTCAGATGGCGAGCTATAGCTCATGGTCAGGTGGCCTTCTGTCGTGGCCAGGGGGCGTATTATGATCTGTGTTGGGGTCTTGTCAGGTGGTGCATTGTGACGTGCAGCCAGGTCAGGTCAGGGTAGGTGGTGCACCTTGACCTGTGTCGGAGACAGGTCAGGTACTGTGATATACTGTGATCTACCAGAACCAGGTGTACGGTGGTATACGACGGAGCTTGGGTGGGCGGCGTGACCTGCTTCAGGGGGAGGTCAGGCGGTGTGTTGTCGCCTGCGTCGGGTCGGGTCAGACAGTGTACTGTGACCGGTGTCCGCGCGCAGCCAGGTGTCGTGCTGTGACCTGCGTCGGGGTCGGGTCAGCGGGTCTGCTGTAACCGGTGTCAGTCTCCGGTCGTGTAGTGTACTGTGACCTGCGTGGAGGCTATGGCAGGTGGTGTGCTGTGACTGGGTCGGGGTCGGGTCAGGTCGTATGCGGTGACCCGACAGGGCCGGTTGGGCTGGTTCAGGTGGTATACGGCGACCTGCGCCAGGATCGGATCAGTAGGCGCTAGATGACTGCGTAGTCAAAGCGCCCGAAAGCCCAGTTACTTATTCACGATCGGACCAGGTGGCACACTACACCCTGCGGCGGGGTCGGGACAGGTCGCGACCGTGATGTTTGACGTGGCCGGGTCAGGCGGTTGACCGTGACAGGGGCCAGGCAGTGTACATGGTGGTGCCAGTGGGATGGAAAAGCTATGTCAGCTGTGACCCGTACGTGGTTGAAATGATGTAGCCCACGCATCTCCCAGAGGGTACCCTGTCATACGACCTAACATCGACTCAAGCACAGCTCGTCGCGCGGTGTCCTGACCTGTGGCCAAACAGAAAGGCGCTCGCACCTGGCCGCTGGTCCGGCAGGCTTGCTGACTTGCCGGGCGTCAGCGGCAGGCGCGGGTGGCTGCGTTGAGGCCTCGGCCGCGTGGCACGCAGCGTCGGCCGGCGGTGCTGGCTCGGACCCAGTTGGTGGGGCGGCGCGGCGGGCCGCCCGCAGTCGGTCGCTCGCGGCGCCAGCGAGTCGCCGGGCCCTGCCCCGGTGTCGGCGCGGCGGCGACGGCGGCGGCCGAATCGATGCGTGTGTAGGCTGTGGGCGCGCGCTGACGCCGCTTTTGCCGCACAACAGCGGGGCCATGTCGGACGACGAGGGTGTGGAGAATGGCCTGAACGACCAGCACAACCCGGACAACCCGGACGGCAAGGTCAGTGGCTGCCGCGACCGGCGGCGGCCGGCGTCGCCGCTGACGGACAGACGCCGCCGACGCCAATGACCTGTTCCGGTGCGCCGCCTGGGGTCGGGCCTGGGTCGGGGTCGGGCCGGGCAGCTGACTGCCGCACTGGCATTAGGCGCCGGACGCTGCACAAATGGCTGAAAGGAAAGACGAGGACGTAAAAATTGTGCTCTGGATTTTCTTTCTACAGCATGTGCGACCTCATGTCTTGTGCGGTAAACCAGACGCCCCAAATGCTAGTCATTTGCGAGTAATGAAGTGACCAATAGGCGGAGGCACATTTGGGACCCATCGCCAAGCCATGTTTGCCATTGTTAAGACGGCCCGATCCCGTATCGATCCACACGTCCACTGTGCGAGCTGGAGCGGCGTGAGCTAAACCCACTACTGGCAAGTCGGTGCGCCTCGCTTCAGGCGTCAGAATGCAGGCACGCCTTTTGGACCAATAGCTTGCGACATCCCGTCATTACGGGACGGCCTTCACCCGACCGCGGGCCCGAGGTTTCCCAACTGCAGCGGCGCCTGCGGCAAATGGAGCGCTAGGTGCCTGCGACCCGGATTCATTGCGACGTCGTCGGTCCTCGCTGAGCCGGGCCTGTTGTCACGCGCCACCGGACCTGGCAGCGGTGCGGGTTCCTGCTGGCGGCGGCGTCGCTCGGCGGTTCGGGTGCGACGGCGAGTGGGAGCTTCGCCGACCCGGCGCACGGATCGACCCGACCGGCGGCCGTTTGGTTAACGTTGCTGGGAGTCTCAGGTGGCGGGGACTGGGCGGCATCGACCAGCCGGGCGCGGGTGTTAGTGGCGGGGGTGGGCGCGGGGGCGAGCGGGCTTTAGGGACCTGTCCGCCGGGGTTGGGCGCGGGGGCGAACGGGCTTCAGGGGACCTGTCCGCGAATGATGTGTTGTCACTGCTGACGCCGCGCTGCTGGCGCAGCCCCGGGCGCGGGCGTCAGCGGTGGGGGGTGGGCGCGGGGGCGAGCGGGCTTCACGGACCTGTCACCGGATGATGTGTTGCCCTTACCGCTGGCGCCGCGTTGTTGGCCCAGCCCCGGGCGGTGACGAGGCTGGCTCGCTAGCGTCGCATCACATCGCGGGCGGAAGAGGCCAGTGAGGCCAGTGGGGGGGGGGGGGGGCGGGGGGCCGGAGGTCGCGTCTGGAAGCGGGCGCTGTGGGTGTGGCCGGGCCCCGGAGTGCAGACGACCGTGCGAGGCGAACCCCTGCTACTCACGCCACTGCGCCGCGTCACGCGTCCAAACTGGTCCTGTTTGCTGCCGCGCTAGGTTCTGCGTTTGCTGCTGGCCTTTTGAGGCGTTCTCAGCCTGAATGCTCGGCGCATCGCAGTCATACTCGGCCAATTAGCGCTGTTTGCTCGGCTTCATCAGGTAATGGGCTGGCACCTGGAAAGTGGTGCCAGCCCATCTAGGTGCACACATACAGCCCTGATGGCTGTATGTGTGCGCCTAGAAAGTTTTGTGTCGGGGGTAGAGCGGCCGCCTATCCAGCGACCGGCACTGCTAGTTGATTCCTCTGGACAGACGGTCCCGGCATCTGCGCGTCCTTCCCAGTTAGCGTGTGCTAACAGAAATAGCTGCTAATAGGGACTTACTACCACAAATAGCTTTCACCTCAAGTTTTTCGGCGCAAATCTTGCTGTCAGCAGAACGTTTCATATCAGTAGCTGCTGCCACCACGTACAAGTCCGCTGCCTCATGGGGAAAGTTACCGTCCCAGGCAGTCTAGTTGTCGGCACAAATGGCTGGAGGCTGCCACACATAGCTGCTGACAGACAAATGCTGTCACGGCTGATAACCGCCGCCACCGCAGATAGCTTTTGGCCGCCGCAAGTGGCTGCTATCACGGATGACTGTTCCCGTGCGGGGAGCCCCTGCCGCGGACAGGTGCCACCACATGTAGCCTCTGGTCACGCGCAGAACGAATGATTCACGCCGTAGGCTGTTGCCATGACATGTAGTCTCTGGTGACTGCCAGCACAGAGTGTCGGTACAGCCAGTATCGGCCCTGCCACCCGCTGTTCCTACATACATCTGCCGTCGCAGATAGCCGCCGGCGCTAATAGCTGCGGGCGTGATCGATCGCATCGGTTGATGGCGCGTGCCGGCGTGTCGGCGCTCCGATACGTCACCGCTCATCTGCATCAGGTGGCTGGTCGGCCCCTCCCGGGGGTGATGGCCGCTGCCGGTCATCTCGGCCGCGGTGGCGCGGCTGGCGCTCGACCACTCGTGTATGCTCGTCAGGCTGCGCGCCGCGGCCAAATTCGGACAGCCTCTGCCGCTCATCTCGGCTCGGTGGCATGTGCCGCGAGCGGCTGCGCTGGATCACTCACGCATGCACGCCGGAGGAGCGAGCCGTGGCCGAATTTACTCTCAAAGTCGGCGTTGTAGCGGGGTTGCGCGCGTGGGCGGGCTTCACGACGGGTGACCGGCGGCGGCGGGGGAGGGAGAGGGTGCGGCCAGGGAGAGGGCCAGGTCCGTCGGCTGGCCATGGCGGCACCGGCAGCGGCAGCGCGCCGCCGGCGGACTGACCCATGCCGCTGTCTGTCCGCAGATTCAGTTCGCCTCCAAGTTCAACCGGCGCTCGGGCGTGCGCCGGTTCTCGCTGCCCATCACGCCGGTGCGGCGTGAGGGCCCGCCGGCCGTCCATCGTCTCGATCGCGTCGTCCACGTGTAAGGAGCGGATGCGCCGGCCGGCCGCCGTGCGTGCTGTCGGGCCGGGCGCCGCGTGGTGGCCGGGTCCGCCGTCCGGGGCGTGCACGCTTCGGCCGGGCTGGGGGAGCGTGACGCGACACGGGCGGTGGGCGTGGCCGCAGTGCGCCGCCTGATCGCAGTGATGCAGTGGCCACCTGACCCGGCAGCAGGCAACTCCCGCTGTGCCCGGACATGGCAGCTTCAGTTTGGCCTAATGCGTGGTGTAGATGGCTGTTTTTAAACCTATGTTGCGCAGCTCGCTCAAATAGCAAGTGCCTGACCGATTGGTGGGTCGCGCTATTTTCCTTCTGTTGTTCCAAATTATCGTCATGTCTCAGGCTTCATAATTCAGGCAACTTTGCTTACTGCGATGCAAGTCTACTCATTGTCGCAATCGCAGTCTGGTCGCTCATCCCGGGCGCGTTGCTGCGCCCCGCGAGCGGCCAGCACGCGCCAACGCGCGCTGCCCGCCCGACGCTCAATTTTTCTCGATCGCTTTTTCTATTTCTTTCTTTTTATTTGCATGATCTGGCATGTCACCTTCACCACTTTGATCTAACATCAGGTGGTTTTGCAAGCTCTTCGCATTTGTACCGCCCCTGGTGATATCCTGATGTATTCCAACGCTTCTAGCCGTATTTCGGACGAGAAGTCTTCAACAGTGTAATTTGTTCCCAATTATTTATGCCAGTTGCGTTACATTCCCATAGCGCTCGAACTGCTTTGGGCCTTCACTTCCATTGTGATACTGCCTTGTATGAAGGCGTATCACATAGAGATGACTGCCAACATTCTGGTCGTGCCAACTTTACTGATATTTTTTTGTGTTTGAAATAACTTCACTAGCACGCAAATTCCGGGTTTAAAAGGGTGTTCGTTTCGATGGCATAATTTCTTCAACGTCGCCCTGTCGAGATGCGATATCACAGTTTTGACAGACGTGTCAGCATCTTTTGACCACTGTATGGGCGATTCACGTGGAAGTCCAGCAAGTTCCCCAGCACTTCTCGCATGGCATTCTTCGCCAACGCCCTGTGAGAAAATCAGCCCCGCACGAGTCGGCTGTTTGTGGTCACACATAAGGGAATGCTGTTACAAAATTCTCGACGTTTCTTGCTGCTGATGTCGTGCGATTAACTACTGTGCTAAATATTTTTAGAATTAGTTCAGCGTCCTCTGCCAATCAAGTGAATAGCTGCTGAAGGACATTGGACCTGTGTTTTTCCTTCCACAACCAATCGTGCAAGCTTTTGTATTGCCCAAATATGGCCTCATCTTTCTACCTGCTCGATATGTTGTAGAAGGTATTGTGCTTTCATTTATTGGTTGGGATTTTAAACGGCTGTTATGATGGATTTCTTGGTGTAAACGCATAGTTTATGTTTTTGCGGGTCACTGATGGCCGTTTTGACAGACAGACCCTTACGCGTTTGGTTGTGGCGCGCATTTTCATTTTCTCTTTGCGTCACGCGCTCACGCGGTTTTCCACGAAAATCTCCGACTGGACCTAGCCCCCATGTGGCCCGAGGCACCGGCCACAGTGCGCTGACAAATGGTGTAAGTCCCTGTGGAATGCCGAGGCTGATGGATGCCCGAAGCGAGCCGAGCCAGGTGCCGGCTCTGCAGGCTGCGGGCGCGGCCGGACCGCATGTGGCGCCCGGAGAGCCGGCCTGAGAACCATCAGCTTGAGGACCATCAGGTGAAGCGCACGGCCGCCGCTTGTGCCGTCCTGTATCGGCCAGGGAGCTAGAATCGCCTTGGAAATGGGGTGGGAGTGAAAAATTGCATCGCAAAAGACCGTGGGGGAGTGAAAATATCAATTCACAAAAGATGGAAGTTGTGAGCTCGTGACTGATTGCTTCAGCAAACAAGGACATCTATTTTAAGTTGGCATGGATTGCAATATCAGGAACCTTACAAATGTATTTTGTTTTTCACACATCTTAGGCCAGTCGAGTGAAACAGAATACATTAACACGCGCTGGGGTGGGGGTCAAATTCACCCCGACCCCACCCGAGGGTTTTTCCCGAATGGTTTCTGAACGGCGCGGTTAGCCAATGCCAAATTTTGCATAGCTGTAGAAGATTGCATAGCGGATCTTTTGACATAACATTTTTAGATGTACCTTGTAAGGTCGCTGACCTATGACAGGTCAAAGTCAGGCCACGGTTTTAGCGAAGGCAATTTATAGGGAATCGTTCAATCTGATTACAACCACGGAGTGTTTGACGAAGACATACATCTCTGAAATGCTTTCTTGGCACCCACGAATATTGAATGAGCAAATTATGTTGACCTAAGGTCAGGTATGAAGGTCACACCAAGGTCAAAACCAACCTGATTTATTACTCTAGGGCTTGCTGTATGGGATAGTTTCTGGTGCTCATTTCGAATTATTGGACAGCAGGAACCGCATTATGGATCTTCAGTTGACTTCTTAGTGGTCAGAACAGGTCATTGACTTAAGATGACCTGGGTCGAAACTTTTTGTTTTAGGAACATGCTGCCTAGCGTGATTTTTGTCGCTTATTTCAAATGCAAAACTCAGAGCAGTTTTGTGTCCTTTTGGTTACCATGACCTTCAAAACGTCAAACAAGGCCAATGGCCTCAAATGGGTTTGTAACCTTTTGCTTAAAGACGTTGCCTAGGTTCTGGGGACGCTTTGGAATCCAACCTGTAATTTAACCTGTTTGATTCTTATTTGACCTGAAGGTCATGACCTAGGAAGCTGAAACCTTAATCTGAGTGAGTCCACGTATAGGTCAAGACACCCTTGGATTTGGTGTATCTAGCTTTCTTAGTTCCCGAAATTCTGAGGGGAAGCCAAACTGACCCTCTCCCCCCCCCCCCCTCACTCGAGCGAAGGGTATCTAGCCGGCCAACCGGAACGCGTGTTAAAGCATAGTAATTTAATGACGGTATTATGGGCATAAACAATTATTAACACCAATAATTTGATGCTGCATCTTTCACTTCCCTTCACAACACGTGGAACAAAAACAAAGCAAAGGAATTCAATAACAAAATAACAGAAAATTCAACAAGCATAAAACACGCACTCCCCAAATATCAATATCAATCATGGCCACCAACCTGCGAGATTAAAATGCGAAACAAGTAGAGGTGTGCATGATAAACCCCCCCAGAGGGCAGAATTTCGCCATCAAACACTTCTGTTTTAGCTGCGTCAGGCTTGTCCCAAAGCTCTGTATGGCAGCATTAGGATAAGCCTCGCCAGGTATCTGGGTGAGTTGGACACTCGAAAGGCCCAGATTTATCATTATTGAGTACCGCCATGAACCAAGACAACGGTTAACCAAGGGTTTACAGGGCAAAAATGGTGGTAAAAATACGTTCCGTGCTTCAATTGTCTCCTTCATTCCCTGTGAATTGTTCACACTTGGGTGCATATCAAACATGTTTGGGAGGCTGGCGAATTAATCCAATTTATGTATGAATACGTACAGGTTTGCAGTTGGGGCATCTTGCAGAGAAATTGGTCAACATTTTTAGCAGCAGATGTTAACCTCTAAAGGCAATCGAAAAGGAAGGAAGCATAAAGTGGTATCACACTTGTGTGATACCAAGAAAAACAAAAGTAGCTAAATAACTATAAAGACTGGTACTTTTCTCGCAAAATTTTGTAATCAGCTTATTTTGACTTAAAATTTGTAACATGTGTACTGAAATGGTGACATTCGTCTTGTAAATTTAATTTAGAAGACGTTATTGAACTTTCTCACTCCTGCTTTTCTGGAGTGATGCAATTTAGTGGTCAAGTTTCCTCGGGAAAAGAAATACGTGGAGTTAAATTCTCTACCAGGCCTTGTTGTGTTTGCACCAGGCTCTGCTTTCGTGATGTGGTGGTGAGACCAAAAAAAGGATGCGTGAAAACCTTACATTTGGCACACAGCTGCAGATTGTGATGCATTTTGTAACAAAACCAAACTTTAATGCGTGCAAGCGGCTGGAGTCCGTGGGATTCTTGGGCTTGGAGGTACCTGGTGCCCTTGCTCCGTACATGCATAGACATGATTCAGATGTAGGTGAGGCAGGACATAGCCATGGTGTCCAGGTTCTGTGGAGCCTCGTTTATGCTTGGTGGTTTCAAGTGAGCTCGGTTTTGGATGACATCTGAAAACCTCAGAAAGGGAAATACGGGTTTGGCGTTTGCCGGTTAGACAATGGCATGCGGGAGTGAAAAATTCACGTAAAATATGGGGAAAGGAGTGAAAAAATTCCTCACTCATAGGGTGTTGCTTTACATTCAAAGTCGGCAATTCTAGGACACTGGAATCGGCGGCGCTGGGAGCGCTGAGCGGCGGGCCTGGCCCGCCCGCCCCCCCCCCCCCCCTTCTCATCCAACTCGGCGGGTGGGCGGCGCCTGACGCCACGCAGGTGGCCAGGTTAGGCCCGTGGCATATGACGTCACGCAAGAAGTGAAGCTGCGTCCGCGGCCAGTCGGCGGTGTATTGTCCGAAGGTCACGCCTAAGGACGGCTGACACGGAGCGTGGGGACGGGAGCCACCGAACCAAGATAACCCGGAGGACAGGGGGCAGGCAGGAGATCGCGGCTCTCCAGACCACGAACCCGCGGCATGTATTGTATCGTGATCGCCGACCTTTTACCTGCCACTGACGCGTCTTGGCCGACGGCCTTGGCGCGGTGCCGAAAAATACCTCGGTTACGCTCCTGGGCCGCACTTAACGCAAACTATGCGTTGATGGAGTTGTTTTTTGGTGTCGCGCTCCGGCTGTGGAGTCCCAGTAGTGCTCATCCTGACCTCTGAAACGGCTCGAGCGGGCGTGGCTGCGTTTCTGTTCGTTCCCCGAATGTCGCGCACTTGACAGTTACTGCGCACGCTCAACGAATGCCTGTGTTTTTTATCACGCAATGAGACCTTGTGCTTCTCAGTTTGCCGTGCATGTTTGCAGTTTTTGAATCGTATCTGCACACGTCTTTGTATAAAATACAAAAGGCGATTGATGTTGCATGACGCCCACTAGTTGTATGTGGCTCCTTTTGTGTCCGTTCCTGTCGCTGTTTGAACACAATGTGTATCGTGGTGATGGGTCCGTTATTTCCAATATGCATTACAACATTACAACAACATTTCCAACATTACATACTTAGGGACTACAACTCCAGTGAAGAACATTAACGCTGGTATGGTTTTCAATACCGAATCTGTACGGTGGCACCGGCCATCATGATTGCGATCAGCAAGAACAGTTATCACCCCGTGGACCTGAATCATGTGGCACTCAGATGGCCGTGCGGTACATGCAGCGGTGCCCGTCACAATTGTAATTTGTGGTTGTGGTGGGGGATGTTCCCACTAATAGGAACGTTTCTAAACCTTGAATCGTTTTTACCAAACGGGGCAAAATGGTGGGATGCGGGGGATGTGGCGCATGTGACATCGGGTTGGACACCAGTTAGACATGCAGCTTATGGAAACCATGGATACTTAACTAAGGTAACCCCGCGCTCTGCTGAATCATTGAGCCGGCCTCGGCGAAAACAAAGCTGCCGTGAGAGCACCGGACGCAGGTACCATTACAATGCCAATACATATTGATAGATGTAGTTGTTACGTTGAACCATACTCAGTCTTGCCAGTGCCGTTTCTTCCGTGAGTGAGGTTATGTCTCAGAGTCGTGTGTTGATACCATCGTGAGGTAAGCGCCGAGCCCGCGTTCACTTGTTGGTAACTGTCCTGTTCTAGGACCACATTGTGGTAGTGGGCTCAAGACGTGGTCTTGGTCCTCGAGTCCTGCACGTGATGTTTGCGACCCAGGCGATTATTTCCGCATGCGTCGTGTGCCAGCCGGACCTCCGGCACCGAGCGAATGCCGGCGAAGAAGGGCCGGAGCCGCGCCTTGCCCGGCCGGCCTCCTCCTGATGCGGTGCAGGCTCGCCGTCTGGCCGGACCGCTCACCATCCGCCGACCCGCACTCGCGGCCGCTCACCGTCCGCCGACCCCCCGCTCGGAACCGGGCTGCTGGCCGCGAACCCGCGCTCGGAACCGGCTGCTAGCCGCGGACCCGCGCTCGGAACGGCTGCTAGCCGCGGACCCGCCGCTTGCGGCCGCTCACCGTCAGCCGGCCCGCGCTCGCAGCGGCTGCCTACTGCCCGCGGGCCTGCGCTGGCGGCTGCTCGCCACGCTCGCGGCCGGCTGCTGGCCGCGGGCCAGCGCCGGCCGCCGCCGGACGGGCGTCGCGTGCCGGGCGGCGCCGTCGGCCAGCTCCTGCCCGACCCACGCCGGCGCCGCCTGAGGGCGGGCAGGACCCCGCCGACCCCCAGTCTCACCGCTGAGACACGGGCCGTGCGGCCGGCGGCGCTGTTTCGCTTGGCAGCGGCGGACGGCCGGCTGGTGCGGTCCTGAGTGACGGTGCCGTCGGCCGCAGCGGGCCCGCTTCCGCGCCACCTGAACGGCGGCGGCCTCAACCCGACCCCATATTGATCCCGACCCGGGTGTTGGGAGCGGCGGCCGCCGTAGTCCCCTCGCGCCAGACGTAACTACGCTCGACATGGGCGCTTCGTCCTCGGACACCGGCACTTTGGACGTCAGCTTGCAGTGGCGGCTCGGCGCTAAGCACTGGACTGCAGGCTTTCGCTGGTCCTGAATCACAGCTGGCTTACAGTTGAACGCCACTGGTTAGACTCGTTTCCTTGGTGATGTTCGTTTATGCATGATGTTTAATTCAGTACTGGTCGACATAATTTGATGCTTTGTTTTTTCGTCATTTGCATTTTGCAATGGCGCCGAGGGATGTTGCAGAAGAAATTATCTCGCTGTTGTTCCGCTGTGGCGGAGAATAGAAGACGCATCAGCAGTTACATAAATATCTTGTAGAATTTTCGTCGAAGCATGTTTTGGCCTAATTTGATTATTTTATTGGCGCAAAAGGCGTTTACGAAGTTACACATCGACAGAGGTAACCCAAGATACAAGTGCTGATACCTGTCCCCTTCCCAAAAAAGAAAAACATGTCGACCGGATTGAATTATTTAAATGGACTGACGGCGGAGAAGTGCATTCGACCGTCGAATGGTGCTGTGAAGCTGAAAGTGATATGTAACGTTTATTCACGGATGGAATGAAAACCTGATAGAAATAGCATGTAAGAACGAATCTATAGGACACTTCTAAGAAGGAACGCATTTTTTCATTTCGCCGATGTAAATGAAGAGATTTGAGCGTAAGCAATGGAAAACATTGGTTTGAGCAGAAAAGAAGCATAAGTGCGGAGTTTCCACATTGACTCCGGGTGCATCCGGGCGTCAACGAAGAAAAAAGACCGGGATATCCCGTGGAAATCGCTGGAACCTGAGTGGAGTTACGCTCTCTGCATCTCAATAGGCTGTCACGCGTCAGATGAGTGCCGCTAGTGATGATAGGCGCGCTTTTCCAGTCCGTGTGGGCAACGTGTGCGTGGTTAAAAATCGCACACACATGAACATACGCTTATGCATGTGAATTTTTTTGAAAAAATCCTTTAACATTGAGCCCACAAACAAGTGTGAATTGCAGTAGACTCTTCCGTTTTTAGTGTTCTGTTTGCCTGGATCGTTTGTCTATGGCTCGTGGTTGATGGATAAGTTTACCAACTACTTTGTTAACTGTCACCTTGCCACTGCGTACATGCGTGTTTGACCCATAAGTTATCGCATACATTATGTAGATTGGAAAGAAACGGGTGTGGAAGATGAGTTTCTGTCCTTGACGTTTTAGATGCCGTGAGCACCTGCGTTTTTGTGATATCCTTGATAAGATGAGCACTTAATTTTGCACTGATCTTGAACAGTGCACATATAACAATACCGTTTTCCGTGCGGTTAAATACGCATCTGAATATAAAAGCATATGCTCTGTATTAAACACTCTCCAGACTCCCTTAAATTTGTTTCTGCAAGCCGCGTTAATGTTCCGTGTTTTTCCGGTCCTGAGTGCGATTTCCAAGTGCGATTGAAAAGGCCGCCAAAAACACTCGTATACATGCCAAACAGAGGGCCACGCTTTTCTTGTGGGCGGCGGCAGCGTGTGCAGCGGAGCGGCGTCACCTGTGTGGGGCGCCGCCGGTCCGTGCTCTGCAGCTGCGGTACTGGGCCGCTCTGCCGGGCAGTGTGAGTCGCATCGGCTCGGCAGGCGTGCTGACCGGCCTCCAGACCGGCGCTCCAGCTACACCTGTGTGGGACGCTGCCGGTCCGCGTTCTGCAGCTGCGGTGCCGGGCCGCTCTGCGGACGGGCGCCGCGGTGTGAGTCGCATCGGTTCGGCAGACGCGCTGACCGGCCGCCAGACCGACGCCGCAGCGCCGCGGCCGGGGCCGCCAACTCACCGACGGGAGCTGTCAGACCTGGAGCGGCGTGGGAGCGGTGGACCTGGACCATCGGAGGCAGGCAGAGCCCCCCCCCCCCCCTTCCCTGACCGATGCCGTGACTGGGGCCGGCCGAGCGGCGGCGCTGGCAGGCGATCACCTGGCCGGGCGGCTGCGCTCGACAGCTCTGGCGCCCCCCGCTGAGCACGTCTGGCTCCGGCCTTTGACTCAGCGGTCGGCCGCGACGTGCCGCGGATTCATGTGAGTGTCGGAGTGACCGAGCCGGCGCGCCGCCTGCCGTCAGCCGGCCGGCCGGCGATGGACCCCCGGCAGCGGCTTGAGGCGAAGCCTCCGGTGAAAAATAAGAAAATATGGGGAGAGAAGTTCTCAGAAGACTCTGCACGGGAGTGTTCGCGCTGTTGGGACACCGCGCTGGAACGGATGAATGAATGATGTGCCTCCGACCGTGCGCAGGAGGGAATGGTCGCCTCTGATGGACGGCGTGACGCCGGTGGCGGGCTCCGCGGTAGCCCTCGGCGTCCGTTCATCGCCAGCGGCCACGGCGTCGACCGTCGCCGGTGCGGCCCCCCTCTGTCGTGTGTTTCCGGCGCAGCGACGCAGGAGAAGCCGTGACCGACGCTCGGGGCTCTGCCTTTGCCGAGTGTGCAGCTCTGTATGTGGTCGGTGCGCCTCGGGCGGAGCCGGGGTCGGGCGGGTCACACGCGAAGTCAGCGGCGTCCGCTCATTAACTGGGTACGAACGAACAGCCAGAATATCTGTCATGGAAGGCTCACGATGTGTGGTGAGCTGCGAGAGCTTTGGCGGCTGCTCTGGCTGAGCAGTGAACCTACATCTGTTGACCGCGGCATCCTGTCGTCGTGGGGCGGGATGTGCTGGTTGCGTCTTCCCGCCGCGCTGTGAAATCGATTGGTGCTGGCTGTGCTCCCAGTCGGCCCTGCAGGTCCACAATATTTGGCGGCGTCTTCCCGCTGCCGCTGCCGCATACGTCTACAGTGATCGGATGTGTCTTCCCACTGCCCCGAAGTGTGCAGCCGGCCGCTGGCCACTGCTCGCGTCGCAGAACCGCAGCCGTTGGCCGTATGCCCCCGATGACGTGGTGTGGAGTGCGGTCCGCTGACGGCCGGCCCTGGTGTGTCGCAGCCTCCTACACGGGCAGCAGCTCCGACGAGGATGACATCTCGCCCCGTGAGAAGACGCAGACGGCCGCCGACGGCTTCGCCGACTTCTGCATCCGCAACGTGCAGGCAGGCGGCCTTCGGGCGGCGCGAGATCGAGATCGCGGAACAAGGTATGCTGCGGCCGCGTGGAGGCGGAGCAGCTCCGTTCGGCGCCAGCTGCGTGCGGGGCTCCGCGGGCGCGAGCGTTGCGAAGGATTAGATCGAACTGGGTGGATCGAACTGACACCCACTGTCCATGCCACTGCAGTGTGGGTATGCGATGGTCCGTCACCGATAAGACACCGGTGGTGCTATGTGTTAGCTGTTTG
The DNA here is from genome assembly GCF_011947565.3 of Pollicipes pollicipes. Lineage (NCBI taxonomy): Eukaryota > Metazoa > Arthropoda > Thecostraca > Pollicipedomorpha > Pollicipedidae > Pollicipes > Pollicipes pollicipes. The sequence goes on along the minus strand of NW_023597054.1, from coordinate 53,846,356 downwards.
CTTTTCGTCGCTTGTGTTGCTTTGTCGACTGCTCTTGCAGCTGCCGCAGCACGACTCCGGCCGTGCGCTGAGACGTCTCGGATGCGGTGTTCGGTCGCGTGCCTGCCTCTGAGTGTCGACCGTCGGTGACGGCGGCCTGACGCCGGCTCCGGCGCTGGTGCCGCGTCGCGACCTGACGCCTCGCCGCCCGCCGGCAGAGATGCCGGGCATCATGGCGCTGAGGAAGCGAGCCGCCGAGGACAAGCCGCTGAGGGGCGCCAAGATCGTCGGCTGCACGCACATCAACGCTCAGACGGCGGTGGGTGATCGGACGTCATGGCCGGCGTGCGCGCGTGCGTGCGATGCGTGCGTGCGTGCCGCCTCTTGTTCTGATCCCTCCAGCTCGGTTGTCGTCGCAGTCCCGTGCTGACCGTCCTTCCCCAGGTGTCGGAGCCCGCTGTGCCCGCAGTCACGCGATCAGATCAGCTTCCTGAGAGTGCGTCGTGGCGCGGGTCGGCCGGAGCAGTCTCTCTGGAGCCAGACAGAGGATGTGGCGGCTGCTGGCAGCGGTTTGAGACTCGACTGACGTTAGCGGTCACAGGAGGGAGGTCGGATGTTTGGCCAGCCGTCTCCGAACGGCGCCCGTAGGCGCGCAGGCTAATATCACAGAGTGAGATGCCGTCGCTGGCTATGCTGTTGACGTAATTCACCCTACTCGTAAAAAAATTACTAGGAAAATTGTATGATCACATAGCTATAACCTAGGATTTTCTACTTTAGTCAATTGTTAGTACGTCATGTTAGCGCTTGATTTGAAATTGGGCAAAAGCATGTCCATGACGGTATTTCGCTTTATGTAAGGGCCTGAGATCCCACGTTTTGTGCCGTTGCGTCGGCGCCGCGGCGTGGCACCTGGCCTCCTCGGCGGCCCGTGCCGTGTGGCGCCCCGCGTCTCGCGGCGCGCCGCCGGACACGGGCGCCGACCGACCGGCCGGCCGGCTGGATCGGTCCGCCTGGCGCACGCTTGCCGGCCGGCTGGATCGGTCCGCCTGGCGCACGCTTGCCGGCCGCCCAGCGCTCCTCAAAATGGGATCAGCGGCGTCGCTCGGTGACGCTAACGATGCGCGTGGCGAGCGCCGGATGGCCTGCGGGCCCGGAGAGCGCCGAGCCGAGGGGAGGGCGGGCCGCGATGGCATCGATCTTGGCCACGGAGAGCAGCCGACCGGCCGGCCGGCGACGTGTTGCGTCTACATGGGTCGGAAATACCCCGTCGACTCCGGAAGGTCACGTGACGGCCGTAATAATAAACATTGGCAGCGGACGAACGGACAAAAGTGCTAGACACTTAAGGAGGGATGTACGGATGTGTTGGGAATCACTTGTGAAGAGTGGACGCAATGTTGGTTGATGGCTCAAAAACGGCTTTTCAAGTCGATAGTGCTGAGGAGCGGCGCCACATTTATGAATGGGGAGTGATAGGGGGGGGGGGGGGAGACGATTTTCCGGGGTCTCTTGGGTAATTGGGTCTCCTCATAGGGGACCTTCAGGACAGTGTCGTATTCGAGGGTGAGGGGCACCAAGGGTATGTTCCTCCCTATCAAATTGTTACATGGATGGCATCCAAGTAAATAAATGTCGGCACTTAAAAATCCAGAATGGAGGCCTTCTGGTTATCCAGCTAAGGGTAAGAACTGGGTCTCATATCAAGAAAGGGCCTCTTGATGCCTAGAGAAATCTAGCCAAGGGGCCTCATCACAAAAATGGCCGTCCTGATCGGGAACCGGGACCATCTGGTGCATGAAAGAGGCATCCTGTTCCAAAAATGGGGCCTCCCGAATGTATAGCATGCTTCCGCGCCCAGAACAGGGGCGTCCTAGTTCGGAACGGGAGCCTCCCAAGCCAGCAAAGGGACCTCCTTGACTGAACTTTGGGCCTGTTGATCTAGAGAAGGATCTTTTGAAACGAGGAGCTTTGAATATCCTGTTTTCCACCTTATTTATGGAGGTGGCCTTACAATCCAGAATATAGACCTCTTGATGTAGGAAAGGGTCTTTTGAGTCCTGATTTATTACTCTCCATAACAGGTTTTAAAATCTGAATTTGGCTACTTTACGGATAACTAGTAGTTGTAGCCTGTGGTTCGGGCAAAACGAGCCGAAAAAATGAGGGGACAGAAGCACACGTTGTCCCTCTGCCGACAGGCAGGGGGTTGGCTGCCCCCACGCCCCCTGCTGCGCCACCCCTGATGGGCTCAATGTCTTAACTCTGTTCACTTTTAAAACCATCCGTGGTGTTAATATTGTACGTCGGTGGATATGGCATTGCAGCAACGAGAGGTCAGCTTCATGATCGCCATCTGTGTTCCGTTTATGACGTCCTTGGTCCTCCTTTTCGGGGGAGGCATCACATGTGTGATCTGTTTGTGATTTCGATCTGTGCTTTACAGAAGCCGTCTGCAATACTGTTGTAATTACCTTTATTGTTACCATGCTTTATTGCTGCTGCGTTTCTTCTCACAAGGTCCCGTCTGCATAGCACCGTTGGACTCTTGATGTATGCGATGTGGCGCTCGGGGAATCTGATTATCTCAAATTACGCGATTATGCAACGCACAGGTCGTTAGCGTACGTTCTCGACATATAGGAACGAAATGCGGTAGGTCAGATTTCCACGGTAGCGCGGAATCATGCTGTTTCCGGGAAAACTGTGCACGGCTACTGTGCTGCGTGAAAACTGTGCCATCGAAACGGATTCCGCGGGGTGGATATTAAGAATTTCGACGTTCATCGTGGTGCCAAAAGTCACTGTCATTCCACACGTATATTATTCCTTATGACCGGTTGGCGATCTTTCATATTTTCCCACACAGTGTGTGCGTCGACGCCGCGTGAGGAAGTGGCTTTGGCGAGGTTTCCGCCGGTCGGCCCGCAGGCCGTGTTTCACAGCGCCGACGTGTGACATCGACGCTGGCCGGGCGCCCCGCGCCTGGGGGCGTGCCAGCACGGGGAGAGGGGGGGGGGGGGGCGCAGCGGAGGCCAGTGGCTGCCGGCGAGGCCCACCGCTTCTGGTAAACGCTCGATTACCCGTCAGCAGGCCAGCTGTGTGCAGTTCTGAAAGGAGATCGCGTGGGCTGGGAGGCAATATCCGGATGTCGGCGTACCGCCTGAATGTGTGCCCTTGAAGCTCGCTCTCTCGTGTCGGTGTAGGAGGCTGCCGCGGCGACAGATCAACTGTGACGCGACTTGCAGCCGGGCTAAGGTCATGTTTCGTGGGCCCGCGTCCAGGGGGAGCTCACTTGTCCCCTGTCACGGGGGCCGGCATAATTCAACCGCAGCGGACGTCAGCCAGCAGACGCACCCGCTTGGGGTCGACCAGCGTACGGCGGCACTGCCGAAGCCGTGGCGTCCCGCCGCCGACACCTCAGCTGCGTCACTCATGTCCTCTTCCGGGGCTGTAGTGTGACCCTATGGCTGTGCTCGGTGACACGCCGGGGCCGGGTGGCAGACGGCGGCTGCGGGCGGTCATCGGCGCGGTGTCCGGCTGTACGGTGGCGCCACTGACTGGCCCTGCTCGGTCCCGACGTCTCTGTCCGAGGCGGCGGCCGCGCTGATGGTCGGCGACCGTGCCTGCCGACGGCGCGGTCTCCGGGCCCGTTGCCGCCGCTCCCCACCCGCTCCGTGTTCGTGTTGACCTTCGGTGATTGATCGTTGCTGGCTGGGTCACGAGTCACGAGCGCGTGCCGTCCGGTGCTGGCTGGCAGCAGGCCGGCCGGCTTCCTGTCAATGCACCGTGGCGAGGGCTTGAGCCGCTGCCACTCGCGTCGCTTGGCGGCACCCTCGCTCAGATATGTTTGGGCCTGTGTGGGCTCTGGAATGGTCGTGGCTTGGCCTGAGATTGTGAAGTCTATGGAGCTGCTCTCAATATGGCTCCGACTTTATGACTGCCAGTTGTTCTGTCCGTAACGACATCGCTATATCAAACGGTCCCTGAATGACACTTATAAAGCCCGTTTGATCTAACTTATGTAAGCATCGGTATGGGACGCTGTGTGTGGCCGCTGCCGTGTGTGGGCCGAACGAGACGAGCGAGCCGACCGTGCCCCTCAGGTGCTGATCGAGACGCTTATCTCTCTGGGCGCCACGGTACGCTGGGCCGCCTGCAACATCTACTCCACCCAGAACGAGGTGACGGCCGCCCTGGCCGAGAAAGGTGAGCCGTCGGGCGCCGCCGCCGGCCCGCTCCTCGTACTCCCGCCCTGCGACAGGGCAGCAGCGCGGCGACCTCGCCCTCAGCGCGACGGCGATTCTTGGTCGGCTTAGTCTGGGCTGACTTGTCGATCTCACGTGATGGCAGGATGCAAGCGAGCCGGGTCCGCGGGGCGTTATGCGTGCGTTGGCTGGCGGAGTGGTTTGTTTGATGCACCACCTGCATGACGGAGCACAGATCACCCAGTTGGCTGTTGCCCGGCGCCAACGCCCATGTTAAGTGTTTTTTATTCGGTGCATTTGACAGTTTCGTAATGGATGCGGGCCGGGTTAAGTGTCGGCACATCCGCCGCCTTGGTGCCAATGTTTAGTCGGCAGCTTTCCCGAGATAGACACGGCTGCCCGCGATCCCATCCCCACCACATTACCGGAGCTAATCAAAGACTCGGCTGCCTGCTAGCCCGCCCCCACCACATTACCGGGGCCAATCAAAGACTCGGCTGCCGCGATCCCATCCCCACCACATTACCGGAGCTAATCAAAGACACGGCTGCCTGCTAGCCCGTCCCCACCACATTACCGGGGCCAATCAAAGACTCGGCTGCCTGCTAGCCCGCCCCCACCACATTACCGGGGCCAATCAAAGACTCAGCTGCCTGCTAGCCCGTCCCCACCACATTACCGGGGCCAATCAAAGACTCGGCTGCCTGCTAGCCCGCCTCCACCACATTACCGGGGCCAATCAAAGACTCGGCTGCCTGCTAGCCTGCCCCCCCCCCCCCCCCCCCACCACATTACCGGGGCCAATCAAAGCGGCCCAGTGCTAAACTCGCACCGTAATCTAGACTTGGCCTGCCGGCGGATCCGTCTGCTGCGGTATGGAGCTGTTTCCCGGAGCCCGCTGTTTGTATTTGTGTGGTGTCCGCGCGGAAGCGCTACCTTATGCTCGCTGTCAGTGTCGATATGACTGCACGGCCCCGCTTGGCTTCGTTGACTGTAGTATTGCTCGCTACCCTAATCCACTCTACTGCAGTGGGTGGCGTCTTGCTGTGAAGTGCATCCACTTGTTGACCCGTTACTGCGCACTGGCTTATTGAACACGAGGTGTTTTCTTGCCATGGCTTATCTACGCGTCCTGATGTGTCGTGACCGTGCTCGTTCCCCCGAGAGGCCCGATATAGTGCCGCGGCTCCGACGCCGCCGATAATTCCCTCAGGCAATTATGTGTCCCTCGAAGCAGCACAGCTATCCATCTCTGGCAGCCCCCGGCGTGTGACTAATGGGACGTCGCGTGCCTGGCGGCCCGCTGACGCGCTGCGCGCCTCCGGCAGGGGTGTCGGTGTTCGCGTGGCGCGGCGAGACAGAGGACGACTTCTGGTGGTGCATCGACAAGTGCATCAACGCCGAGAACTGGCAGCCCAACATGATCCTGGACGACGGCGGCGACGCCACCCACCTCATGCTCAAGAAATATCCGGCCATGTTCAAGCTTATCCGCGGTACGGTGATGGGCGGCTGCGGTACGGTAGTGCGGCGGCACGGAAACGGGGGGGATCCGCGGTACCGAGATGGGGGCTTGGGGTACTCATTATCCGTGTTACGCTCAGTCGCGGTACTTTGGGCCGTGTTACGCTCAGCCACGGTACTCCGGCCCGTGGTACCCTCAGCGGCGGCATTCTGGCCCGCGGTGCGCTCAGCCACGGTACTCTGGTCCGTGGTACGCTCAGCCACGGTACTCTGGTCCGTGGTACGCTCAGCCACGGTACTCCGGCCCGTGGTACGCTCAGCGGCGGCACTCTGGCCCGCGGTGCGCTCAGCCACGGTACTCTGGCCCGCGGTACTCTCAGCCACGGTACTCTGCCCCGTGGTACTCTCAGCCACGGTACTTCTGCCCCGTGGTACGCTCAGCCGCGGTACTCTGGCCCGTGGTACGCTCAGCGGCGGTACAGTGGTACGGCGGCGCCGGCCGGTCCGCCGCAGCGCACCTCCCTGCGGCTCCGCAGCCGGCCGAAGCCTGCCGCCCGGCTGGGCTTGTGTGGCAATCTGGCCCTTTCCGTGGTCGGACGGGGTGGTGGTCGCACAGGCCGTTGGTTCACGGGCTGAATGCTCCGCGGGTTTGTTAGCGCCCCGTCTGCGCACGAGAGTGCAAAGGTGATATGTAGACGGTGTGGCGGCCTGTCGCCGTGTGGTCCACATGTCCCCTTCACCGCTCCATGAAACGTGCTGTGCTCGCGTGCAGGCGGTGCCAGGTGCCGGCCTTTAAGTGCCATATGTCCACCCACCATTGACCCGGAAGCGAAGGTTTCCATGGTCATGAGTTAAGCACTTTACGTGGGCTGACGGCACGCGAAAGACGCATCGCTGCTAGCGAACTCAGCTACCGAGATATAGCTATGTCGAGTCGCGGGCTCTTGAGCAGTACTCCCGGGGTGTGTGCAGACCTGGCCTGCTACGAGAATAGTTCTGGAACGACCCGCTCGGGATGGGCAGTGACAAATTGGATGAAGCGGGCAATTCAGCGATAAATGAAAACCAGGCATGTTCACCAAGCGCGGTCGAATTGAAACATGCATGGTGTATAGTCTTGCGGGGTCGTGTTCCGCTGCGTTTTTTCCCTTCGGAAGACCGTCTGTTTTGCACTGACAGCATTTTGCGTTGGAATGAGCGCCGCCGACCCTTTGCCACGAACGATGCTTCCGCGGGATGCTTTGTCATCACGCTGCCACGCCTGCAGCTGGCAAAGCGGATACGACATGGCTGGCGCGTGCCTGCGAATTGAGACCTGCATCTGCCTGCGCATTGTTCATGGTGTATGGCCCGTGGGAGTGCTGAGATGGGAGCCTGTGCCGGCGGGCTGGTCTGCGATGGTGGGCGGACTCAAGAGGCGGCCACATGTGACACCGCCCCCGCCGGCCTGCGCGCAGGCATCGTGGAGGAGTCGGTGACGGGCGTGCACCGGCTGTACCAGCTGAGCAAGCAGCAGAAGCTGAGCGTACCGGCCATGAACGTGAACGACTCGGTCACCAAGACCAAGTTCGACAACCTGTACTCGTGCCGCGAGAGCATCATCGACAGGTGGGCCAAGCATCGGGGCTGACCGCTTCCTCCGCCGAGATCCGACCAGGACCGGCTTAGTCATGCGGCCCTGCCTCCCCCCCCCCCCCCAAGCCGACACGCTGATGTACGAGAAACCCGGTGGAAATGTGACTCGGGATGAAAATTGGATCTTCCTTGGATAACGTGTGCATCTGTATGTGCATACGAAATGAATAGGAAGTGTTTTCCTCCCTTGACCCGTTCGCGAGCTCTAGCATGCTGTGATGATGACCCCTGACCATGGCTAAGTGTACTTGCAAGATGTGAGGAGTTGCATGCTGGCATTTGTTTTCCTGATAGACACATAGGAACAGAGGCACGTGTGGCCGTGATAGGCAGTTGTTGAATTTCAACTCACCACGCCGCGGAGCCTGCGGATATTTTCGTCGTGCATTGTGTTCCTGAATGACTTGGCATGTTTTCAGGAAATGAAACCCTTGTATGACTCGCGATTGGAAAATTATTGTTATTTCCGTCGATGCGATGGACCAGCTATGCATTATGCATGATGCGGAAGTGCTGAGCTTATAGATCTGTTCTGGCGGTCGGAGCAGCAGTGGCGCCATCCGGGTGCGGTGGCGCCGTCTGGACGGGAATGAGGGCAGACAACACGTCAGGGGTCGGTTATGTACTACGTTACGCATAGCTGGGGTGGAGGTTTTAATGGAGCGTGACCGAAGCGTAACAAAGCGCAAGGGAAGAGCGTAACGTTGCGATCAGGTGTGGTGCCAAATCACACCGGCTTCTTTCTGAAGAGTTTTAAAGGCCTGATACCCTTGGCCTCCTCTCGTGGCAAGCAGCACGCCCGCCTTTGTTTCACACCCCCAGCTTAAGTTGTGGCCAATGGCACTCGATCTTTTTGGACGTTCCACTCATCACACCCTTACCTGGGGAGGGTATTTCGCCCAGGATGACCAGTGCGTAACCGGGGGATGGGGTTTGGGAACGGTCAAAAATGCGTGACGTAATCTATGAACAGCCTGTTGTGTGCCGATGAACCGCGCTGATGAGCAGCTTGCATGGTTCGGGTCACGGGGATCAAGCTGTGCCCGGTTGAGATTGGTGGTCACGTCATCAGCGCCAACGAGCGCTCAAGTCTGGCTGACTTCTCTAAATGTGGAGAGCATAAGATCACGAACCAACTTGGATCACCTGCGTACGAGTCTCCCACCTGCAGAGGGGCGCGGGCCGCCTGCTCAGCCCTAACACAGTGGTGTTTGTGACCCGTCCGCTGTCTGACATATGTCACCTCTCCAGTCCTCACATACGGTGGCGTGTGTGGCCGGTCCGCAGTCTGACGTGCGTTATCTCTTCAGTCCTCACGTGCAGTGACGTGTGTGGCCGGTCCGCAGTCTGACGTGCGTTATCTCTCCAGTCCTCACATACTGTGGCGCGTGTGGTCGGTCCCCAGTCTGACGTGCGTCACTTCTCCAGTCCTCACGCGCAGTGACGTGTGTGGCCGGTCCGCAGTCTGAAGCGCGCCACCGACATCATGTTCGGTGGGAAGCAGGCGCTGGTGTGCGGCTACGGTGAGGTCGGCAAGGGCTGCTGCCAGTCGCTGAAGGGGCTCGGCTGCGTGCTGTACGTCTCCGAGGTGGATCCCATCTGCGCCCTGCAGGCCAGGTACTGCTCGCCCTGACTGTGTCACCGCCTCGGCTTGGGAACAGGCTCCCGGAAATGCCGTCCCCGGCCGTGTCCAGCGCCTGTCCGGGCTTCTATTGTGGGAATGGTGTAAATGCGCATATAGCTTTATTCGGAAAGTCCGGAACCGCTAGTGTGAGAAGCCGCGATGTATCCTAACACTATTTCGTACAATATCCGTTCCGGTTTCTCATGGAGAAATGTGCATGCAAACTTAATCCATCTTAGGAAGTGAGGGTAACGTTGCAGCAACCCTGGCTGAGTCTGAGACCCATCGGTTACCCCACAGACGCCCCGCCGCACAGAAGGTGCGGGTGCTCGAGGGGGGGGGGGGACTGGGGAAGCGGGGTCGGCTGCGCCACATGACTTTGCATCGGGGAAGTAATGGGATGAAGGAGTTCGCGTGGGTTACCTCAAACTCTCATTCACACGGTAGTAGTACACGTTCTAAGTTTGCACCAACTGAACTTACATACACGAGTTGGTACTCTGCTTCTTTGAGACGGATGCAGAGAGGCGGGACCTGTGCTCCTCGGCTGTCAGCGTCGGTTTCGAGCTGCCGTCGTTGCGCGGCGTCTCTGCAGCCCCGTCTTCCGCCGCCCGCAGTATGGACGGGCTGCGCGTCGTCAAACTGAGCGAGGTCATTCGCAACGTGGACATCGTCATCACGGCCACGGGCAACAAGAACGTGGTCACCCGGGAGCACATGGACCGCATGAAGAACGGCGCCCTGCTCTGTAACATGGGCCACTCCAACACGGAGATCGACGTGGTGGGTGCGCCGACAGGCTGTAGTTCGTCTGGCAGTCACACGATGGCGCTGTCGTCACCGTCCTACAGTCTGGCGATGTGCTAGGCCAGTGGTAAAGCGACTCCTAAGCGGACTGGTTTGTACATCTGCATGCACGTTTACTGAGAGATTACATGTATTAAGGCGTGTTCAAGGAGGCAGGGCACTTTGCAGTGGTTGCTGCATGGCGCAGGTGAATGCATAGCAAAGACAGTTTTTTATGGGATTTGTCTACACGACATACGACACGGTTAAGTCGCAATGTTTGTGGCACTGGAACTGCTACAGTGTTCATCGAATGTCCAATTTGTGCGCCTGTCCGCAGAACTCGCTGCGCACGCCCGAGCTGACCTGGGAGAAGGTGCGCTCCTCGGTGGACCATATCATCTGGCCGGACGGCAAGCGGATCGTGCTGCTGGCCGAGGGCCGCCTCGTCAACCTCACCTGCTCCAGTGTGCCCTCGTTCGTCGTCTCCATCTCGGCCGCCACGCAGGTGAGAGCCGCGCGCGCAACCGGCCGGCCTGCCAACTGGTGGTCTCGCGGCGCGTGGGTGGGCGGGTCGTGTCGTCGGCACGGGCCTTCAGCGGGAGACTGACTGACTGACAGACTGAGCCCGCCAGCCCCGTCGCAGACTCACTGTGTCTGTCGCGCGAAGGTGAGGATGCCGGTCAGCCGGTTTGTCCGATGCGCCGCCAGGTGCAGGCGGGGCGCTGTGGTGTGAAGGATCTCTCCCAAACATGAAGAATGGTTGGGTCATGCGGAGCGAAGAACGACTGACGAAACTCCATGCAGATATTCCGTGGGTTGCCGGATAGTTAATAAAATGGTCTCGTCTTCGGGAGGCCCCTAATCCCCAAGCCGTCATTATGGGAGTGGGCGGCCGGTCGGACGTCGCTCAGGATGACAGATGGTCGGTTTGTCGGGCTCGGTGTGGATCCAGACGGGTCGAACCCCAGGACTCGCACTGCTCTTTGAAGAATGACTGGACCATCTGAGCACTCAGAAGAAAAGATGGCTGGGGCGTCGGACCGCTCAGGAGGGGGGATGGCTGAGGCGACGGACCACGTAGAAAGGGAATGGCTGAGGCGACGAACCGCGCGGAAGGGTGATGGCTGGGGCGTCGGACCGCGCAAAAGGGTGATGGCTGGGGCGTCGGACCGGGCGCCGGACCGCGCAGAAGGGTGATGGCTGGGGCGGCGTAATGCGCAGAAGGGAGGACGGCTGGGGCGTCGGACCGCGCAGAAGGGTGATGGCTGGGGCGTCGGACCGCGCAGAAGGGTGATGGCTGGGGCGTCGGACCGGGCGTCGGACCGCGCAGAAGGGTGATGGCTGAGGCGACGAACCGCGCAGAAGGGTGATGGCTGGGGCGACGTAATGCGCAGAAGGGAGGATGGCTGGGGCGTCGGACCGCGCAGAAGGGTGATGGCTGAGGCGACGAACCGCGCAGAAGGGTGATGGCTGGGGCGACGTAATGCGCAGAAGGGAGGATGGCTGGGGCGTCGGACCGCGGGGAGGGAGAATACCATACCTGTGGTCCGCCGGTCTGTGAGCCGCTCGGGAGGTGTGGCCCGTGAGGCCGCACAGAACGTCTCCACCGGGTGTTCGGCAGCTGTCCTGCAGGCTCAAGAGGCCCGTTTGGTTGTGTGCGATGACTGTGACACCTGCTGTGTCGGCCTTGTGCGACCTCCGCTCCGCCGGCCCGATGTCAGCCTGGCGGTGATGTGGCGTGACAGCGCCTCAGGCGTCATTGCCCCCGTGTGGCATGGCGGTACCTGCACGCAAGTCTCCACAACTTTGTGAAGTGGCACGTTATTGCCGACATTTCTGAACTTCGCCATGATTTTTGCGTTAAAAGAATTTGCTTAGAAGGTGCTATCTATTCGCCTGCCGTCGTTCGAGAAAAACACGAATGCGTCCGGATGAGCGGGGCAGGTCGGTCGGCGCCCGCTGGAATCAGCCGCGCTCGGCGAGGCCAGACGCGCTGTTTGGCGGGAAGAATGCAGCGGGGGCCAATAGCCGCTGCCCGCCCGCCCTGAAAACACTCGGTCTGGCCGCAAACTATTCCAATCTGGCGCGCGTCCGCTCGGCGCTCCTGGAAGAGGCGCCGCCGCGTGGGCCGAGCCGGCCGTCCGGACAGGTCGCGTCCGGCGCCGCCCGACTGGGGCTCGTGGCCGCCGGCTACCAGCTGTTGGAGCCGGCTCGTTTGCGTGCAGCTGACGCGTTGGGGAAACCGTTCCCGTGTGCGACGATCGATAAGCGCAGTAAGTCTGGCTAGTGCTGTCTTATGCTATGCTGCCTCATACGGCGCAACACTGTCCCTGGTCGCGTTATTGTTCAAACGCAGTTAGGAGTTTTCTCGTATTTTGGGTCTACATCGTGTTCTAGGTGTTCGGGTCTGCATCGGGGTCTAGGTGTTCGGGTCTGAGTCGCCCTCTAGGTGTTCGGGTCTGAGTCGTGTTCTAGGTGCTCGGGTCTGACTCGTACTCTAGGTGTTCGGGCCAGTGTTTTGCTCTAGGTGCTCGGGTCTGCGTCGTGCTGTACGTGCTCGAGTCTGTATCGTGCTCCACAAGGACTATGCGTGCATGTTACAGCGGAGATGCCAATCTCACATTGCCGCTATCTCCATGAGACGTTGCAGCGGTGCAGTCAAAGGACGCAGATAGCGATTCATTACGCCCCGCCGGGACTCGCCGACACTGTCTCCTCCAGTCGGCCGACCTCCGTGCCTCGGCCGAGGTGGAGGCAGCTTCCGATGTGCGCCCAGAGCTGCAGGCATGCGGGGAAGGGACGGAGTGCCGCGCTTGGCAGCAGTGATAAGCCTCTCTCATCTGTGGGACCCGCCCCTCTGGTAGCGGTCGTGAGTGGCTCGTCACAGTGGGTGTGAGGGGTAGGTGGTTCAGTTTGCAGTTTTGTTGGTGGATAGTTTTCCTCGTGGTGTTTGCGGGTGGCCTGTCGTTGGTGCGTACTTACGTTTGTTTTCATTGGCGGCTCATGCGTCTTGTCATGCTGCCGAGGGGTTCGTCTGTGCCGTCTTCTTCGCGTGGGGCTTGCCTCTGTAATCGAGTCCGTGGGAGAGGAATGCCCTGTGGCGTGCCCTTGGGCGGCGCATATGTGAAGTCGTGTTCAGCGGTGGCTCGCCTCTGTTGTGCTCCGTGCTGACTCAGGTGTGTTCCCTGGGGTGGCAGGCCACTCGTGTCTTTTGTCGTGCTCTTGGGTTACCTCGCCCCAGTATCTGCGTTTGTGAGCAACTTGAATCGTGTTCGCTGGACGCTGGTCCCCGCAGTCGTGTTTGTGGGCGGTTGGTCTGTGTGGCCATTTTCCTGGTTGGCCGTCCGGCAGTTGTAATGGGTGGGGGTGGCGCTTCACAGAATTTCCGTCGGTGGATGATTGTTCTCTCTGAGAAGTGGTGCTCGTGGGTGGTCTGCCGCGGCGGCTGTTTCCGTGGACGACTCAGCGATACAGTCGTGCCCGGAAGTGATTGGTGCCGGGACTGTTGATCCTCGGCGCTTTAGCGCATGTTGGCGCGTGATTCCTGCCGAATGCTTTTCCTGGAAGACGGCTGCCTGGAACGGCGTGATATTGAACTATTCAGGCTAGTGGATGTGCTGAACTGTCCAGCTTGATGCTCGGTGGTCCAATCGTGTAGGGACTAAAACCTCGCCGGGAAGAGATCCGTATTTCATGAGGATAATGTGAGCCGTCCTGTATATTCAAACACGCTCGAAATAGACCGAAATCCAAAGGCTGTGAATGAAATGACATCTACCCCGAATTCATCCTACAATATTCCACGAAAACGGCGGCGGAGTGTGCTCGATCCGAGCTGGCCGTGGACTTGTCGACCTATTGAGGACGGCGCCGACTTCCGTCCGGCCGGCGCGGCGCGGCGCGGCGCGCGGCTGAACGTGACCGCGCTGGGCGGCGCGCGGCTCGGCGGGGGCTGCTGCGGGTCACGCGGCGCGGCAGCCCTCCCGGCCCGCAGCCAGCGGCGCCGCAGCCGGCAACTTTGTTCGCCCGGCCGCCCCCGGCCCGGACCGTGTCTTGCGGCTGCGCCGCGCCATGATATATGATCAAAGTTCGGAAAGTGATTTCATGCTCAGAGGCCGATAATGCGGCGCTCGGCCTGGTGGCGGCCGCCCCCGGCGCACCCCGATGACGTCACACCGGCGGAGGTCACCGAGGCCGGGCGAGCCGGTGACAAGGACAGAGGGTCGGCGGTGACGCACGCGTGACGAGGCTGCGGAGGGAGACGGATGGACGTCACGGGAAGTGACGCGACTGAGGGGTGTCCTCACGCGCAAGGAAGGAGGTGTGTAGGAGGGACGGTGACATCGCACAGGGCGTGGGGCGTTGGCATGGAGGGAGTGTATTGCAAATCTGGATGGTATTGCGATGGCTTTCTTTGTACAGATGGAACGTAAGAAATGGTGCCACACAGATTAATGTCGAAAAAGCACAACAGGATTTCACGAAACCGTGGCTTTTTGACGAGTTGTTCTCAAGCTCGCCAGTGCTCATTGCTTTCGTCAGTAGCAATGGCATCAGCTGCACCAGTCAGCTGCACAAGACGTGCGCCGTCGTAATAGCGTTCTCTCGGATCCAATGTCGGTTCTTGGACCAAGTTATTCCCCCGTCCGTACTTGCCTGTGCTATGCCTAATCCACGTAATAGGCCCATTCCGGGCAGATTACGTCTGGCTCCGTCTCTGCCTTCCGACGGCGCCTCTGCGCCATCTGGGGATTTTGCGGCGCAATAGGCGGCCAGCTCAGGCGGAGTTCGAGCCCCGGACCGGCGCCCTCCAGCGGCTCCGGTCCGGCCGGTCGGCGGCGTCTCGGGCGGCGTGCGAGCTTCGGACCGGCGCCTTCCAGTGGCCCCGGTCCGGCCGGCCGGCGGCCTCTCGGGCGGCGGTCGAGCGGGGCCGGTCGGGCTCGCGTACGATCCGGACGAGTCCAGCCGCGTCCGACAGCAGCGGCTGGGAGGCGTCGTCCCGCCGCTGCCGGCGTCACCCAAGCTCCGGGCTGCGGCTGCGGCCCTCGGACCCGGAATGGCGCATAGGGACGCGAGAAAGTGACAAGTTAACACTTCTGCTGTTTGGGTGTGCAGATCATGCAGTATACACCATCGGACTTGGTGTCCTTTCTGAGCTGCTCTATCTTGGTTCATTCAGAACACATGTAGGCAAAGCATATGAATGCATGTATTATGCTGGGCTAGGACACTCCCTTGTATGAAGCGCCAGCGATTGCAGGGCTACTCCGCGCTCCCATCCCCAGAGAGGGAGCCGGCGGTCAGCCACCGCGCGACCGTGGAAACGCGTCGACTGGGACGCGTTCAACCTGAATGCTGCTTGCCGATTTGGAGCCGCTCTGCGCCGCTGCCACCACAGGTGACAAGGTGGCCGCGTTTATGGAAGTATGGAACGTCGCAGTCGACGCTCACTGCCCGAACATCGCAGAGAAGTCGCGCCGGCCCGGCTGTCCGTGGCTGCGTGGAGATAGCAACGACTCCGCAGCTGTGGAGGAGCGTTACTGCGCCCACGGGGCCTGGAAGTGCTTCCATACCACAGAGGCGCGCCGCGCGTACCATTGGTGCCGTAACAGAGTGAAGCGGCTGAACACTCGCGCGACGCTCCTACCTGTGCAGCAGTCCGCTGACAGGGCGGCGAGATTTCTGGCGCCGCCTCAAGCAACTCGGACTGTAGCCAGCGAGAGGGCGCGACACACCCGATAACAGCATGGGCGCCCGGGGTAGACGCACTCAATGTCCACTTCGCTGCCGTTGGCCCCCGCATTGCTGCAGAGGCCGTGGCAGTGTGCGGCAGTGCGGGTGCGCTCTCGGTTGGACCGCGCCCTTACCGTGTCTGCACCTCGGTATTGTCCCCCCATCCAGCCACTCTACCGGAGTTCTCTGCAGCCATCAGGAACATGAGCGCGTAGAGGGATGTGGGTGTCGGTGTACCACTTCGCGCAAAGAAAAGGTGTTTCCCTGTCATCGGCGCTCATCTTCTACATCTGACTAACTTGGTATCACATCACGCACTTTTCCGCCCGTCCGGAAGATCGCGCGTGCCGCCCCGGTGTTCAAGTCGGGCGATTAATCAGACCTGAAGAACATTCAGCTCATTTCTCTGCTCTCTGTTTGGTCGAAAATGATCGAGACGGTCGTCTGCTCGCAGCTCCTTTCCTACCTTCTTGACAGTCATGTACTGACGCCATCGCAATATGGTTTCCGTCCACGTCACTCGACGGAGGGTACCCTGATTGACGCTATCGGGTGACTGGCAAGGATTGTCGACAACGGCCATGTCGTGTCGATAACGACGATTGACCTTTGCAAGGTTTTTGACAGCGTCGATCACGGCGTCCTCCTTGGCGAGCTGGAATGGTGCGGGGTGTCCTCTGAATGGTGCGGGGTGTCCTCTTAATGATGCGGGGTGTCCTCTGAATGGTGCGGGGTGTCCTCTGAATGGTGCGGGGTGTCCTCTGAATGGTGCGGGGTGTCCTCTGAATGGTGCGGGGTGTCCTCTTAATGATGCGGGGTGTCCTCTGAATGGTGCGGGGTGTCCTCTGAATGGTGCGGGGTGTCCTCTGAATGGTGCGGGGTGTCCTCTGAATGATGCGGGGTGTCCTCTGAATGGTGCGGGGTGTCCTCTGAATGGTGCGGGGTGTCCTCTGAATGGTGCGGGGTGTCCTCTGAATGGTGCGGGGGTGTCCTCTGAATGGTGCGGGGTGTCCTCTGAATGGTGCGGGGTGTCCTCTGAATGGTGCGGGGTGTCCTCTGAATGGTGCGGGGTGTCCTCTGAATGGTGCGGGGTGTCCTTCTGGATGGTGCGGGGTGTCCTCTGAATGGTTCCGGGACTACCTCAGCTGTCGGCAGCAGGTGGCCAGTGATGGCTCGTTTACTCTATCCCTATCCCACGGAGTGGCCCGGGGATCCCTTGTGGGCCTAATCTTGTTCCTCATCTTCATCAACGGCCTATCCAGCTTCCCACCTTACGGCCGCCTACTATCCCACGCCGATGACACCCAACTCTTTGACTCCACTACCTCCGATGTCGTCGGCCTGTCCAGCCTGAAAGCCCGTGTCGAGGAGTCCATCCAGTGCCTCCTAAACTGGTTTCAATCAAAAGCCTTAAAATAATGCCCAAAATGACAGACTTCAGGCTGAGTGGCATCAAACCCTCAACAAAGACCTGCAACTTCCACATTACCGTCTGTGGTACAGACATTCATCCATCATCTTCAGTGAAAGTACTGGCGTACTCCTCGACCACCACCTCACCTGGGAATCCTACATGTTTCTCGCTCGGCACTGTAATCCAATCCTCGTATCCCTGCTCAAAATTCAATACCACTACTCCTGAAGTTTTGAAGCTCCTTGCCCAAATACGCATATTTCACATCCTCTTCTGCCTGTCCTGGGGTGGAGCGGCCGAGCGTCACCTAGACGGGGCGTTGGCGTACGCAAACGACCGGCATACGCAAAGGGTGATGCACTTCGCGGCCAGGCCAGTAAGTGGTGTCCGCCGAAGCAATCCCATTTCACCCGTCCTGGAAGCGCTCGGCTGGCGAAGCGTCGCGGATCTCATGCACCAGCGGGACTGCCGGACTGTGTTCGGGGCACTGCACGTCCCCGGATCCCTCAGCGCACTGCGTGCTCTATTCGAGACGCGCTCCATGTCTTCCCAACGTCAAATTCGAGCTGTTTCCGGCGGTGTCGGCTCGCTACATCTGCCGCGCGTCCGACTGAGCGCCACCCAGTGGCACTTTCCGTACTGCGCCACCGCCGCGTGGAACCGGCTGTCTGCGGCAGCCGTCCGCGCCCCCTCGCGTCGGGCATTCTTGACTGTTTTAAATCGTTGATTCATTGACCGAAACTGCTTTTACCTGTGCGTGTTTAAGTATCTCTGTGTACTATGTGTGTGTGTTTTTTTTCTTGTGCGACTAGGCGCAGAATAACTACCACGTGTATGCGCTTCCAATAACGAAAATCAGTACATGTAGCTGTAACAGAGGTCGTATTAGTGCTGAGAGGCCATGGCGCAGCCGGAGATCGAAGCCGTATTAGTGCCGAGAGGCCATGACGCAGCCGGAGATCGAAGCCGTATTAGTGCCGAGAGGCCATGACGCAGCCAGAGATCGAAACCGTATTAGTGCCGAGAGGCCATGGCGCAGCCGGAGATCGAAGCCGTATTAGTGCCGAGAGGCCATGACGCAGCCGGAGATCGAAGCCGTATTAGTGCCGAGAGGCCATGACGCAGCCAGAGATCGAAACCGGTCTCCCAGGTGGGAGCGAAAGACGCAAGTATTCGGTCATTACGCCTCCGCTGCGCGTAGTAATCCGCGCTACACAGCTTGTTCATGTGCTGTGCTACGTAAGTACGCTACGTGACCTCCAGCGCAGCCGACGCGTCGTTCTGATCCATTGGACGCACCGCGCACTGCCAGCAGCTATGACTGTTTCAGTATATTTTTGGAATGTAACTACTTTAATGGCATGGTTTGGCAATTCAAGCGCATTTACATCAAATGACCTAAGATTGCATACGCACTCGCAATCGTCAGAAAGACACCACATCAGGTCGCCAACGAGGGCTTCTGGCGGGATGTGACCGTATCGTACCGTGTCAGCGTACCGTGGCGTTTATAATTACTGAATTTTGTGGACAATTGAAATACCAGACATGAATGCATGTGATCGGGGTAAAGTCATCTTGTTATTCGCAACGGTGGCAAAATCTTTGAAGCCCGTTGGTGAAGGTCGTCTATGCTTTTTTGTGTTTCTAGCTTCGAAAAATAGCGAATTTTGCCAGCTTCGTTGTGCGGACGGGGATGGCGAGGGGGGGGGGTCTGCCAATCTGGCACACCTGGTGGTTTGCTCATTTCCGGCGCTTGCATAGGCGTTTGGCTTTTGCATTTATCGATGGAATATACAATAGTCATACCGGTGAAAAGTACGTGCACGGTATTGCAATGTTTGTGTTCAGGTTATGTCACTCCTGGTTATTCGGCGACAGAGCTTTGTCGCGTGTATTATTTGTACACGCTCTCCTTGTCCTTGTTCTCGTTTCTGTGTCCCCTGCCATCGTGGAATAGCGCATTCGCTCGAACTTTCAACGTCCGAACATTTTCTGTAGGGCCAGACCCCGCTCCTGTCCAAGTGTCCCCCTCAAATGAACTGTTCGTGTGTCGGCGGGCGCCAGCGCGCGCGCGCGCTTGTGTGCGTGTGCGTGTGCTTTTGCATGTACGTAGGTTGCGCGCGCGCGCGCGCGCGCGCGCGTGTGTGTGTGTGTGTGTGTGTGTGTGTGTGTGTGTGTGTGTGTGTGTGTGTGTGTGTGTGTGTGTGTTGTGTGTGTGGTGTGTGTGTGTGTGTGTGTGTGTGTGTGTGTGTGTGTGTGTGTGTGTGTGTGTGTGTGTGTGTGTGTGTGTGTGCGTGCGTGTGTATGTGCATGCGTGCGTGCGTGCGTGCGTGCGTGCGTGCGTGCGTGCGTGCGTGCGTGCGTGCGTGCGTGTGTGTGTCTTTCATCTGAGGCAGCGAAGGCTGTTCATGTGGAGTACTTATGAAATGCTGCTTGAAATTGAATTCGGTGCCACGGAGGTCTTTAAAGGTCTGTATCACTTGCTGCTTTTCTATGTTGACATCAAAATACGCCCGGGTGCATCTCTGAAAGTGGCATGATCCTGAATATGCGCGTGTGGTCGTGTTCAACACCAGTGCTTATCCCCGGGATGTTTGAAGACGTCGTGACGTGCTCGCGTCGATCCGTACCGGCCCGCCGGCCCGGGTGCGGTGGTGACCGCACCGGCGCTGGAGCGGTGTGCACGTGACCGTTGGCTCACGCGCCGACGGCTCTGCTGCAGGCTCTGGCGCTGATCGAGCTGTTCAACGCCCCGGCTGGCCGCTACAAGGCCGACGTCTACCTGCTGCCCAAAAAAATGGGTAGGTACCGCCACGCCCTGTCCTGCGACGCCTCCCTCCCGTGCCCGCCTCTGCCCTGGCGACGCCGACCTGAGGACGGCCAATCCCTCAACACGTAGTGCGGGGCTCGTGAATGCACTTCTCAGCATCAACGCACGGATAGCATGCGCTTTCAGCGAGGTGGTTACTGAATGATAGAGAAGTTGAACTGAAAGGATAGTGTTACGCTGGGATGGTCCGGGGCGGTGTTACGCTGGCTTGGTCCGGGGGCGGTGTTGTGCTGGCCTGGTCCGGAGGCGGTGTAACCCGGGCAGGGTCGGGGCGGCGGTGTTACGCGGGCCTGGTCCGGGGGCGATGTTACGATGGCCTGGTCCGGGCGCGGTGTTACGGTGCTTTGGTCCGGGGGCGGTGTTACGGTGCTCTGGTCCGGGGGCGGTGTTACGCTGCCCTGGTCCGGGGGCGGTGTTACGCTGGCCTGGTCTGGGGGCGGTGTTACGCTGCCCTGGTCCGGGGGCGGTGTTACGCTGCCCTGGGCCGGGGGTCGGTGTCACGGTGCCCTAGTCTGGAGGTGATGTTACATTGCCCTGGTCCGGGGGCGGTGTTATGCTGCCCTGGTCCGACGGCTGACCGTGGGTCGCGGCCGGCAGACGAGTACGTGGCCAGTCTCCACCTGCCCTCGTTCGACGCCCACCTGACCGAGCTGACCGACGAGCAGGCCAAGTACATGGGCCTCAACAAGGCCGGCCCGTTCAAGCCTAACTACTACAGGTGCGTATATTTGGGGGAGAGGAGGGGGGGGGGGGGGCACGGTCGTCCGCTGCCCGTGATGAGTCGCCGTTCCTGGATGGCGGCTGATGGTCATGCTGCGCCTGCTTTTGTACGATCGCTGCTTGTTCGCTTGGAAAGCTGCCAAAGTGGCCTGCATTTGTGTTGTAATAATCGTGCATTTTTCTGTCCAACCAGCTGCGTGACCTGGTATCCATGCCGCCATCTTTACAAGTCATTGCTTACTGTTCCAGCCATAGTCAGATGTCCGTAACGAAGAGCATGTCAGCGTTGTGTATCAGCGTTGTGTATCCAGTTTGTCCCATTTGTCTCTGATATTTTCACGAAAAAGTGCTACGCACTGTAGTAATGTTTCAAGCTGCCTTGAAAAACCGTGTCATCACATCGATGTTGTATAAACGGTAGGCAGGAATAAATGTCCGCTGTCTGCGTTGAACTGTGCTTTTTAATTTTGATTTGTTTCTAGTTATTTTTAAGGTCTAATCCAAACCTTTTGATTGAATGAACTTCTGGAATCAGTGCCCGCGTGCCACTGTGAGCACTGGTTTTTCCCTGAGCTCTTACCTCACCATCCGATCAAGAAACTTCGAATCAACGGCAGAATTTCTCTGCGAAGGCTAAACGTACCGTGAAGCCCTCTGACGTCACCTGGCATTGAGCGCGGCGGCTGCCACCGGCCGCGGGCTATCCCAGTCAGGGGGTGAATAGTGGGTGCGTTAAGCGTCTCGAACCCACTCGGCCGCCGGTGGGCGAATCCGGTGGCAGGTGCTCCGGTAGACCGTTGTTGTATCATTGTAATAGTTTCGTTTCTAACAACCTAATCACTTGTGAGCAACAACAACCACATCAGTTGAGAGCAACAAGTTGCAACGTCCTGAGCAGACAGTAGATTTTTGGGTTGTATTCCACGTCTTGCTATTTTGATATCCAGCTCGCCAGGGTTAATCTCGTCGGCCCGCCCCCGATGGCTTGGCCTTCTATTCCCAGCACACAGCGACAAACATGTGCTAATGAGCATTCAGAACGTGTCCCCACCGTCTCATTGATGCGGCAAATTAATTTCAGCCCCAGGCTTGGTTGGGAGCCGAGTGTCCCGCTCACCGCATTAAGGTGGCGCCATCGTGCTTTGAAAGTGCGACGTTTTCGCAGCAAGGCTTTAAGTGGCGTTGACTGTTGGCTGCCGCGGACGGAATGTGGGCCGCGCGAACAAAGCTGCGGCCGGATGGCGGTGGCGATTAGCCGGTGGCGAGGGGCTTCGCCGAGCGCCGGTGCCGCCCGGCCGGCGCTCGGCGAGCTTCCTCAGGCCGCCGCTGCCGCCGCCCGATTACCGGGCGATGTGGCATAGCGTTTTTCATCAGAGGAGGTGGCGCGCGCGGTCGGCCGGGCCAGATTTGTTTACGGCGCGGCCAGCGGCGGCGCCCGGCCGTCTGATGACGGCCGCCTGGTGCCGGCTGCGATATTCGGCCCGCGCGCCGTTATTAATGGCGTTATCCGGGCGGCCGGAGGCGGCGGGGGCGCGCCCGGCCGGCCTGCCTCCGATTGGCCGCGGGCGCCCCCGGCCGCCGGGCCCGGCGTGGCGGCCAGGCCGGTCGTTGCCGCGCCGTGGGCTGGCCCTGCGTCACCCAAGCTGTTTCTCCGAGCGCCCCCCCCCCCCCCTCCCCCCGCTCTCCCCGGCGCTTTTGGCGTTGACGACGCGCTGATTGAAGCTCTCTAAATATTACCTGGCTGGTCTGGACTTTCATGGGGTCATTGAGGCTGAGTGTAGGCGTGTGACAGGGAGGAGCGTATTTTGTAGTGGATTTGTCGTGTATCGGTGCATTGCATTGAGCTATTTGCCGTGGATTAAATGTTTATTGCAATACCTCTGCCCTGCGTGCGTAGGGTAACGAGGACAAAATAACGAAGTTACTCACAGCTCCAAGAAGCAAGTGTAGGTAAGGAACGTAATAAGATTTGTATACATCATGTTGTGGGTTACACACCTTTGACGCAAATATCAACGTTGAAAGAGCTTGATCTGGAACTTATGAGGTCGGGAGCATGGTGTCGTATTGAAATGCTTGATGCATAACTGAGAATGTTAGCATTGTCCTAAAATTGTGTGTGAGGAATTTACCGTCGCCTTCATCAGCTGCATTAGATGTTAATAATAGACGCGCGGGATTGTCTTGAACAAATAATGTCTTAAATCATCTCTGGAAATAGGTCGTCGTGACAACGAATGATATGCTGACGTCGGTATCACTGCTCCTAGATCCCCAGGCTTTATGTCCTTAATCTGCTTCAAAAACGGTTAGCGTTTGCTTTCGTAGACAGAACATCTGGTGGCTTTAGTCCCATTGTCCGGCTAAGGCGCGTGTTTTTATGCCGGAGCTCGTGAGTCGGCTTGCCAGGCTCCAAATTTCCTGAAGGTGTGGAGGCGTGACCCCCCTTTAAAGAGCTACCGTTGTCATGATTGGGACTTAACGGCGTATTCAGCAGCTGGAGTTGCCTGGCGTCGCCTGCCCCCCATCTGGGCAAGAAGGGTGGGAACCGCGTGAACTGCCAGACTGCCGATCCCCCGCTCGTGTTTCGTTCCCTTTCGGCGCGTTAGGCCGCGGCGGTGAGCCCGCCGCAGCCAGCCTGCTGACGCGGCGGCGCCCAAACCTGTCCGGTGTCTGTGCGGCGGCGGGCACCAGTGCGGCGGAGGCGCACGCTCCGCGACACACGCGCAGGGCGGAGCAGCGGCGCGGCCGGCCGCCGGGCTCGGCCGCGTGTCCGTGGGCTTCCGGGCAACGGCAGCCGGCCGTATTAGGACCGTGGGTGGCGAGCCGACGCTGCCGCCGACAGCCGGCCCCGCCGATATTGCCCTGTTTGCCGTTATTGCGAGGGCGATCGATGCTCTTTATTAAGTGGAGAGGCGCCATTTCTGCACCGAAAGAAACGCGACGCGATATTGCGGCGGGCCGTGCGGCGCGCTGACGCGACTGCGATATTGCAGGTACTAGGAGCTGTACCTGGCTTGGCGTCCGGCCCGAGCCGCCCCGGCCCGGCCCACGGGCGGCGGCCGCCGGGCCTGCCGCGGGCGCCGCCCGCACCGACCGCTGCCGGCCGCAACACCTGCCGACACGCCGCGATCGTAGCTTATTGGTGACGCCTGTGTCATAGAATGCTTGTCAACCCTCGGCCCGGCTCGAGCGCAGTGCGGATGTGCGCGGCCGGCGCTTCGGCCGGGAAGCAATGTGTGCTGAACGGCGTGAATCGATTTGTTTCGGAGATGCGGTGTGTTTCTAGCTTTGTGTGAAATGTTACTGCGCGATCCGCATTCGTTCCAAATTCAGCAGCTCGGCACTGGTAAGTGAGACTGATGTGGGCGGCTCATACCTCGGCTAGTTCAAATGAAGCGGCGTATGGTCATCAGCTGTGCCTCGCGTACTTCCAAATCATGTGCCCAGCGTGCTTGCGTGGCTTTAGCGCCCAAAGGAGTCGTTCTGCACTCGGCTGACAGTGTAAATCGGCTAAAGGCCGACGGCGCCCCACCGTCCGCCCGCGGCATGGGTTTTCACCAACTGTTAGCTGAGGGAGGCGCCGAAGCCGGCTCGTTCGGTGACTGTCGGCGACGGGAGGCGCTGAGGCCCGCTCGTTCGGTGACTGTCGGCCACCGCTGCAGATGTATGGTGTCGTTCCGTCTTGGCCACCGCCCGCGTCGGCGGTGGCGCGGACGGCCCGACAGTCTCCCAGTCCGGCACGCCGCCGGCCACGCGCTGCCGACGTCACACGGTCATCGGCCAGCCGGTCCTCCCGGCCAAAAGCCCATTGGCAGGTGCCATTGTGAAGAGGCGTCCGAGATTTGTGTAAATGCTTCTAATGTAATGGGCTGCTCCGTGTTCGCCTGCTCTCTGGTTTTTAATCGCGTACGTTGCGGTAACCATGTATGGCGGATTTCGCCGGCTGGTCGCTTCAGCGTGCCCTGCTTCCCATGGAAACATCATGTGGGTCCTTATCGGGATAGATCTTGTTGGACTGCTGAGAAAATGCGACGTTAGACGAGACAGGTGGTCATCAGATTGGTCCCGTGTTCATAGCTGGTCTTGGATTGTTCACTTCCTGTCGTGACAAGTTGTCACGAATCTGGACAAAGCTCAATGGATATGACTAAAGTCGTTTATCCACTAGCATCCTATTGATGGCGTTTTGGGCGATTTTAGCTGTGGCGCCAGTCATTTTGGACGACAATTTCTCGGAGGTATTTGGCCTCAAACTTAACTGCGTTGCGTTTTCGCGTTGCATTTCGTCTAGAGGTGGGATGACGTGGTGGCATCCTTTGATCTTTTCTACTCTTCCGCTCGGATATTCAATAAATGCCATCATTGCATACACATTCCGCCGCTTGTGAGCAACTATTTGTTTAATCTGGGTGTCTAGAAAGCGGTTTGCATTTTGCCATGGATTGGTAGTTCTTGTCTGTCTGCCTGAATGTGTTAATTATGCTAAGGTGTTTGGGATGGGTCATGGATCGGTGTCGCGCAGAAGGCAGCTGGATCGGTCTCGTATTTTACTGACGGAATCCGCCGTGACGCGTCGGCGTGTTATCGGCATTGCGTGTCCTAAGCAACGCGTGACGTGACTAAAACAACACGTGACGTGACTAAAACAACACGTGATGTGACTACCCGTTATTCGGGACGCATTTCATCGTGCGCTGGTCCGTTCCGCGACTGAGGTGCCCCACCTTGTGATCTACGGTCGCCGCGAGGCCTGCCATGGCGCCGGAAGTGAAAGCAGCCGGCTGGCGGGGGCCCCGAGGTCGTTGCGTTGAACGTCGCCGAAAACACTGATGGTCGCCACTCTGCTAAGTTATGTGACATCGAGCAAATAAATCGTTATTGAACTACCCGAATGTATTCTTGGTGACGGAAATCCGCGCGATGTCGTGGGTGCCGACAGTTCATGGCGACATTTCAAACGAGCATAGGCCTAGCGCAGTGAATGCTTGCTCGGTGAGTGAGATCACCAAGTTGGTTAAAGCAGACCTTGGGCAGAGTTGAAACTGCCAGCAGGTTAAAGCAAGCAATGGCCAGGCATGAGATCACTGGGCAGGTTGGGACGCAGTGAACAGGCCTGAGATCTCTGGGCAGGTTAGAGCACAGTTGTCAGGGATGAGATCGCTGGGCAGGTTAGAACACGATGGCCAGAGTTGAGATCGCTGGGCAGGTGAGAACACAGTGGCCAGAGGTCAGATCGCTGGGCATGTGAGAACACAGTGGCCAGAGCTTAGATCGCTGGGCAGGTGAGAACACAGTGGTCAGGGCTGAGATCGCTGGGCAGGTTAGAACGCAGTGAACAGGGCTGAGATCGCTCGCTGGGCAGGTTAGAACACCGTGGTGAGGGCTGAGATTGCTGGGCAGGTTAGAACGCAGTGGTCAGGGATGAGATCGCTGGGCAGGTTAGGACACAGTGGCCAGAGGTGAGATCGCTGGACAGGTTGGAACAAAGTTGTCATGGTTGAGATCGCTGTGCAGGCTAGAACGCAATGGTCAAAGGTAAGATCACTGGGCTGGTTACAACACAGTGGCCAGGATTGAGATCGCTGGGCAGGTGAGAACACGCGGTTAGAGCTAAGATCACTGGGCAGGTAAGAAGACAGTGGTCGGAGGTGAGACCACTGGGCTGGTTGCAACACAGTGTTCTTGGCCCGTGTACACGGTGCGCTGGGACCGCGTACTTGGTCTTGAGACTTGTACTTGGTCCGACACTCGAGTCTGCTTGGACCAGACTCGGGTGCCGGTCAACTTAACCTTTTGGGTGATGATCTGCCTAGGAAGTTGATTGACTCCATTCTGGTCTGAATGTTGACTTTTTTCTACATAAGTTTGGAAATAGGGAAACATGTTTATGAAGAACTGTGAAAAACAGAAGTGGTCATCATGTGCGAAACCATTCAAGGAAGGCAGCGTGCCACATTTGTCACTCATTTTATATTTTTTTGATGAGAGACAGTGTTTGGTTTCCGTTTCAGTCCATTTTCAGTCAATCCTAAATGTTAAACCATCGTCTGTTTGTCCATAAATGTCGGTGTATTTTGTAATCGTAGCAGCCACATGACACTGAGCAACTTTTGAGAGCTATTGCATGCTTCGGTCTAAACCCATCTCATCTGATTCTGGTTTGTTACTTTGGTGACCATCAACAAGCAAACAAATGCTATCTGATCGAGCTGTTACCTTAAACATATTGAATTCCCGGCCTCTGACTGCCCCAAGAATCATCTGTCTCTCTCTCTATTAATCTGGTTTGTGTGGAAGCACACCTTGATATTATGTCGGCTGTGCTGCATTCAACACAGTACGTGATATATGCCATTCCCCGGGATCTGCCTTTCACGTGCTGAAGCTGCCATGGCGCTAGATCTACATCGTAATGATCCTCAATGAGACTTAACCACTCTCTTGCTTGTTTGATGCGTGTCTACGGCATGCTTCTTAACAAGGAAAGTTCAGGTTTGCCTAGCGTTAGGCGTTTGCTCCATCAATGGTCAGAAGTTTGGCCATCGTCTTCATTGTACCGGTATAATGCACTTGACGCTTTGATAAACCCGATTTGCTTCAACCGAAGTGAGTTCACGGCTTGAAGGGGACGGAATAAATGGATTCTTTTCTTATATGCATACGGTATTTGAATGCGGTGGCTGATAATTCCGTTAGATTTTGCATTATCCCCAATACATTTTAACCACGGGCTGTCAGTCTTGGCTTTTAGGGAGAGGAATGTAATTGATTTTTTTTTAGAATCGTCACTTCCTTCCGCAGCTCCCATGTAATCACTGTTAAGCAGCAATTGCCCTCACCGCTTACTTACCGCGGGAAGCAAACGGTTGTATGCAGGGCATGACAGGATGCGGAGACCGCCTGGGCCGTCATCGCTTTTCGAGGTGAAATATCTAGGATCACGCCGCTTATTTCATCCGTCCTCTATTGACATCTAGAAAATTGATAGTTTCAAGTGTTAGTTTAACGATATTTTCTGACTTCGTTGCGTCGTCCAGGCAGCGCTGGGCACTTTATTCTAGACAGTCGCTCAATGTCACGCGTCATTTAACAGTCATTTATTATCTGAACTAAAACACCCTTGAAGATAGATTGTTGAGGTTATCCTGCCGTAATTAGCAAGCTAAGAAGCCTAGGTAACCGCACAATTCACGACTAAGAGTTTCCGGGAGCAGCTCCTTGACTCTGACTGACTAATGCGTTGGAATCATCTCTGAAAGTTAAAGCAAAACAGCGCCATTGGTTCGGGAGGCCTTACAGAATCAGGCATACGGAAAAGAACTTGTAAAATGCATGCCGTTGCATTTACTCAGCGCCGTTCCATTCATTTCACGTCCTATCATATGCTTGCTGGTTAAGTTCCTGACATAGTGGAACGGAAATCCAGACGAATAATAAGCTTTTCCACAGCGTAGACATGACAGTTAACTCTTTCTCCGTTAAGTGCGGTCCGAAACGATGAAACCTGTATGCTTGAAATGCATGCTGACTCCGTTGAATCAGAGAACGGTAAGAAGAAAATCTATTCAATTGCTGGCAATTCCTGCAGAATATTACAACGCTCGTGTTCCGAATTATGCATTGGCGACTTGCCGAGTTTGAATGTAAATGAGATGAACGCTTGCACTGTCAACCCACATGACTTACCGGGCTTTCGAGCAGGCTTTCTGACCTCAATGCGACGCATTGTGGGAAGCTGTTAATACAGACTGAACCTCAATGCACGTTAGCTGGTCCAAAATTGCATGCGCGTCGCAAATAGCAAAACTGTGGAATCACAGAGTCAGTCCTTCCACATTCCGGTTTCTCGTGAGCACTTACGCTAGCTTCTGAGTTAACTGACCGGTGATATAGACTGCGTGGCAATGTACGCTATTTTTCACCAGATCCACATCAAAACAGCGTGCATTGCAGGCGAGCGACTACGCGTCCAATAAAAAGTTCATTCACGGCTCCAGTTATCCGTAAAGATTCGTGCTTTTGCTGAAATTGATGACCGATGAAATGAGAATAGTGTGCAATGTGCGTCACTTCTTTCACTGAGGTTACGCCAAGAGTCGTGTGCATCGCAAGTTAACAGCTACGTGTCAAATTGCATTTGTCCGTCATTTCTCATCACAATTTTCTGGAAAAACTTGGGCTAGTCACGTAATCACTTCTCAAATATATCACTAATCTAAATCTAATCACTAATCAAAGACCCGTGCAGGTTGCGAATTAAACTGATGGAGGTTATCAGGGTCTGGATGCAATGACAATTATTTCCATTTGCACCACGTTCATGCCTCGCTCGCATTACTGGCTTCCTCTTCTCTTACAATGACTCGCTCACGAGTCTCATGTATTAATACATAATCCACACTCACACATCTATGCACACGGTGCTAATTTGTAAGCTCGTAATACGACTCATCTCGGCGATAGTCCTAATGACATAAACCCAAATGTAATGTGAGCTGTCCGGCTCGTGAACTCGACCCTCAACCCCGTCGTGCGTGCTTGTCACCATCTGGCACGGGGCAAGCCCATCATGCCTGGTTGGTAGTGGTGCAGAGCGCCTCCGTTCACCGAGAGTCCTCCCAGTCCGAGTGCTGCTTTCTCACTGAGTCCACGCTGGTCCTGTCAGTCGTCCTCTCGGATGTGGTCATCCCTGATCCGCAAGCCCCTCCCTCCAGGTTTCGGCTGTCAGCTAAGTTTGCTCCCACTCGTGCCCACACCCGTGCCATGTCCAGGTCCGTGTTGCATGCCCTCTTTCTTGGCCCAGGGCCTCGGATAGCAAGCAAGCAAAACCTCAGAGCCGGCATGCCTGGCCCTGAGGTTTTGCCGCCATGGCGTTTTGCTGCTTACTGATTGACTGGGGCTCAGGTTCGGACTCGGGCCCGGGTTCGGACTCGGGCTCGGACTCCGGACCTGCCCGCGGGGCTGGTGGCTGCATCAGCTGGCTCAGTCCTGGTCTGCCGCTCGGCTCTGCACGGGCCTTTCCTGGTCCTCCGTTGGCCGTTTGTCGGCTCCGGTACGCCGGACACGTCGTGAACGGCGTGGGACGCGGCCCGCCGGATGCCCCGCCCCCGGCTGCCTCCTGCTCCGGACATGCTATTAGCAATTGGGCGTGGAGTGCCACGTGCTGCGTTTCCGCCGGGACGTCCCGCCCGCTGGTGATCTTGTTGTTGACAGGGCCATCAGCTGCTCCACCGGCGCGGCCTGCGCGCACAGACGCCCTGTTCGGCCGGCTGACCCGTCGCCGGTTTTCTGGCTTACATGTAGTGACCCACCTGCTGTGCAGAGTGGGAACTGCAACGGGATGGGGCTGGGGGGAAAACAACAGTAGCGATGCTGACCAAGGAGCATACACGTGGTGTTAGTTAAAACGCAGGCTCCGCCTTATTATATTATGAAAGCCAGTTCATTTTTATGAGGGCTAGTTCTTTATCAGCATAACGAAGTGAAAAATGACCCGAGACTTCGAAATAAGTTTGGCTTAAATGTTGAAGGTTGAGTATTATTAAATGGCATCATGGTCTGCCGCACACGCTGAAGCACTTCTCCGTTGCACTCTAAAAGTTTGCTTCCGTCTTGAATCGTTCAATTCCTCACAATGGTAAAAAAATGCAGACAAAGAAAATGAAAACACTTTGGCCACGTAATCCCAGATGAAGCTTAACTTTCCCCTCATATTAGGGATCCAAAAGCGTAAGGGACGTGAAAAATCAATACCGCTGCTTAAGTTAATGGTGTCATGCATTTATCCGAGTTTAACTACGATTAACTGCATTCTAAGTCACCGTTGATATCTCTTGACAAAGATAGTTACTAAAGGGACAGTTAACAGAAATCGTCTTTCTCTGAACCAGCTGGTTGCAATGTATAAAATACCCGCAAAAAACGTTTATTGTCGCGCAGACACGCCAATCGTCGTTGCGGAAGCTCACCTTTGGCAGACTGCTTAGGGTTATCCTGACCACTCGCGTGATGTGGCGAAACGCGTGGTGGCAGGCTCGTCCTCCAAATGTTTTGTTCATATGGCTTGTGAAAAAAGACCATTTGGCCTTTGGCTTGCTAGTGCCAGCCTGGTTACAGGACAGCCGGCATTCGCGGGGTTGCATGGCATGGTGAAGATCCTTTCGTGCTATTTGGATACGGGACCGAAGCAAAATGGATCCATTGAACGTGCATTGCAATAATGGGATGGTGGGTTCGGAGCAATATCCATAATTATTCTCAGCACTGAATGAGATCAAAAATCGGACGCAGCAAAATTTTCGTCTCCGGTTTGACTTCTCATTTTATAGGTGCACTGGACCTGTAACCTGAACTAGCGATGCCACTCCCCAAAGAAATTATGTTACTCGATTTATTTCTCATGAGGCCTTGCAACAAAGCGATTCAGGTTTCAACTTCGAATACAACAATGTTAGGCTCGTAGTACACCATGGGTAGGGGACCAAATGTCGGTTGGTATTAAGAATTCACGAGACGGGTGAATCAGTGGTGTAAATATCATGCTTGGGTTGTGGGGAGAAAAGCGTCAGGGCTCACGTTTCACAGATAAACAACAAAAAACACCGTAAGATTTTAAATTGGTCACCTCCGATGTCTCCAGTTTCTCCCCAAATGAGGAAACAAGTTTGGGATTGTTGGATCGAGTTTCCCTGCTGTCCCATCCACGGACGGCGCCACCACGAAGAAGGATCAAAGCAGACGGTGTTTGTGTGATGGCCAACGTTTCTCTATGCTTTTTTATATCACAGGCAAGAATATTGGGGGCCCAAGCCGAAATAGGGGGGACTCAACATTGGGGCATCCAAGACCTTCACAAAAGAATGCAAATCAACAGCCGTGTACCCACGTGTAGCCAGGATTTTCTCAAGAAGGGAAGGATGGGAGGGGGGGGGGGGGCGGAGCTCAGTGAGATCGCACCATGATGACTTTGATATAAGCAAGAAAGGCGGTGAGCTCCGGTGTTTGGCTTTGTAAGTGCAGAATAAGTCCTTGTCCTGATAGTTGTCAACTTTTGATATACATTGATATATATGGATCGACTTTTCAGGAGGAGCCAGTCAACGACGGTACGAGGACTGACCATATGACCAACGACTGGCTGAAGATTGATTACCGTCAGCGTAAGAACTCTGAACACATATTGCATCACGGTTGCTTATAATGGTGGGTCAGGAACCGTGTGTGGTGAAAAAGATAGAAAAAGCACGTCTAAGACGGACCCGGGCCCCCTGGTCCATCCCTTTGACTACACAATTAGTGTTCACCACCTTCTAACGTAACTAAAATATGCGTATGATGTGCCAGGTAGTGATCCATCGGCGTACGCTGTTGCCATTTTGTGGAGGGATATTCTGACGCAGGATTTTGTATGGCATAATACAGAAGCTGTGAATTATTCTCCAGATGAATACCGTAATATTTTGACCGAATTTATAAGGTGGTCAGCACAACTAAGTTCTGTGAGTTGTCACACAGCCTAAGCCGTATATAATCCCGCAATAATTATGTTCCTATCTTGCTCTATACGGGAGTATCGAGCTGAAAACAGAAAGCAAAAACAAAAACAAAAGGTGATACGTAAGAAATCAGGACTGGAAAAGTGTATCTGAAACACTCACACAAAAAGACAACTGGGAAACAACGTCTGATTCACACCAAGTATGCTTTTGCTACAAAAAGACCAATCATTCCTTGTGCCTGGTCGAAAGCAAAACCACTGTTTTATAAGCGAATTTATGTTCGCAAAGGCGAGTTAATTTAGGTGTCATAATTGATATTCACATTGCAATGCTATCACGCTATCCATATCGTATGCTGTGAGTTTATATATGGCAACATAATTGGCTCATTGCACCACTGGCAACATGGTGCCAGTGGTGCAATGAGCACCACTGGCACCATCTGGCAACGTTGTCATCCGATGCATCAACATCACATCTCATTAGTCTGGGGTGATTCATACGGTGACTGTACGGTGATTCCCAGACTCCATTCCGTCCGCGCCATGAGGTGAGAACATGAACTTGGCTTCAGGTCGCGGAAGCGGCAATCCGTTCCGGTTAAACCATTTTGGCTGGCTCCCCTGCAGTATAATAAGCGAGTCGCGTCGCCTTGAACGCCCATCGATGAAAACGACCTGGTGCTTTGCGCAAACGAGCGGCGTCGCTCCGCCCACCAGTCGATCTGCAGAGTGAATGGAATGGAAGAATTGATGGCCCTGGAGCTGCAGAAGCTCAGGGGAAGCTCGCCGCGAGACAAACGCAGCACGTTTGGCTGAGCGGCAGTTGAGGGCGGATGGCGTGGGGTGGCCGTAAATGGTGCAAAACGTGCGCTGGCAGGATGGACGGGGTTCAGCCGGCTGGGAATCGTGCGGCGGTCTGCATGGCTTCCGAGGGGACCGACTGTGCACCGGCCCATCATCCTTCAGTGGTCCGATGGCTGGCAGGATGGCCGGGGTCCAGCCGGCTGGGAATCGTGCGGCGGTCTGCATGGCTCCCGAGGGGACCGACTGTGCACCGGCCCATCATCCTTCAGTGGTCCGATGGCTGGCAGGATGGACGGGGTTCAGCCGGCTGGGAATCGTGCGGCGGTCTGCATGGCTTCCGAGGGGACCGACTGTGCACCGGCTCATCATCCTTCAGTGGTCCGATGGCTGGCAGGATGGCCGGGGTCCAGCCGGCTGGGAATCGTGCGGCGGTCTGCATGGCTCCCGAGGGGACCGATTGTGCACCGGCTCATCATCCTTCAGTGGTCCGATGGCTGGCAGGATGGCCGGGGTCCAGCCGGCTGGGAATCGTGCGGCGGTCTGCATGGCTCCCGAGGGGACCGACTGTGCACCGGCTCATCATCCTTCAGTGGTCCGATGGCTGGCAGGATGGCCGGGGTCCAGCCGGCTGGGAATCGTGCGGCGGTCTGCATGGCTCCCGAGGGGACCGATTGTGCACCGGCTCATCATCCTTCAGTGGTCCGATGGCTGGCAGGATGGCCGGGGTCCAGCCGGCTGGGAATCGTGCGGCGGTCTGCATGGCTCCCGAGGGGACCGGCTGTGCACCGGCTCATCATCCTTCAGTGGTCCGATGGCTGGCAGGATGGACGGGGTCCAGCCGGCTGGGAATCGTGCGGCGGTCTGCATGGCTCCCGAGGGGACCGACTGTGCACCGGCCCATCATCATCATCATCATCCTTCAGTGGTCCGATGGCGGGGTGAAATGACGGACGAGGCTTCTTCGAGGCTCCTTCACGCGGCCAAAGAACGCGTCCATGAGACCCTTGTAGTGCGCATGTGCATTCCGGCCTTCAGCTTTAAGGGTACGCGGAGGTTTGCGCACTCTGTTGAGTTTCTTGCTGTCTACGCACACATTTCAACCTGGGCGGTAGTATATGGTGTGTTCCGTTTGAAATTTCAAGTTCAAAAACGCTGTGATCTGTTTAATTTTTTATTCAAATGTTCCTTTATATCTCATATATTTGAACTGTTCGACATTTTCGTGTTTACACTCAGCGTTCATGCGCCTAGTGAACGCCTCCACGACGGTTCCCTGAACACGAATGCGGCTCCCAATTGCGGAATGGCCCTCACCGGCCTGTTTCTTGCAGATGGCGTGTTGGGCCGCTGAATAGTCCAGAGAAGGTCCGCATCTCTGGATCCCAGACTGCACTGATCGTGTGAAAGATACCAATCGAAATGTCCGATGATTTTCAACAATACTTGTCAAGTAGCACGTATTGGGACATTTTAGTATATTTATTTGCACTTTTTAACGACATTTCAATTGGAACACCCTGCATTTCGTAAATGAGTCGTGTAGGGCTCATTTACAGAAGTGCTTTATCCGCCTTGGAGGGAGGGCCGCTCACCCAGAACGGCGTCGTCTCGGTCGTTTGATGTCGCCAGCATCAGCTCGGAGGGGGGGGGGGGGGTCGTGGAGATGGAAGGGAGAGTCCCGGGACGGCACCGTTGCCGAGATGGCCTGTCGGGCCCTCTTGAAACAAGATCATAAAATACATCGGGCCGAGATCTGGATGGTGCGGCGTCGCAGCGACACGAAAGCACTAAGTTTGGTGGATCACAGAGAGGATAATAGTGCAGCCGTGCCGGAAATGTGTGCAACCGGTCACACGCGCGCCAGCGTTCACCTGGCACCGCTCTCTCCGGGCCATTTTTAAGGATGTGTACGACATCGCGAACCAGAACAGATCAAGCTGTACCTTTCATCAGCAAGAAAGACCTTCAGCTCCTGATTTGTTTAGCCATAATGAGTTGCTCGAATATGCTCGATCGACGTTATGTTTGTTATTTCGGCCGGTTAAAGATCAAGGTACCGAAATTGGTTGTCTGTATGGCATCTTAAATTTCGGAAATATCCACTTCCATCTTTTGGAAGGAGTAAAAACAATTTTCAGCAAATTGCACAGAAACATTATGCAACGTTTTTTAAAAGACAAATATATCACACTTGACGACATTTTATTCGCTCAGGTGATTGGGATGATAGCTCATGAAATGAAAAAGGAAAATAGCTCGATCTAGAACAAGCGATGCTCCCCTCTTCCCTCTTTATGGGATTTTTCTTTCAAAATAAGAAAGCAATCGTAAACATACCTACGTTAAAACAAAGCAGAGAATTTTGTCGCCTGTCGCATACGAGTTTTTTGCGTCGTATGGGGCATCCTACACAGGTTCCACAATTCTGAAATTGCACAGTAGTATTGAGCGGCATGTGGGTGAATCTATTGGAACGGAAAAATGGCTTGCAAGCCTGATCTCTCCCCAAACGAGAAAATGCATTTGCATATGACAACCCAGTGTTGGCTTCCAATCTTAGTACCTTGGCCAGGACATACTGCACGCTTGGTTTGACAATAGAGACTTTCTATGCATTTCTGGGAAACGTTTAGCGCTAAATAACATGACTTCATCGTATCCATTAAAAATTTTGATAACATGAAATGGCTGTAGAACTTGAGGAACGTATTTCATTACATGTGCTTTTGTGTCGTTTCAATTTTTTTGCGTCATGTGCATGTGTTAAACCATTATGGTGTATTCTGTGCGTGTGTTTTTGTCTGATGGTTCAGCCGCTGTTTGTGAAAAGCGTCGCGAGCTAATATGAGATGTAGAAGTTGATCGACATATATTGATATCACATTTAGATAATATGTTAGGGGGAGAGAGAGAGGGAGAGAGAGAGAGAGAGATAGAGAGAGAGACGAGAGAGAGAGAGAGAGAGAGAGAGAGAGAGAGAGAGAGAGAGAGAGAGAGAGAGAGAGAGAGAGAGAGAGAGAGAGAGAGAGAGGAGGAGAGAGAGAGAGAGGAGAGAGAGAGAGAGAGAGAGAGAGAGAGAGAGAGAGAGAGAGAGAGAGAGAGAGAGAGAGAGAGAGAGAGCGAGAGA
Organism: Pollicipes pollicipes; assembly: GCF_011947565.3. Lineage (NCBI taxonomy): Eukaryota > Metazoa > Arthropoda > Thecostraca > Pollicipedomorpha > Pollicipedidae > Pollicipes > Pollicipes pollicipes. Next base: position 53,810,523 of record NW_023597054.1, on the reverse strand, counting down.
GAGAGAGAGAGAGAGAGAGAGAGAGAGAGAGAGAGAGAGAGAGAGAGAGAGAGAGAGAGAGAGAGAGAGAGAGAGAGAGTGGTTATATAAATTAATGTCTGCCCGAAAATATCCCGTGACCCAATAACTCCTGGCGCATAGAAGGACGGTTATTTTCAGCTCTCTCAGAACTCATAAGAACAGACCTATGCAAGAAATCAGCTGCACGTTTGTAGGTGAAAATGTCGTAAACCACTAAGCGGTCTGAACACACGGGCCCCTCTCAGACCTCCGACCCTCGTTGAGCAGGTGTCTGGGCGTGCATTGAACTTGCCCCAGCCAGTCTTTCTCACCTGTACTTTTCTCACGGCGAACGTCGTCGCGGGTAAAAAGATCGTCTCTATGACGTCCAAACGGCGCGTCACGGGATCAGTTTGACTGCACCATCCGCCATTATGTCCTTCAATCACAGACCATCTGTGAGCCGACGAGCCGGCCGAGGAAGCGTGCGGGCTGGGCAGCTCACAGCGTCTGCAGAACTATCTCCGTGCAGAGCCGTGAGCCGTGTAGAGCCATGAGTTGTGGGTCCCCCGGGAGAACTGCGTTCTGACGTATTTTCCGGCGTTGAGTGCAGGCCCGAATCGCGCGCCGACTTCGAGCGTGACGTCATTCATCTCTGTCATCCTGCAGACGCACTCTCAAGCAGAATGACGTCCGCGGGCTCTAGTGTGTTTATGATCGGAGCAGACTCGCGCGCCGTTCAACAGCTCTCCATTGAGGAATAACCACTTTTGATACCTGCGTAGGCTGGAACGCCCACCGGGTTGCCCGTTTCCCCCCCCCCCCCCCCCCCGCCTCACCGGGTGGTGGCGGCGTTTGACCGGAGATATCAGTTACTAGGTCGACCAAGTCCTCACCGACCCCGATCATCGGACTCTTCGAGGGTGCCTCGTGATGAGACCACGATGGACGGAACCCAGCGGGCTTGATAGGTCTAGCTTCGCTACGTTAACTGTCGGTGATAAGTCCAGCCGCGCGCCGTCAACTCTCGGTGATAGGTTCAGCCACGTGCCGTCAGCTGTCGTTGATAGGTGTGCCTGACGTCATCGGAGACCGGCTGCGGCATAACGTTGTGCTGGTGAGAGCCGTCACAGGGCACGGAGCCCTTTTGTGGGGGGGCGTGAACGCGATGTTGAGCTCTCTGATGGGGGCGAACGCGGTAGTGACCTTCTGTGACGGCATGAACGCGGTAGTAAACCCTCTGTAATGGCGTAAACGCGGTAGTGACCGCCTGCGACGGCGTGAACGCGGTAGTGAGCCCTTTATGATGGTGTAAACGCGGTAATGACTCTCTATGGCGGTGTGAATGCGGCAGTGACCCTCTTTGGCCGTGTGAACGCGGTAGTGACCCTCTGTAATTGCGTGAACACGGCAGTGACCCTCTGTGACGGCGTCAACGCGGTAGTGACCGTCTTGACGGCGTGAACACGGCAGTGAGCCCTTTGTGATGGCGTGAACGCGGCAGTGAGGAGCATCCGGTGCTAGAGCCGCGACGCTCAGCCGACGAATGTAATTCTTGTAAAGGATGCAGCCAAATAGAGCTAAGGTGCCAGTCTTCAATAAATTGCGATGTTTCCCTCTTGGAAACCAGCACTGCTGTGCTTCGCTTCCACGATCAGGGGAGTACTTGAGGCAGGTGTTCGGACTAAAGGATTTCGTATTTCATCGGCTAGAGTGGATTTGTCGACTCTCGTCGGTGTCCGGGGGCCGATGTCTGATGAGAACTGGAGGTGGATGTTATGCAGTCCACAGTGGCCTATATTCTATACGTATTCGTTATGTTTCCGCCAAAACCTGGCAACAATCGCAACAATGCAGATTATTTCCAAATTATATCTTTCTTTGACTGAAATTGCTAGGCCCGCACAGACCAACTGCTTACCAAGCTTCAAACAACGTGTTTCGTGGATGAGCGGGCGTTTTTTGCATCACACCTGCCAAACAGCATCTAAACTACATCGAACTGAACCATTTGCGCGGCTTTGGTCCAAATGACTTAATCTTAATGGTGTCTGGTCCTACAAGCGCCCGTTTCCGTGTCATCTGTTCGATCATCCCTGATAGTTTCCACGAATGTCACGGCCCGTCCCGCGTGATCAGATGCACCTTACTGGTACTAACACGGAATGGCTTAAATGTCCTGCGGAGTACAGCTCGCGAACCGCAAAACGCAGCCCACCTTCACCGAAATGTGTATTCAATTCATTCTGAACGCATTTCTAACACTTTCACTCATCCTGGGCTTAGGTGTTTCAAGGAACTCCATGTACGTTCTACAATCGGGGGAAAATCGCAGTGCTTGTAGAACCACACTTCCGCCCTACAGCTCGTCATTATCCGCGCAGTTGGGCGGGTAACATGCAGCCGCTGTATACCCTTTATTCTCATATGTTTTATTGTTTCCGAGGGATGGCCCTAGGGATGGTCCTAAGTGTTGCAGACTGGAAATCTGAATGACTGTAACTTCAGAGCACACGGTTGTTCAAACTGCGACCAGAACCAGATGAGGCAAGAAATTAGGGCATTTTTATAGATGTGTGAGCCTCTATGAATTTTATAAGTTTCATGGGTATGGGCTCCGTCGATATGGCCTCATTGATGTCGGTCTCATTGATATGGGTCTAATCAGCCTAATCGTTACTGATTTTGCGATTTAGATTTATATCAAACCTTGACATGCGCTCGGGTCGGTTTCCGGACCGTGCATGAGTACGACTTACAATGAAACGAATGTGGAATAACTTCAATTCCTCAAAACATGGGCATTCGAACACGATATATCCTTATAACTAATAGCTGTTAGATCCCAATGTTATGTCTGCTGACAACATAGATCATGTATGGACCTTTCTCTGACTGTTAAACGTGTCCTCTGTCTTCGTACACAAATTAAGGCGCAGGCGTGACGGCCAGTCGAGTTCGTCGCCAATGGCAGGTGGCACAGGTCGACAAAACGCAGCCGCCAAAAAAAGCGGCTGTCCGGCCGGCTCAACATGGGACGGTTGGACACCCGGGACCGACCGGCTGTCTCCAGAGCTGACCGGTAACCTGACCGATGACCGGCTGGATGTCTCCAGAGCCGACCAGTGACCGGCCGACTGTCTCCAGAGCCGACCGTTGACCGGCTGGTTGTCTCCAGAGCCGACCGGTGACCGGCTGGTGGTCTCCAGAGCCGACCGGTAACCGGCTGGCTGTCTCCAGAGCTGACCGAATGACCGGCCGGCTGTCTCCTGAGGCCGACCGGTGACCGACCGGCTGTCTCTGAGCCGACCGGTGACCGACCGGCTGTATCCAGAGCCGACCGGTGACCGACCGGCTGTCTCCAGAGCCGACCGGTGACCGACCGGCTGTCTCCTGAGCCGACCGGTGACCGACCGGCTGTATCCAGAGCCGACCGGTTGACCGACCGGCTGTCTCCAGAGCCGACCGGTGACCGACCGGCTGTATCCAGAGTCAACCGGTGACCAGCTGGCTGTCTCCAGAGCTGACCGGTGACCGGCCGGCTGTTTCCAGAGCTGACCGGTGACCGACCGGCAGGCTCTCGGTCGGTCGCCGGTCGGTCACCGGTCAGGTCGGTCGGTCGGTCGCCGTCGGGACCGTCAGCCGGCCGTCGGTCGGCCGCCGCCGCCGCCGCCGCCGCCGCCGTCGCCGCCGCCGCTCAGCTAGAAGAATCCGTCCTCGTCGGGGCCGGGTCGTGACGCACGAAGCCCGGGTGGGAGCCGCGCCGACCCGGGTCGCCGGGCCGCGGCGCCAGACGGGTCACCTTATGCACCGGCGCCATTAGGCCGTGGCTGGGCGGGCACTCGAAGTACCTGCCGGACCGGCGGTCAGGTTAGATGCGTCTGTCCATCCTGTCATGCTCAGCGGGCAGGTGGCTGCTGGACGGATGCTGACGCCTCTGGCTGTTAAAGATCACCCAGCCGGCGAGTCAACATAGTACGGTGTGCCGTTGTCGGTGAGATAAACCGCAGGGGGGGAGGGGGAGGGGAGGCGTAATTACCGAGTGGTTGGCATCTACATCTTCCACGTACGGGCTCGGGTCCAAATTCCGGTGAAGCCAGTCCCTGAACGCTAATATGACCTTTGCAGCCGTCAGCGCTCCATATAAGAGTACGTCGTGTTGCCTTTTTTGAAGAGCTTAACCGTGGTGTGGTGAACGGCGCGTCCATCGTCCCTTCAAAACTGTCTCGTACGTTGGTTTCTCTCCCTACCGTGGCTGGTTTCAAATGTAAGAACATTTGCAAGGGAAAGCCTTAAAACCGCATGATTTCTCTCACAGAACGGTCTGGAAGCCAAAGACGGAAGTCTTCCAGGCCACATTCTGTCCACGATGGAGGAGTGTCCCATTCATGCTATACCACGCCTCAATATAACTCAGGCTGAATTCATCTTGTATTTATAAACACAACTGCACCGACCATGGGCGCCAGCTACATTCAGTTTCGCGTCAGGGCAAAGTGGGCCTCATAAGATTTGTCAGTTTGCACCATGGCCGATTTCCTTGCCAGCTCCGCGACGCTGAAGCGTCTCGTATTGAACAGTATTGGATTTACACGTTCCGCCGGAGTTGCTGGAGGGTGCCAAACCGGTCCAAAGAAGCATCACAGCTGACGAACAGCTACATCCGCCGGTGGGCGAACTTCAGTTGTGCAGTGCCCATTGATACTGGCGACAAAGCCAGTCATTGGCCGACAGTTCTGGCGTGACGCTTTGCGGAGTCGTCGCGTCAGTAGCGGCTCAATACCGAATCATGAAGTACCGCGCCATTCAGTGCGCGCGAGCTGAAATTCCCACCAGATGATGGCTGCCGCGCCGTCACCTGGCTGCGGGGATGTCAGGCGCCGGGCGCGCATTGCGGCAGCGCCGGAGGCGGCCGGACTTGGGGTGAAGACCGCCGCCATGTAATGGCCGATTGAGGCGCCCCATCCCGCACCGATATCAGTTGGGATGGCCCGTGACTTTGTAAAAATGACTATCTGAATGGAATGACGTGCCTTTGAGTTTGATGTTAATGACACTTTGAGGTCGCTCTATGTAATAAATCAGCGCGAGCGAAATAGATTAAACTCACCGGCATGGCAACACGACATAGAAACACGTTCTCCAAAAAAAATATTTAAAAAGAGGGAAACATTCTTCACAGTGCTACAAACACCACCTTTCAGTTTTCAACCAAAGTATTTGCGTTGCTTGGGAAATTGCGTTCGTCACGGCGGTGGCAGATACGTTTGAAGCGCTGACAGCACACTTATTTGTGAAGACTCCATGCCACTCCCATCGCGGTTTTTTGAGCATTGGGAAATGGCGACGCATTGTGAGCAACACATACAAACACCTGCAACGACACCTAGCGACAATGGCCTTGCGTCATTACTGGCGGCGCCCGTCAGCTGCAGACGCGCCCGGCGGCCTGCTCCGGTGCGCGGGCACCCACGCGGCGTCGGCTCACCTGGTGCCGGCCACGCTGCCGTCGTTCCTGCCGCGGGCCTCATCCAGCTGGACGCCGGCCCACTGGCCGTCGGCGAAGCCGGTGGGACCCAGGAAGCGGAGCGTGCCGAGCCGGCGGCCAGCGCTGCTCGCCACCGCCACCCGGTCGCCGACACGCAACGCGGCGGCCGGTCGCTCCCCCTGCACCGGCGAGCCGCGGCCGCCGGCAGCGCCGACCACTGACGAGCGGCCCACACTGGTCAGGCGTGCACTCACAGATACACAGCGGGTCGGTGGGGCGTTAGGTGTGCACCCACAGATACACAGCGGGTCGGCGGAGCATTAGGTGTGCCCTCACAGATACAAAGCGGGTCGGTGGGCGTTAGGTGTACACTCGCAGATACACAGCGGCTCGGTGAGCCTTAGGTGTACACTCACAGATACACAGCGGCTCGGTGAGCGTTAGGTGTACACTCACAGATACACAGTGGGTCGGTGGGCGTTAGGTGTACCCTCACAGATACAAAGCGGGTCGATGGGGGCGTGCACTTGTTGTGCACTCCCATGTACACACAGATACACAGCGGGTCGGTGGAGCCTTAGGTGAACACTCACAGATACACAACGGGTCGGTTGGGCGTCAGGTGTACACTCACAGATACACAGCGAGTCGGTTGGGCGTTAGGTGTGCACTCAGATACACAACGGGTCGGCGGAGGCGTTAGATGTGCACTCACAGATACACAGCGGGTCGGTTGGGCGTTAGGTGTACACTCACAGATACACAGCGGGTCGGTTGGGCGTTAGGTGTGCACTCACAGATACACAGCGGGTCGATGGGGGCGTTAGGTGTGCACTCTCATATACAAAGCGGGTCGGTTGGGTGTTAGGTGTGCACTCATACACAGCGAGTCGGTGGAGCTTTAGGTGTGCACTCTCATGTACGCAGCGGGTCAGTGGGGGCGTTAGGTGCGCAAATCGCAGATACACAGCGGGTCGGTGGGGCGTTAGGTGTACACTCACAGATACACAGCGGGTCGGCGGAGCCTTAGGTGTGCACTCACAGATACACAGCGGGTCGGTGGGGCGTTAGGTGTACACTCACAGATACACAGCGGGTCGGCGGAGCCTTAGGTGTACACTCACAGATACACAGCGGGTCGGTTGGGCGTTAGGTGTACACTCACAGATACACTGCGGGGCGTTAGGTGAACACTCACATGTACACAGCGCAGCGGTAGGATTTCAGGCGTATGCACGAGAGATACGGGGCCTGGACGGAAAAGGCAGAGGGAGATAAAAGCACAGAGAGAGAGAGAGAGGGGGGAGAGAGAGAGAGGAGAGAGGAGGAGGAGGATGATGAGGAGAGAGAGAGGAGAGATAGAGAAGAGAGCGAGAGAGAATAGAAGAAGAAAGAACTGAGAGAGAGAGAGGAGAGGAAGAGAGGAAGACTAGAAGAAGAAGAGAGAGAGGAGAGATAGGAGAGAGGACGAGAGAGGAGAGAGGAGAGAGAGAGACGGAGAGAGAGAGAGAGAGAGAGAGAGGAGAAACACAGCATTATCGTTTCTTCTGAAGTGTTACCCAATGCCTGTTTATCAGAAAACTTGACCTGAAACACCTACGTTGCAGCCGAACAGGAATCGGCTAACAGCAGAGGCAGAATATTCATATTGACGTTATTTAGGAAGTGATCCCAAACGGGGATCGCTTAATTATGCAGTTTGAACACGAAGATGAATGCTGCCGATAATTCTTGGCGTATGGCTCGTGGCTCCTACTCAAAATGATGTTGCCAAATTAAAAGCATTTCGTTCACGCTTTCTAATCTTTAGTCAAATATGAAGTAGGTCGTGAGTGCACCACGGCCTTTTGATCGGCAGAGAGCTCAGGGCCGAAGCGTGACACTCCCGTAAATTACGCTTTTGCTTTGTTTTGACTTCTAAAATTACTTGTCACACATAGGATTAATGAGCAAGAGGTTATGGCCCATTGCGTTGCATATTACGCGGCATCGGTATGTCCGCTGCGATAACTCACGGCAATAGTCTCACCAAGGGCGTGGGTGCTGTCATTGTCGGAGCTAACTATGATAGATGCCCCAAATACCTCTCTCCGTACGGACTAATGACATTAAAGTCATCTTGTCATGGTGTAATTGGCGAGTATTTGACACAATCCGTTTAGAGGAGCAGTTACAAAAAGCAGTGATATATCACTTCACAATAACCCACTTTGAGTGCCTGTTCAGGATTCCCCATGCCTTCACGGCTGAAGGACAAATCTGCTGTGTGGGTGGTGTTAGTGGAGTGAGTAGAGCGAAGGATGTATTTTAGTTTCACTTCATCCAAAGCTCTATGCGGCAATCTACGTTCTATCAGAAACTTTTCCGAATCATTGTGCCGTAAACTGTGTCTAAACATGTTTATGTTGCTGCAAATGTGCTGAGCTCTTTAGTTTGTAAAATAATTTTAACCGATCATTCTCAACGCTCAACAACACTTGGAATTGGAAGGCCGCTGAATGTCATGAGCAATGTTATTCTTCCTCTGCATTCTCGCGATTTCTCCATTTTTGACAGCCCTGGAATTCGACGGACAGTGGCAATTCTGTGCCTGTCTGCTGGAAGGAAGATTATATAACAAATCCAATCAAGAAATAGACATCTATTTGTTGTCCAGAAGTTGCGCAGAGCGAACTCAAACGATCATGTATTTTACGCGATCTGGAGGTCGAGCCAGCCGAGATAATATCTCGCTTCTGAACGATCTACGAAGCTTGTGAGGCATCCGCAGCGTGCTGACTCAAGCCAGATCATGCCGGATTTGACAGGATTCATTTAAGCCACAGCTTTACCCGGTGCTCAGCATTCTCCAGCGTCCTGATCCCATTCATTCGTCGCGAACAGACCAGCCAGCCGGAGAGGAGGGGGGGGGGGGGGGGGGAGGTCGTCGGATCGGGGCAGCGCCAGCGCCTCCCCCACCCATCTGCCGGCTTACCGGAGGATTTTGCCTGATCAACGACAGGCGATCGATTTCCCATTCTGGGCTTCCGCGCACGCCGCAAGGCGAGCGCGGCCACAACACCCGCACAGTACCGACGGCCGGGGGCCGGCCACCGGGGCCCGACAGGATGGACGGGGACCACGGCGGCGGGCGAGCGCCGGACACCGGGGCCCAACAGGATGGGACGGGGACCACGGCGGCGGGCGAGCGCCGGCTATCGGGGCCCGACAGGATGGGACGGGGACCACGGCGGCGGGCGAGCGCCGGACACCGGGGTCGGACAGGATGGGACGGGGACCACAGTGGCGGGCGACTTCGGACACCGGTGTCGGACAGGATGGGACGGGGACAAGGGAAGCGGAACGAGCGTCGGACACCGGGGTCGGACAGGGTGGGACGAGGACAAGGGCGGCGGACGAGCGGAGGACACCGGGATCGGGCAGGATCGGACGGGGACAACGGCGGCGGACGAGCGGCGGACAAAGCAACGGCAGAGGCATTATACCGTGGTACAGAGACTGTGGCCCGCGGCGATCCAATCAGAACAAAGGGATAGAAAAACAGCACATAATGGGGAGGAGACAACTGCCAGCGTGTGAGCCGGTTTATCAGGCCCTTTTATTCTGTTCGAATAAGTATCTAACTATCTAAATTATATTATTATATTATTTTCGATATTCTTAGTTAGAGAAGTGCCTTGCACAATTTCCTCCTCACTGACACAATATTTTTCTTCACTCAGAAATGTTCTAGTTTCGGCCTAGCGCTGTCATGTGCTGCCATCTGGTGTCTTGCATTTTTGTGGTTCCTCATCTAAATGAAGGAGCTAAGTGGCCTAACTCCTAAAAAAAATTAGAGCTAGGGTAGGTGAACCCACATTTAGAATCACTTCTATCGTCGAGGTTTTCTTTTTCTCAAAATTCCCTTCAAAAGACCTCGGGCCTAAATAGGCACAGGACCAAACACAGCGGGCCGACAGCACAGCATCGGCACCGGGCAAGGACGCCATGGCAATAAGAGCAATGGCAATCGCCGGTTACTAAACACGCTAAGCAGCCGCTGACGGTCTCTGCTGCTCTGCGACAACAGAGCTGGGAGACCTGTACAGGCGTCATTACTACGCGGTGGTCATCCACCACGTCATCTCAAAAGAAAAAGTGAAATGTGAAGTCTCTCAAAGCCACCTTTGACGCCGCACCCATCACCGATTCTTCCCCAGTTTAAGTTAGATCACCTTCCCGTCCGCCCACGGCGGTTGCCAGGCGTTGGAGAACTTCTGCTGAGTCCCGTGCCACGTCCCGACCACCGCGGCCATCTGGGCTGGATTACTCGCCATCAGGCAACGTCATCATTTCCGCTGGCAAGCCGAGAGCTGGCTACTGTGTAACGAGGAGGAAGTCCTCTCCTGTTATCCTGGTTGGATTGGATAGTGTCCAGAAGATTGGATTCTGGATGGTCGTCATGTGTCCACAGCCGAAAAGCTGGGGGTTTACGGGAAATTGGTTAATGGTTTGCGGATGGTGAGGAGGCAGGGCTGCGCACAGAAGATCGTTACACAGCTTAGACGAAAAGCATAAGAAAGCGGCGACCAGACTGCACGGAAAAGTGCTAGCAAAGTATGTGACCTACGGTTAACTTCCCAACAAACGAGCTTTCACAAAGGTGACGCTGTAATGTACGCCTGCAAAACTACAGTAGATATTGCTGGTAGCTATGGTTGCCCTCTTCCAACTCAACATATGGTACGTCTCTGGAGCGTTATGTAACCAATGACTCTGGCTTAGCTCGACTATCGCGGCTGAGCCGTAAATGCATCGTCACTTACAGCTGCGTTTGGAACAGTCCGGCGGCGGCCCTCATTCAGCTGGGTCTCACGCTTCCGTCAGTTACCGCCGGAGCATTGCCTCTCACTTCTCTCCTGCTGGATTACGGCTGGAGCCGGACCTTCCGCCGCCTCATTGCCAGGAACCTCATTTATCGCCTCCCCCGCGGGGTCACTACCGGAGCCTCTCCTCCCCTTCTGCGACCGCCAGAGGCTCCCGTCCCCTGCTGTGACCGCCAGAGCCTCCCCTCCCCTGCTGTGACCGCCGGAGTCTCCCCTCCCCTTCTGCGACCCGCCGGAGTCTCCCCTCCCCTGCTGTGACCGCCGGAGTCTCTCCTCCCCTTCTGCGACCGCCGGAGCCTCCCCTCCCCTGCTGTGACCGCCGGAGCCTCTCCTCCCTGCCGTGACCGCCAGAGCCTCACCTCCCCTGCCGTGACCGCCGGAGCCTCTCCTCCCTGCCGTGACTCCCGGAGCCTCTCCTCCCTGCCGTGACCCCCGAAGCCTCACCTCTCGCCGGGCTGCTGCGACTTGCTGCCGCCGCCGGCAGCTGCTTGGCTGGGGAGCTGCGGGACGTGCGCCGCGAGCCGCTCAGCGCGCGCTCGGCCGAGTCGGCGTCTCGCTCCGGCGTACCCAGCGACTCGCGAGTCAGCCGCGTCAGCCGCGAGAACACGCCGTGCTTAGGCTCACACTGGAAGTAGTGGTAGCCGGCCACCGTGCCGTCCGTCTTGCCTGCGGAGCAGCGGCGGCCTCGTTAGACGTCGGCGGGGGCATGCGTGCGACTGCACACCTCTTGGCCCTCAGGGGATCCGGTCTGCCCCCAAAAATTATATAGTGAAATGCGCAGAAAGTTGTGGGATGTCTTCTTCATGTGATATTTGTTTTGCCAGGATATTTTTTTGCCGAACCGATTGCGTATAATGTTGAGCTTAAATGTGGAACGTGGGAAGCAAGTACGTGACTGTAACTGCAGTTATGGCGGTAGATTAATGACGTCAGGCTCAGTGATACAACGCTGATCTCGTATGCCCAATTTCCTTATTCAGCATACTGTAGACAGATCTAGGCTGCTGTTTTCTGTTTTCCTTGGTATTTTTTTTTTAGCATTTTCCAGCTGATGAAACAAAATGAGATGCTGGCAAAATGCAACTGATATTCATCAAATATACACGGCATAGATAAACTATGACAGTGATGCTTTTCCGACACCTGGTACCTGGTTGATACCCTCTGCCGTCTCCACAATGCCATGTTTTCCCTTTCCTCTATTCATATTGTGAAATGAGCCCGCACATTCTTCAGAGACATGCAATCTCCAGTAAACATGCATCATCAGAGGGCCGCAAAGGGGTTCTCGACCTCCAGCGGGCCCCATTCCCGATGCGCGCGTGGCTCACACACCGCACGGCTCACACCACCGCATCGCAAGCTCGAGTCGGAGCGCGGATTGCACGCGCGTGGCCGGTGAGGTGGATCAGGCTTGCGCCCTGTCCACGTCCACCGCTGGCGCCCCGCGTCCGCCATGAGGTAGTGCCGGGCTCGGCGCAGTGTGAAGCCTGCCGCGTCGAGTGTTTGGCGCAAGCCGTCACCGGCCGCTCTGGACTGTCGAGAGGGATTCAGCCTTCTCCAGCATGGCGGAACTGGCGGCGCCGCTGCGGCGCCCCCCCCCCCCCCCCCATCCCCCCGGCCAGCGTGGCGCGCCAAACACGCCACGCCCGTCAGCAGCGAAACGCTCTTCGGACCACACTGCTTCTGTCGTATTTACGTATCCGGGTCGCCGGGTGCGGCTAATGTATTTCGTGTTAAGGCCTTATTGGTTGGTTGTTTGCTAACCCAGCTGTAAGGCATTAGCTGCAAGATTAAATTCATAGCTTAATTAGTATATGAGCTTAGCTGGAGCCCTAGGTAAGTCTGTCCTATAAATCGCATGCGGTATTACGACCCCCGCCGGCAAATTGTAGCTCAGCCATCACATAATGTATATGGCTTAATTAAGGCTTTTGAGCTAAACACGTGGTGTATATCTTCCTAATTGATAGCACGGTCACATTTCTCAGAGTCAATCTGCAGACAAATTTCATTTCATAATAAGTTGAGAGGTGGTTGCGTAGGTACTGGCGATTTAGTAGTTGCCTTTCGAAGCAGCACATCGAAGAGACAGATCAGCCTCCAATGTCTTAAATGGGGAGAATGATGCTCACTTGCTCAAATCAGTTTAACCACGCACCGAAGCTTGTTCAGGAGGATTTTACCGTCCCGACTGCAGGCCTCGGACAGTTTTCACGTAATTCGTCTCTCGCCTGTCGCCGGTCCAATATCGCACGTTGCCCGTCAGCACGGCAAGCCAGCTTCCCCGCGTGCCCGAGACACGCGGTCCTGCTCGATTACGCTCACCCCGATTGCCAGCTGCGCCGCGTCTGTCCTATTGCTTCGCGCACATCAATCGTTGGCGGCGGTCAGCCGGTCGTCGATCCATCTCCGGCTGACCGCCAAGGGCCGCCTGTCACCCACACCGCCGTCTGCTGCCGGCGACCGCGTCGCTCCGCAGGACCCGGCCGCCTCTGGCGCCGATGAGCCATTCCCGCCCGGCAGCGACCGCCGTCCGACGCCGCGATCACCTGATCCGCGGGTCGCGTCAGAGGAGGAGATTGTTCGGCAGATGATCTGGGGACGGGCGTCGCGGATGGCCGAAGACTGGCCCGTCCAGCTCACCCGCCGCGAGCTGGGAGAGCGGCGGCTCGTCCAAGGACTGGCCCGTCCTCGCCAGCTGAGCGGGATGGCGTGACAGCCGGCTGTGACGTCCGGAGAGCCCACCAGCCGAGAACTGACCCTTACTCGCCAGCTGAGCGCATGACGCGACAGCTGGCTGTGACGTTAGGACAGCCCACCAGCCGAGGACTGACCCTTCCTCGCCAGCTGAGCGCATGACGCGACAGCTGACTGTGACGTTAGGACAGCCCACCAGCCGAGGACTGACCCGTTCTCGCCAGCTGAGCGCATGACGCGACAGCTGGCTGTGACGTTAGGACAGCCCACCAGCCGAGGACTGACCCGTTCTTGTCAGCTGAGCGCATGACGCGACAGCTGGCTGTGACGTTAGGACAGCCCACCAGCCGAGGACCGACCCGTTCTCGCCAGCTGAGCGCATGACGCGACAGCTGGCTGTGACGTTAGGACAGCCCACCAGCCGAGGACTGACCCGTTCTCGCCAGCTGAGCGCATGACGCGACAGCTGGCTGTGACGTTAGGACAGCCCACCAGCCGAGGACCGACCCGTTCTCGCCAGGATGGCGCGACAGCCGGCGCCGGGATGGCGCGACAGCCGGCTGACGTCAAAAGAGCCGACAGGCCGCACCCCTGCACCGTCGCTCCGTGACTCGCTCGTGAAAACTGTCCCGCTCCTTCGTTTCTTCCGTCAAGGCTGTTGGGTGCCCGGGTGGTTGCATGTGGTAACAGGTAGGATGGGTGATTTTTTCTTTTTTACTTCTGATGCGGCTTGACCTGTCTCAGGCTTCCTCTGGCTTTGCGCTTCCGACATTTCTAAAGGTTTTCGGGCACGGAAAGCAAGCTGACGCAGTGCTGTTTCAGCTGATGGATTCAGAATAATCCCATCAGTTAATCAACTAACCACCCATTTCTGAGTACGGTACTAATGGCGAATTCAGTAGCGAGCTAACCGTGTCCAGATGTGCACAGCGCCACGTTAATAACCTTAATTAACCTCAATAGATATCTGGGCAAAATTTCAGGTTTTCATGGGCAGATTTCATCAGATTTCAGGGACAAGTGTGTGCGCACACTTGCCCTATTATTAATAGGAATGTTCGACGTTTGAATATATTAAAGCAAGCATTAGATATGATGGAATAGGCTCGCCTATAACTACCAAAATAGTTTTAGGTGGAAAAGACCGCTGCAGACAACACAATTACTTTACTTGGTTATATTTTCCTCAATACGTCGTTGGTCGACAGTGTCATCGTGCTTTGCACAACATTGATTAAGAGACAATTGATGGCCGTGATACCTGGAAATCGTGCTCACGAGCACCACGCATGAATGATTCGACACTTATATCTTTCTTGCCGTTGATCGTTGCATGGACAATGGAATGAATGCGTTTGAAAGACGATATTATGGTGTCATGGATGCCTGGGTGATTTGAAGTAGTCTCCCTAAAAAGTCTGCACATCTTCGCAGGCGTGTGACTTAAAAACTACAAGGGTTTAGGTCTACAAAGCTGTGAGCTGCACCGAATCATCTTTAAGATGGTTATTTCAGTTCAAGCTCCCATACAAATGGGGAAGACTCCTTTTAAAGAAATGTTTTACAGTTGGACATCTTTATATTTCCCTGTTCATTAGATCTCGAGAGCTAAGAAATCTAGATATACAAAATATACAGGTTGTGTTGACCTGTAAGTAAACTAAATTAGGTCAACGTTTGAGGTTCCTAGGTCATGACCTTCGGGTTAAATGAGGTTAAACATGGTCAAGTTCCAGGTTGGAATCTTAAGTGCCCCCAGAATGTAGATGATTATTTCTAAGCAAAAGGTCACATGCTCATTTAAGGTCAGTGACATTGTTTGACCTTTTGAAGGTCATGGTGACCAAAATCATACAAGACTGTTCTGAGTTTTGCATTTCCATAAGCGACAAAGATTATGCTAGGCAGCATGTTCCTGCAACAAAATGTTGACCTGGGTTCTTTTAGGTCAATGACCTATTGTAACCTTTAAGAAGTCTACGGAAGGTGTATAATGCGGTTCCCCCTATCAGTAAACTCGAAATGGGCACCAAAAGCTATCCCATACAGCAAGTCATAGAGCAATGAAACAGGCTGGTTTTGACACTGGTCTAACCTTCTTACATGACCTTAGGTCAACGTAATTTGTTCATTCAAGATGTGTACCTAAGAAAGCATCTCAGAGATGTATGGCTTCGTCTAGCACTCCGATGTTGCATCAGATTGAAAGATTCCCTAGAAATTGACTTCGCTGAAACCAAACCTTGACTTTGACCTGCCCTAGGTCAGCCACCTTACTCGGAACATCTAAATTTCTAATACCAAACGATCCGCTATTCAACTGGCTATGCAAAATTTGGCGCGGCTACGCCGCGCCGTTTGAAAACCATTCTGGAAAACTTCGGGGGGGGTCAATTTGGCCCCACCACCCCGCCCGAGCGCATGGTAGTGGCGTCATGGAAAGTTTGTATGACGTTTAGGTGCTACCAAGCCAGCTGTAGAGAACTGCCACCCCAGCACTCACCTGTAGTACTTCAATCT